>NC_092778.1:44653489-44957628 GCF_047496795.1 Chiloscyllium punctatum
ACAGCCAAATGTTACATATTTTCAATTTTTTAGTACACTCTGGGACTGCCATCTATTAATACACAAGAGTACTTGTAATTTCTTAGTTGAGAACAGCATTCCCTCTTTCTTAGAAGTTAAAGTACATGCCTTCAATTTCATTACATTACAATGGAGTGCCAGACAATTGGGGCTTTTGTGATGTAATGGTAGTGTCCCTTCCTCTGAGCCAGAAAGCACAAGTTCAGGTCCCACCTGCTCCAGAGGTATGTCAGAATAGGTTGACTAAAAAATATGTAGAATTCCAGAGTTAAGTGATTCAGTTTACAGTTAAGGGCAAGAAGGTAAAAATGTGTTATTGCTTGTCCTAAACATTTCAGCTTCAGGAATATGTTTTCCTCTGCTGCAGGACAAGCAGCTTTCAGTGAATGTCTGGTAAATGACTAAGTTCAACTCAAGAGCAGTAGTAAGGTTAATAGAATATATAAAATTGTAATTAAACAAAATTGAATAAAATAATTAAGTAGTTTCTTAGAACAGATTAAAGATGACAGGATAGGTGAAGTGTTACAGTTGCAGTGTGGGAGTTCCTGGATGCCAGTTTGGTGCAGAAAAAAAAATCTGCATTATCTACTTGAAGTTCAAAGCAGCATTAGTTCTGAGGTTATGAGCGGAAGGATGAACTACAGACACTGTGGTGCATGGAGAAAGTAGTAATGTTATCTAAATTCTTTGCAATCAAACCTCCTAGAATTGGGTCTCTAGATTTGGTCATTGTTCAGGGAGATAATGAGACCCATAGGGTCGAAGCCTTAGGCTTTGCGATTGTCCAACAGGTGTAAGGTTCCTTCCGCTTGTCTGGATGATAATGCACACGGCAGGGTGGTTCAGCCCGCTGACCATGGTACAGGAAGCCATTCAAGAGGGGATGTAAGGAGGAATGTAGAGGTAGTAGGGAATAATACAGTGAGGGGAATTGACACTGTTTTCTGTGGCAAAGAGCGCAAGTCCAGAAGGCTCTGCTGCTTCTCTGGTGTCCGGGTTCAGGACTTTGCTTAGGGATAGAGAGTAACTGGTACCGTTAGGAGGAGGATTCAGTCTTAAAACACAGGCAGGACAAAGGAGGAAATTCTGCTTAGTCAGTATGAGCAGCTAGGTGCCAAATTAAGATTTAAAAGCCATAATCTCTTAATTTGCACCTCAGTGACGTGCAAACTAGCAAGGGGCAAATCAGATTAGAGAGATGCAAGTACAGTTCAAAGACTGATCTGGAAGACGCAGGTTCCAGTTCGTGGGGTATTGGCATCAATACTGAGCAAAGAGGGATCTGAATCACTACCTGAACCACGTAGGGACCAGGACTCTTGACAACTGCGTAACTAGAGAAATAGAGAGGATTGACACTAAGTTGTTGGGACAATGGATCAAATTTGGGAAGATGTGGTAAATCAAAGAGTCAAGATAAAACTAGAATTTATAAAGCCAGGAAAATGATAAAGTTAACTACACTGTATCTGAATGCACATTGCCATCAAAACAAGACAGCAGAGGAGAGAATACAAACAGAATTGAGTAACTACGATCCAGTAGCTATTACAAAGATATGGCTGCAGGATCTTATGGATTGGGACCTAAATCATGAAGAGTCCAGGATATTTAGGAATCTCAAAAGTAGAAAATTATGGAGGAGAGGTTTTGTAAGTCAATAATGACATTAGCACAACAGAAAGAGAGGGATGAACTAAGTTCTGGATATAAGTATATGGAAACAGTTTGGCTGTAAATGAGTCGTGACAAAGGTAAGAGTTGTTTGTGGAAGTATAATACAATCCCCTAACAGTAAGCACAAGGTAGGATGGAAATAAAGAAATAAATACTGAGAGTAAAATAAAACAAAGAACTGCAGATGCTGGAAATTGGAAACAAAATTGGAAACAAAAACAGAAATTGCTAAAGAAACTCAGCAGGTCTGACATTAACTCTTAGATAGCAGAGTTAATGTTTTGGATCCAATGATCCTTCTTCATAACTCAACAAATGAGAATTTGTCAGAAAGGCACAGAGATACTCATGGGAGATTTTAATTTACATATCGACTGCAAAAGTCAGATGGGCAAAGGTAGCAAAGATGAGGACTTCATAGAATGTTTTTGGGATAGGTTCTTAGAACAACATATCCTGTAACTGACTAGATAGCAGGCTATACTAGACCTGATATTCAGTTATGAGGTATGATTAATGAATTATCTCGTCAGCACCATGGTAGATGCAACCATTTTACATTCAGTTTGAGGGAAAAAGAGAGGGATCAAGAATATAACTATTAAATTTAAAGAAGGGAATTATTATGGCATAAAACACAATTATCTAAAGAGAATCTGCAAGTTGGGTGTTAAAGGTAGGCCAACAGAGATGAATGGCAGACATACAACAGAATATTCCAGAATAGACAAACTAATTATAGGCCAACAAGTAAGAAAAATTCCAGGGGAGTGACCTGCCAGCCGCGTTTAACTATAAATGTTAAAGATACTATCAAACTATAAGAAAAACCGTATAATTGTGCAAAGACAGGTGGAAGGTCAGAAGATTTTACAGAATATAAATAAAAATGCACAGGATCGCCATAGAAATTTACAGGGGAAAAATTAGAGTCTGAGTAAAAGCTAGGGAGAAATATAAAAATAGATTATAAGAATTCACATAGAGTCATAGAGATGTACAGCATGGAAACAGACCCTTCGGTCCAACCCGTCCATGCCGACCAGATATCCCAACCCAATCTAGTCCCACCTGCCAGCACCCGGCCCATATCCCTCCAACCCTTCCTATTCATATACCCATCCAAATGCCTCTTAAATGTTGGAATTGTACCAGCCTCCATCACTTCCTCTGGCAGCTCATTCCATACACGTACCACCCTCTGTGTGAAAAAGTTGTCCCTTAGGTCTCTTTATATCTTTCCCCTCTCACCTGAAACCAATACCCTCTAGTTCTGGACTCCCCAACCCGTGGGAAAAGACTTTGCCTATTTACCCTATCTATGCCCCTCATAATTTTGTAAACCTCTATAAGGTCACCCCTCAGCCTCCGACACTCCAGGGAAAACAGCCCCAGCCTGTTCAGCCTCTCCCTATAGTTCAAATCCTCCAAACCTGGCAACCTTGTAAATCCTTTCTGAACCCTTTCAAGTTTCACAATATCTTTCCGATAGGAAGGAGACCAGAATTGCATGCAATATTCCAACAGTGGCCTAGCCAATGTCTTGTACAGCCGCAAAATGACCTCCCAACTCCTGTACTCAATACTCTGATCAATAAAGGAAAGCACACCAAACACCTTCTTCACTATCCTATCTACCTGCGACTCCACTTTCAAGGAGCTATGAACCTGCACTATTCAGCAACACTCCCTAGGACCTTACCATTAAGTGTATAAGTCCTGCTAAGATTTGCTTTCCCAAAATGCAGCACCTCGCATTTATTTAAATTAAACTCCATCTGCCACTTCTCAGCCCATTGGCCCATCTGGTCCAGATCCTGTTGTAATCTGAGGTAACCCTCTTCACTGTCCACTACACCTCCAATTTTGGTGTCATCTGCAAACTTATAAACTGTACCTGTTATGCTAGCATCCAAATCATTTATGTAAATGACAAAAAGTAGGGGTGAAAAATGTGTTGCTGGAAAAGCGCAGCAGGTCAGGCAGCATCCAAGGAGCAGGAGAATCGAAGTTTCAGGCATAAGCCCTTCTTCAGGAAGTAGAGGGCCCAGCACCGATCCTTGTGGCACTCCACTGGTCACAGGCCTCCAATCTGAAAAACAACCCTCTACAACACCTTGTGTCTTCTTTCTTTGAGCCAGTTCGGTCTCCAAATGGCTAGTTCTCCATGTATTCCATGAGATCTAACTTGCTAATCAGTCTCCCATGGGGAACCTTGTCGAACGCCTTACTGAAGTCCATATAGATCACATCTACCCCGAATCAGTCCTTGCCTTTCCAAATACATGTACATCCTATCCCTCAAGATTCCCTCCAACACATTGCCCACCACCGAGGTCAGGCTCACAGGTCTATAGTTCCCTGGCTTGTCTTTACTGCCCTTCTTAACAGTGGCATCACGTTTGCCAACCTCCAGTCTTCCGGCACCTCACCTGTGACTATCGATGACACAAATATCTCAGCAAGAGGCCCAGCAACCACTTCTCTAGCTTCCCACAGAGTTCTCGGGTACAACTGATTAGGTCCTGGCGATTTGCCCACCTTTAACCGTTTCAAGGCATCCAGCACTTCCTCCTCTGTAATCTGGACATTTTGCAAGATGTCACCATCTATTTCCCTATAGTCTATATCTTCCATATCCTTTTCCACAGTAAATACTGATGCAAAATATTCATTTAGTATCTCCCCAATTTTCTGTGGCTCCACACAAAGGCCACTTTGCTGATCTTTGAGGGGGCCCTATTCTCTCCCTAGTTACCCTTTTGTCCTTAATATATTTGTAAAACCCTTTTGATTCTCCTTAATTCTATTTTCCAAAGCTATCTCATGTCCCCGTTTTGCCCTCCTGATTTCCCTCTATTGGACAAACCTAGATTGTTAAGTCTTTCATCTTTTACAATGGGTTTGCTGGTTTTGGTTCTTTAATATGTAAATCCCTTCTTTTAAGTCACTTTCTCAAGATAACTTAAATTAAAAATCACACAACACCAGGTTATAGTCCAACAGGCTTAATTGGAAGCACTAGCTTTTGGAGCAACGCTCCTTCATCAGGTGTCGCTCCGAAAGCAGGTGTGCTTCCAATTAAACCTGTTGGGACAATAACCTGGTGTTGTGTGATTTTTAACTTTGTACACCCGAGTCCAACACCAGCATCTCCAAATCAAGATAACTTAAGGTTTTATAACAAAACATGACATCTCAGCTCAGACAATGCCTTAAAAGTGTGAGGTTAGAGTCTGCCTGTATCCCAATCTTGAATTAAACTGATTCTATGTCCAAAGTGGAATTTACAAAATGTTACATGGATTGACTACCTGCAGGTTCTGCATTTTTTAAGCAAAATAGAATGTATCTGCAAATACAAATTCACTCCATAAACTTGTGTGTGTGCAGGAGAGAGAGACAGAGTGCGTGTGTGCGTAGGAGTTTGAGAGTAAAAGAGGGAGCTTGTGTATGAGAGAGGGTCTGCGTGAGAGTGAGAGAGAGAGGGAGAGTGGGAGAGAGAGGGAGAGGGAGAGGGAGAGGGAGAGGGAGAGGGAGAGGGAGAGGGAGAGGGATGGGGGAGGGAGGAGGGAGGGGGAGAGAGGGGGGAGAGAGAGTGAGTGTGTGAGAGAGAGAGACAGATAGACAGAGAGAGAGAGAGAGACACAGAGAGAGAGTGAGAGAGAGAGAATGTGAGAGAGAGAGAAAGAAAGAGACAGAGAGAGAGAGTCTAGTGCAGTAGGGTCACCTGCAGTGTGACATAAACCCAAGGTCCCAGTTGAGGCCATCCTCATGGGTACCAAACTCGACCATCAGCCTCTGCTCAGCCACTCTGCATTGTTGCATAGCTCGATGTCCGCCTTGGAGGATGGCCACCCGAAGATCTGAGGCCGAATGTCCCCGACTGCTGAATTGTTCCCCATCTGGGAGGGAACACACCTGCCTGGTGATTGTTGTGTGGTGTCCATTCATCCGTTGTCGTAGCGTCTGCTTGGTCTCGCCAATGTACCATGCCTCGGGCCATCCTTGCCTGCAGCGTATAAGATAGACAATGTAGGCTAAACACATGAGTACCTGCTGTTTACATGGTGGGTGGTGTCCCCACGGGTAATAGTGGTATCTGTGTTGCGACTCTGACTCGTCTTGCAGTGGTTGACATGACAGGGTTGTACGGTGTTGTGGTCAATATTGACCTGAAGGTTGAGCAGTTTGCTACGAACAATGATCTGCTTAAGGTTTGGTGGTTGTTTAAAGGCAAGAAGTGGAGGCTTTGGGAAGGTCTTGGTGAGTCGCTAATTCTCATCAATAATGTGTTGCAGGCTGTGAAGAACATGGCGTAGTATCTCCATTCCCGGAGTGCACTGGACAACTAAGGGTACTCTATTGGTTGCAACCAATGTCGGTCTCCTGAGGAGGTCATGAAGGTTTCTCATTGTGGCATGTCAGAATTAGCCATCGATGAGTTGAGCATCGTACCTTGTTCTTATGAGCGCGTCCTTGAGCACCTTCAGGTATCCATCACGTTCCTCCTCATCTGAATAAATCCTGTGCATGTGTTGGGCTTGTCCGTAGGGGATAGCCATTTTAATATGTTTAGGATGGAAGCTAGAGAAGTGTAGCATTGTGACGTAATCCGTGGGGTGCTGAGGTACCCATCCTTAGTGAGATGCATGTGTCTGAGAATGAGGCAGATACTAAAGAGTAGCCCATGGTAAGTCTGATGGTGGGATGAAACTCATTGATATCACTGTGCAGTTGTTTCAGTGACTCCTCAACATGGGTCCAGAGGAAGAAAATGTCGTCAAAATGTCTGGGGTATAGTGTTGGTTGGAGGTCCTGTGCAGAAAAGAAGTCAAGTTGGAATCTGTGCATGAAAATGTTGTAATATTGGGGTGCAAATTTGGTACCCATCACTGTTCTATGTGTCTGGATGAAGAACTGGTTGTCAAAGGTGAAAATGTTGTGGTCGAGGATGAAGCAGATGAGTTGTAGGAATGTGCTTGGAGATTGGCATTTAGTACTGAAGCAGCTGCCGCGAAGCCACTATTGTGGGGGATGCTGGCGTAGAGAGCTGAAACATCCATGGTGACGAGAAATGTTCTCGGTTCGACTGGTCCATGGGCGCTGAGTTTCTTTGAGAAATCTATAGCGTCGTGACAGAAGCTGGGAGGTCCCCTGTACAATGGATTTCAAGATGCCTTTGACAAAGCCAGAGGGGTTCTCACACAGGGTCCCATTGCTGATACGATGGGACATCCCGGTATGTTGGCTTTGTGTATCTTCGGCGGGGTCCAAGTTGGAGGGCCGCTGCCCTGGGCTTGACATGTATGCTCAAACCGTCAGGAAATGTGTAAATCACAACACAATCCCATCCATGCTCTCAAAACCAATCTCAACATTGTCAGCATACCAGCAGATAAAGGAGGAGCCATTGTCAGTCAGAATAGAACAGAATATTGCAAGGAAGTGTACCGACAACTGAACAACTAGGAATATTATTGGCAACTACGGGCCTATCCTACCAAAGGAAACACCGTGAATTAAACACTTGATGGAGCAGCACCGATCCGAAAGCTAGTGCTTCCAAATAAGCCTGTTGGACTATAACCTGGTGTTGTGTGATTTTTAAATGAGATTTGAAGATAGCTCATATTCAAAAAGACAGACAGAAAGCTGGAAACTATAGGCCAGTTAGTTTGACATCTGTCACAGGGACGATGTTAAAAAAGCTGTTATTAAAGAAGTTATAGCAGGGTACTTGGATAAATTTAAGGTGATTGAGCAGAGTCAATATGGTTTTGAGAAAGAGGAATCATGTTTGACTAATCTATTGAAGTTCTTTGAGAAGGTAACACATACTCTGGATAAATAAGAACTGGTGAATATGCTGTACTTAGATGTCCATATGGCATTTGATAAGGTGCCTCACCAAAACTTATCATGGAAACTAAAATCTCATGATGTAGAGGGGAGCATATTGGTATCAACTGATGTGCCAACAGGAAGCAGGGAGTAGGCATAAACCTTTTAATTTGAGAAGATGTAATGGGTGGTGTGCCACAGAGATCTGTGCTGGGACCTCAACTGTTTACAATTTACATAAAAGACTGATGAAATTGCAGAAGGTACGGTTGCCAAATTTGCTGAATAGGTAGGAAACTAAGTTGCGAAGAGAACGTAAGGAGTGTACAAAAATATATAGATTTGTTAAGAGAGTAGCAAATATGGGACAAATTGATTGGGAAAACATGAAAAAATCCATTTTGACAGGAAGAGTAAAAACGCAGCACATTGTCTAAATACTGAAAGGTTGCAGAGCTCTGCAATGCAGAAGGATCTGGGCGTCCTTATGTATGAATCGCAAAAAGTTAGTATGCAGGTAGTACAGCAAGTAATTAGGAAAGCTAACAGACTATAATAATTTATTGTGAGGGGTTTGAATGTAAAAGCAGGGAGGTCATGCATCAGCTATACTGGATGCTGATGAGAAAGCATCTGGAGGAATGTGCCCAGTATTAATCAATTTAAGGAAGGATGTAAATATATTGGAGACAATTCAGAGAAGATTTACAAACTAACATCTGGAATGAGGGATTGTCTTATGAGGAGAGGTTAGACAAGTCAGGTTTGTATCTGCTGGAGTTTAAAAGAGCTAGAGGTGACTTGACTTAAACTTTAGGTTCCCAAGGGATCTCAGGATTCATTTTGGATGGTCTGGCTCCTAATTTGTATATCTATATGTACATTTGTTTGAAATGTTTATGAGGAGTTGAGTTTGGGTAACACTTTGATTGTAGCCTGGCTGTTTCAAAACAAGCTACAAATTTTCCAGTTTGTGACTGTGCAGCAGACCAAACATATGCTGTGGCCAGTAAACCCAGAGCTGCTCCACAATAACATTAAAGGCACAGCAATTCTTAGCACCATCTCTGGCCTGTTTCTCCTCACTGCTATGCCTTGTTAGTCCAATTTGTCATGACAGGACTATCTGCATGCCAAACGGAGGAAGCAAACAATAAACAAGGGCAAGCAATCCCACAACTAATGGATCAGATCCAAGCTCTGCAGTCCTGCCAGATCCAGTTGTGAATGATAGCAAAAAATTAAACAGCAGCAGATGGTGTCTAGACAAATATCCCATCCTCAATGATGAGGGACCCTACCATATCAGTGCAAAAGGCAAGGTTGAACCAATTGCACTGATCGTCAACCAAATGTGCTGAGTAATGTCCCCAGTATGTCAGTCTTCAGCCAACTTGATTCACTGAAATGATATTAAGAAATGGCTGAATACACTCAATACTGCAAAGGTTATGGACTCAGAACCTTCTGGCAATAGTACTGAAGATTTGTGCTCCAGATCTAGCCATGGTCCAAGACAGGCTGTTCCAGTACAGCTTCAACACTGGCACCTACCTGACAGCGTAGAAAATTGCCTGGGTGTGTCCTGTTCACAAAACAAAAGGACAAATTCAACTGAAACAATTACTATCCTATCAGTCTACTCTGAAACACTAGCAAAGTGATGAAAGGGTAATCAACAGTGCCATTACTGCACTTGCAAAGGAATAACCTGCTCATTGATGCTCAGCTTGGGTTCTGTCAGGACCACTCAACTCCTGACCTCATTACAGACTTAGTCCAAACATAGTGAGAAGATCTGAACTTTAGAGACGAGATGAAAGTGATTATCTTTGATGTCAAGGTAACATTTGTCTGAGTCTGACAACAAGGAACTCGAGTAAAACTAGAGTCAATGGGAATCAGTGGGATGGTTGAGGTTTTTTGGAGGTCAGTCAACTCAGTCCAAAGACATCATGACAGGCTTTCCTTCGACCTGTGTTGTAGACTCAACCATCTTCAGCTGCTTCAACAACTTCCCTCCAATTTGAAGTCAAAAATAGGAATATTTGCTGATGACTGTATAGTTGTTTAGCACCACTCATGGTACCTCTGCTACTAAAGTAGACTGTAACCAAATGCAGTAAGACCTGGACAATATTAAGGCTTGGACTGATGAGTGTCAAGTTGTATTTGCACTACTCAAATGCAAACCCTCTCCAACAAAATGTTATCTAACCATTTCCCACTTATAATCAGTGGCATTATTATTGCTGAATCTCCCTTCTATCAACATTCCTGTGTGTTACCACTGACCATAAGCTGGACCAGCCACATAAATACTATATGAGGAGGTTAAAGGTTAGGAAATCCATAATGATTAGCCCATCACTTGTCTCCCAAGTGCCTGTCTACCATCTACAAGGCAGAGGTCAGGAGTGTGGTGGTATGATGGAATTGCCTGGACCAGCGCAGCTCCAAGAACACTGAGAAGCTTGAAATCATCTAGGAGAAAGTAGCCTGCTTGCTGGTACTCTGTATACCAGTTTCAACATTTATCCCTTCACCACTAACACAGCTGTAGCAGCGTGTAACATATACAAGATGCACTGCATTAACTCTAAGCTCCTTTCACATCACCTTCCAAACCTGCGACCTCTACCATACAAAAGGACATGGCAGCAGATGCACAAGAACACCACCACCTGCAAATTCTCCTCACACTTGGAACTATATCATTGTTCATTCACAAAATACTGGAATTCCTTTTCTAATAACATTGTGGGTGTTCTTACAGTTTGCGAACTATAGCAGTTAAAGGTGGAGACTTACCACCAACTTCTCCAGGACAGTTAGAAATGGGAATAAATGCTGAGATAACCAGTGATGCCTGTATCCCATAAATGAATGGAGGAAAGAAAAAAAACATCTTGAAGTCATTCTTCATTGTTCCATCTTTTAGCAGTCACTGGTAACTGACAACTCCTGGCATAAAAGGCTGGATTGGACTCTTGTCCACATCTCAGCATTATCGTGTTTTAGCCCAGGAAGCTGCACCAAGGTCATTCATAAACCAGCAAAAACTCCCATCACTTCTAAATCACTTCCACTACACAAGTAGACTATGTTATTTCATCTTTTTGCAAAGCATGCATTCAATTAAGAAATACCATTTGCAAATGAGAGCAGCACGGTGGCACAGTGATTAGCATTGTTGCCTTACAGCGCCAGAGACCTGGGTTCAATTCCCGCCTCAGGCAACTGTCTGTGTGGAGTTTGCACATTCTCCCCGTGTCTGTGTGGGTTTCCTCTGGGTGCTCCGGTTTCCTCCCACAATCCAAAAATGTGCAGGTGAGGTGAATTGGCCATGCTAAATTGCCCATAGTGTTAGGTGAAGGGGTAAATGTAGGGGAATGGGTCTGGTAAGTTGCTCTTTGGAGGGTCGGTGTAGTCTTGTTGGGCCGAAGGGCCTGTTACCACACTGTAGAAAATAAAAGTGGGCGGCATGGTGGCACAGTGGTTAGCACTGCTGCCTCTCAGCGCCAGAGACCCAGGTTCAGTTCCCGCCTCAGGCGACTGACTGTGTGGAGTTTGCACGTTCTCCCCATGTCTGCGTGGGTTTCCTCCGGGTACTCCGGTTTCCTCCCACAATCCAAAGATGTGCAGGCCAGGTGAGTTGGCCATGCTAAATTGCCCGTAGTGTTAGGTAAGGGGTAGATGTAGGGGTATGGGTGGGTTGTGCTTTGGCGGAGCGGTGTGGACTGGTTGGGCCAAAGGGCCTGTTTCCACACTAAGTAATCTAATATAATCTAATCTAATCTAACCTAATCTAAATGTGTGATTCTAGTTAGATTGGGTGTGCTATAAGAGGAGGATGGCTCATTACCAAGGAATCTAGCCAACATCAGAAATCATAGCAAAGCTTACACAGGCTCAAAAGGCTGAATAGGAAATACATTATTATGTCTTTCGTTCTGCTGTTGAATCATCCTTCAGCATATAAAATGCCTCAGAAAAAAGGTCTTTAAAGCAACAAGAACGATACTAAGACAAGATGGCTACAGAATTTTCTACCTGAGCTTTCCTAATTAGTGTGAGTTTTAATTACTGCCTCCATACAGCAGAAGCCCAGAAAGGTAATATGCAGACAGTACACTCTGTGAATAAATTCTTGCTATGTCATTGCTGTCCTGTACCATTTAGGTTGGTGACAATGTTCATGCATAGATTACAACATTCCAACATACTGAGTAAAAGGAGAGTAGAAGCTATCCCAGAGAAAACTACTATCAATATAAACATTCTATAGTACATTTTTCCCCAACTGGTGCATATGTAGTTCTTTAAAATATTTTGAAATCATTGCCATATCTGTTACTGCTACTGCTGCTGCAGGTATGTCTCTGCAACTAAGGTACTTCCAAGTTTTTTTTAAAATTCCAAGCTACTGGACATTTGTCACTTCTTTCCAATAAAAATATAATGGATCCTGTTGTACTTGAAAAACCAACTAGAAGATTAGCATGTGAGGCATCATTAAAATGACTAATTTTATTTCTTCTGGATCATGAAGGCTGGAAATCTGAGCGTAAACTGTTCTAGACAAAATCCTTTCTCCCTCCATGCAATGCATTAAAGTGCAAAGTAAATAAAACTATTGCAGTCCATTCTCAAATTGGGGTCTGCTCATTTATTGCTGATTTTAGGAATATTAGGATTTCTGCCAAAAACTAATTATATGGAATATATCTTCTGATCATCTGCAGTAAGCATTTTGCATGGGCAGCCCATGCTTATGCAGATGATCATTTACAGTTTAGACGATCTGCCAACATTTTATGAACCACTTTGTCTCTTACTGTGTCGTTCCTTTCACACACCCTATTGTAAACAGCACTTTTTGCTGCCATATTCATACCCATCATGTTCATATTTGCAGATATACCTATAATCAATAGCAAATTCCACCCCTATTATTAGTGAGAAATGTTGTGGTAGTCCAAGTCTGGTGCCGCTCCACTTTTCCATTTCCTTATCCACAAATGTTTTAAACATTTACTATATGTTATTGTCAACTAGCAAACTCTAATCACTGAATGTACAGGATTTACATCTACAATGTAAAAGGAAAATATTTTTTATCCCACAACCTTACATCAATAGCCACTACCTGACTGAAATCTCTTGCTAAGGGCATGCTTACTGAGGGCTGTGACAGTGTCCTTCAGTATTTCTTACTAATTTCACATCTATTACTTATTTCTTCCATAAGCTTATCATTCATCTATATTCCTATATTCTGACAACAGCTGTTAAAACCTTTAACTCTGTAGAGGACAGATGGGCAAATTGCCCATTTTAGTTCAATACAACTGACTTTTTGTCTTCTACGTTTCTGGCCTCTGAGGTCAGTAATACTTTAATTTCTTTGGTGCAGAGGTGATATTCTATTAACGGATTAGTGATCCAATTGTGCAAATTGCTAATTCACAGATTTTCCAAGTATATTAGCTTTGCCACTTTCCACATCCATTTTCATCTATGCTTTCTTTCTTCATCGATGGCCTGCTTAATAACTATAGTATTTCACTGGATACTTCATCCATGGAAATACTAGGCTATTTTACAAGGAGGGACCACTTGTTTTAGAAATTTTAGTGTGTTATCAGCAAATCTGAAACTGGTAAAACTCAAAACCTCTTCAATTTTGTTTCGATTCTTTTTCCCCAGAGTGTACGTACCATTTAGCCAGTCTAATCCATGCACTGTAGATGTGTATCCACTATCTAATACTGCAAAATTTAAAAGTTCTGCCACCAACACATTCATCATTGGCTTGAAACTTCTTGTGACCAATACAAAGCCCTTTCTTTGATCCAGGTCTCTATCTTGTACATTTGAATCCTCCATTTCATTTAGTTTTGGATATTTTATTATACAATTTGGGACAGTTCATAGCATAATGGCACACTTGAGACAGTGAATGACTACCCTGTGTGTCTAAGTGAATGGAAAAATCGGCTTAACATTTCATACAAAGCCTGTCCTCTTACTTGATAAAGTCGGTGTATTCCATCCAGAAGACGCCCTCACTGCTCCCATGTGCCATCAGCTCATGTCGCAAGTGATCTGGCCAATGTGGCCAATCGTCTGACCAGTTTCCACTCCAGGAAAAACGCCCCCACGGGTTCCGTAGTCTCAACAGCCTGAGCAGAGACAGAGACATTGATTCAAACATCCTTCTCCCTTTTTGAACAGAGTCTGGTATTCCAAGGACTCAGTATTTAGTGTAGCTCTACATGCAATGCATTGTTTTAAATGTCTGCCACAACCACACAATCTTCCAAACGTATGGTGGGACCAGATTCTTTGCACAGGAAAATACCTCAAAAGGCTTTTTGCAAAATGTGAAGATTACTGGTAAGCTGTTAAAACCACCAATACAAAAAAAGCACAGCACTGATTCTATTGTGTACTTAACCCTCAAATCTAACTGATCAGATTCAGATGTGGACAACAATTTATCCATACAATATATAGCATTTTCAACATAGCCCCAAAGATGGGCAACTGGCCAGACTTGGAGGAGTGCTGAGATTCTCAGAGGGTTGAAAGAGGGCACAGTAAAATCAAGCAGGTAGAAAATAAGCAAGATCATAAACAGCATCAGAGCAAAGTAGTTTTGGAACTTGTTACACTGCAGTGGATGCAATATTTGTCTTTAGTCACAATATCCCTTACCTGTAACCTTGCACATCTCTGACATCAAGGATGGAATATGCATGGCGGGGCCTAAGGCCCATGGTCTCATACACTGTGTCATCCACTTTCATGTTTCCACCTCCACAAGAAGCACCCATCAAAAATCTAAATATTTGAGAAAGGAAAAGGTTACATATGTCAATGGAGATTTCAGGGAAAAGTACAGAAGGATAGTCAGTAGAAGTTGGGTTAATACTTTATTTCAAAAAGGCCTCATTGCTGTTCTGGATTTATCCTGTGGATCTGGCAATCCCACCAGGTTACCCCAGTTGAGGGGCTGGGGGACACATTTTGGTGAGGATTTTCTGCTGGGAAAATTCAGGCAATTAATACCAATTGAACCACTCTATCAAAATGACAGTATACAACCCAGTACTCCAAATGGCTGCCTTCTATGCTTTCATCATATTATTCTGTGATGGCTTTATTTCCTGATAAGTGCAGCAATAAGGTAGTTTCAGAATATCACCAAATACATGTGTTATTAAGTTAAACTTGATAAAATAAAACTTTAGTTGACACTGATCAGTCAGGAATATATGACAATGCTGTCATATACATCACTAAATGATCCAAAGCAACATCCTGTACTGACACAGTTGAATATTGGAATATTTGGGATGGCCAATCCTCTAATCTTCAATTTAATATGCAATTCTAGTTCAAAGCAAACAATAGGTGTGTCTGTATAGGGATACTCAAAATACAGCAGAGAATTGAAGATTACAATATTTGTAAAATGTACATTGACATTTATACTGATGCAAATCCAATGTATGGAAAAAAAATACAAAATTACTGCAGATTCTGGAAATTTGAAACAAAAACAAATTCCTGGAAGATCTCGGTAGGTCCGACAGCATCTGTGGAGAGAAATCAAAGTTAACATTTTGGGTCTAGTGACCCTTCTTCAGAAGATGTGTGTACATTTTGCTTACCCAGCTTCCTTTGAGCTCAGCATTTTGACCCAAATGAGATCTGTATCAATGGGTTCCTCGCGTGGATTTGTCGAACTGACTTGGAGCATGAGGCTCTCACAAGGAGCACCTGTCAGTGTGGCTAGTCCTTCAATGGCCCGCCCAGCCTGCAGGGCAAAGTAGGAGCCATGAAGCTTAGCTAGAGCTTTCTCGATCAGAGCAACCCACAGCTGCTTCCTCTGGGCCTGTTCGTACCAGAAAGACATGGTTAGATACACTATATAGAAGGCTGCCTGAGCATTTGCTAAAAAACAACAACTTACCTTTAATGTAGGAAGGCACCCTAGAGTTAACAAGAACTGATGCCTACCACGAAGGTCAGATGGTCAAAAACTTAAGGTTTAAAGGAATGTCTTAAACAAACAGAGAGGCAGAGACTTAGGGAAAGAATTCCAGAGTCTCAACAGCTGAAAGCACTTGCTAAAGGCAGCAGCTTTTACCTGTGAAAGTTTAACATTTTCCCAACAACCAGCACTAGTGAAAATGGGTCCAAAGGTTTAAATCGTGTACACCTTGATATGTGTAAATTGTCATGTGAGCTGTAAGTGATAAAGCCACATTCATGCATTCAGCTCTTTAAACACTACTTGTTTCAGGGTTTAAGGAGGATGATGTCAGTAGCTATACTGAAACAAATGTGGAGCATGATGTACAGAGAACTTTGGTTTTACCATACCAACATGATTCTCTCGTGATTAGCACAACGTGCAAAGTGCTGAGAGCATCAGACAATCTCAGAAATGAAGAACATGCTCCTTATGTATATTTGATTTGAGTAGAAGGCACTTAACTCTTTGGATAGTCCATATTCTCCCCTGGATGGCACTGAGTGACAGAATTGAGCCAAGTTAACTTGCCTTTATATTCTCCCTATAGCCATCTTGCCATTCCTCAGGATCATAATATTGATGGTTTAGATATTAACATCAACTAAAAAGTGCAAACTCCACACAGATAATCACTCAAGGCTGGAATCGAACCCAGGTATCTGGCACCGTAAGGCAGCAATGCTAACCACTGAGCCATCATACTTCAACCTGCAAAAATACTTTGCATTAAAAATTAAATATAAATCCAGCTTACAAACACCAGACACTATACTGCCCCAGTTTGATAAATAATTCTAATTGCACAGCTGAACTTCTGTAATCCTCGAAAGTTCAATATCTCCTTTCAATGTGGCAAGAGCAGAAATAAGTATGGAAACTTTGATATTGTATGGAAAATGTTCAAGATTATCCTGTCATTGGCAAGCAATGAGCACACTGAACCACTGGGATTAATCAAACGTAAATGACAAGATCCGGGTTGATGAAACAGAAAGAAGTGGAAGTCTTGCACTTACATTATACCTTGTCATGCTTTTCTGCTGTTTTTAAGGTAGAAACTCTGCTTTGAATAGTTTGAATAAAAAATGCTAGCACTCTTTAAATTGACAGTGGTAGTGTTGACTTAAGATCCATGCAATCTGGATATCACTGGCTAGGACAGTATTTATTGTCCATTCCCATTTACCCAGAGGACAGCTAAGAGTCAATCATATTTATGTGGGTCTGGAATCACATGTGAGGCTAGACAAGGTAAGGAAAGCAGTTTCCTTCCCTCAGGGTCATTAGTAATGAGGTGGGTTTTTCCAACTACTAACAACAGTTTCATGGGCATCATTAGAATTTTAATTCCAGATTTTTATTAAATTTAAATTGCACCTTCTGCCATGGTGGGATGTGAACCGGAGTTCCCAGAAAGTTACCTGTGTCTCTGGATTCAAAGTGTAGCAATACTACCACTGGGCATCACTTTCCCTTAATGCACCAGCCTGCTTTACTTCAAAGATGCAGGAACAGAAAAGATGGAAGGAAATGAAGAGGAAGTTGAAGAATTGAGATTTCGAGCAAGAAGCAACTGTTATGAAGACTGTGTTTTAATTATGGTGATAGGGTATAGATGATTATCATAGTTTTTGGTAAAAATGTACGTTTTTTACATCTAAAGATGCTACTGCTAATAAATAACCAACACCCTGTATCACAATAAAAATTGAAAGAATTGTGGATGCTGTAAATCAGAAACAAAAACAGAAGTTGCTGAAAAATCTCAGCAAGGCTGGCAGCATCTGTGAAGAGAAATCAAAGTTAACATTTTGGGTCTAGTGACCCTTCCTTAGAATGGATGTTAGCTAGGAAAATGCCAGTTTATATGCAGAAGACAGGAGATAAGGAGTAAACGATAGGTAGGAATAGAGCCCAAAGACAGAGAAGAGTAGTTGGAGAGACGAAGGAGTCGATAATGACCTGGCTGGGACAGTGAATAGCTGTGAATGGAGACCGTTAGTGGCTAACAGAAGGTAGTGTGTAATGGCTGATCTGTATCACTTGCTCTCTTACACTGTACATTCAATGTTCCTGTCATTTAGTTTTCGATTGAAATGATCTTTAACATTTAAAAGACTTAATGGAAATTAATGTGTGCAAATCAATAAGTTTACGCTGTTGAATTAATCAGTTGCCATTTTTAAAGCACTAAATTCATTTTACACCTTATTTGCCCCATATACTACTGCATGCTATAGAAAATCATCATTTGAAACTCCTGCAACACCCTTCCTACATACAAAAATGACAGTAATTTCTCAATGTTTATGACCTGATAATAATTCTGAGTGTAGACACTGGTCATAGGGAAGAGAATTGTACCCAGGAAATGGGCTTGCAGTCTATTTCAGATATTTAAGCAATTTTGCACAGCAAGGTGGAATAACTGAGCACTCAGTAGGCTCCAGTTTTCAGAATGCAAGAAACACTCAGTTCATAAATGATGAGGACATAACATGGATACCTACAGTATGATTTCGACAGTGTCTTAGATTAGGGGCATTTCACTTCCAAACTGAAGCCAAAAAGACGCAGGATGTGAAAGGATTTTTAAAAAAATTCTATGGCCAGTGGCATTTTACTTCACCAGCATGTCAATTTTTCACAATGAAAACTGTTTCCAAGAAATGAGGGACCTTTCCAAAGCATCCTCCAGCACTGCAATATACAATCAACTGACTCATTTTTGTTTGAAGAACAAATGTTCTCCCTTCAAAACATTCTGAGTTTTGGATCTACCTACTTACCTTTACAACAAACAGCTCAGGGATTTTTTTTTGTTTGCTCTCAGGATGTGGGTGATGTTTGGGTCATATTGTTCTATGCTCCTACTGTGTTCAGAGAAAGCAACAGACCTTCACCTGAATTGCTACACACCACACTGCTGAAGGTGGGAACATGGCTCTTATATAATCAATTCAAGGATTTTTCTCCAGCAATACTTCAGTCAAACTGCATGATCTGGAGATAACTTGGAAGTGATGATATTCCCATCACATTGCTGCTTTCTCCTTCTCTGGTTGTGAAGGTTTCATGGGAGGGAAGTACCGTTTAAGTGGTCATGGTGAGTTGCTTCACTGCATTCTGGAGAACCTATACCTGACAGCCACAGTCGGCTTGTGGTGGAGGGATGGCTACTGATCCAGAGATGGGGTGGCCAACAAGCAGTTTGCTCTTCTAAATGCAGGAGTGCTTTCTGTGTTACACTTTAAGATTAAGAGGCTGGAGGAGTCAAGAGGTATACACAAACCAGACAAAATAGAAGCAGAATAGACCATTCTGAGGAAGGGTCACTGGACTTGAAACATTAACCCTGCTTTCTCTCCACAGATACTGCCAGACCTGCTGCGCTTGTCAAGCAATTTCTGTTTTTGTTTGTGAGCAGAATAGACTGTTTGGCCTCTTGAGCCGACACCACCATTTAATAAGATCATTTGATCAATAGGACTGATCTGTTTGTGTTTAGAATTCCACATTCCCAACTACTTTGAAAACTTTTAATTCTCACATCCAACAAGAATCTACCCACCTCTTTCTTAAAAGGTGAGTCACTTGTCACAGTGTCTTATTCATGTATCCATTTTTGAGAATGATATGGCTGGTCCAGCTACGTTTCTGGTCAGTGATTGTTCTCTTGGTTGTTAATACTAGGAGGATCCTAGCAATTGTGGTGCTATTCAAGGTTAAGGGAGGTAGTTTAGCATGTTGGAAATAGTCTTTGCCTAGCACCTAATCGATATAAATGTTACCTGTCACTTAAGAACTCAAGACAAGTTCTACTCCAGACCACAAAAGGTGCTTCTCTCCTGAGCTTAAAATGGAGATGAAATCATTAAAAAACTGAAAGAACTGCAAAGGCTGTAAATCTGAAACAAAAATAGAAATTGCTGGAAAATCTCAGCTGGTCTGGCAGCTTCTGCGGGGAGAAATCAGAGTTAATATTTTAGGTCCAGTGACCCTTCTTCACAACAGTTCTGAAGCAATGCAAAAAATGCAAAAGGAATAAACTCCTATGGGCCAAATGTCTGAAAACAAAAAGATAAAACATGATAAATTGTCATGTCTGCTGAAGTGTTTTGATGCTGGAGCTGTTTCGCTGACAGCTTTAGATTGATGGTAAATGTCCAGTTCTGATTCCAATCACCTTGGATTTGAGTTGTCGAGAATTGGTCACAGTCTATTACTTCAGATTTTTCAGATAGACAGAAATATTGGTATTTGGAAACTCAATCAAGTTCCCAGGGACTTCTAAGAAACAGGATTTCAGGAGGGATTGAAATGCTGTGGTTTGAGGGGTGTCTTTACCCATTCTGATTGCTGAGTGTGTAAGCAGAACTTTAAGTTCACACAGGGTAGTGAGACCATAATTAGTGTAGGACCCAGTTCTCTTAATGCCAGTCTTTTCAGTAATTATGGCAATTAAACCATATTTGATATCTCTTTGAATGCTATGACAATCTAATTCTCCAAAGTCACGATTTAAAAAAAAACTCTGGGTTCAATTCCAAGAACTTACATTGTACAACTGTTTTCAATCTTGAGAATACCTAAATAGTCCAAAATTTTCCAGTACTCCTGTGTTAGACTGTAAATATAGATAGGTGTTTTCAAAGTTTACAATTAGTTCCAGATAGGTCATGTGCTGTTGATTAGGACTGAAGTGTAATGCCCTCTTACCTGAGAAAAGAGAAGATAGCCATATTCATCACATGGTAACATATCATCCACCAGCACCGTTATCCAGGTTCCATCCTTGCACAGCCGTACCTGATAGGCTCCCTCATGGCAGATAGTCCGGGTTATCATCACTCTCTCCACCAGCTCAGGCCGCTCAGCAAGCACAGCAAGTGCACTCAAAAACCTGGTACAGAGTGCAAAAGGTCAGGCAAGTTACAAAACTTTTTGCAGGATTTTATACATCTTAATGGCAGAACAAAACACACACTAGGAAAGTGATTGTAGTGATAGGAATGAGGCCCAGTTGGTCCTCATTCAATATGAGGTTCTTGACTGGGATTGTTAACCCAGGCAATCAGGGAGCCCTGGCTGACAGTAATAACAAATGTCTCAGGGATTCTCCTCACTCTAGGAACTGGCTTTGAGCTATCTGGTCACATATTGTGCACGTGAAAGTAAAAGGTGACTTGGTGATGGGAAATCACTCTCCATGGAATTATTTCAGTGTTCATCCACAAAACTGAAGAAAATTAATTAAGAGTTTATTTTCAGGACAGCAGCATTAGAAAAACATGACAGAGAACAAACAGAAAAATGGCCCTAACCAAAGTTACCTTCAAAACTTTCCATTTGACAGATGCTGATTGACCATATGTTCTCCCTCTCTTCAAAGTTTCCACATTTGCAATTTCTATTTTAATAAAATATATGTACCAATCCTCCCCACCTTTTTAACAACCTAACAAAAAACTAAATTTTCTTTGTAAATAGCTAAAGGTTTTCTTGTGTTCAGGTGCAGGGAGATAATCAGCCTCCAGTGCCATCAATCAAACTTCAGCCAACATTTCCAGGTCATGGTCAGTTTCCAGCTACCCATCCTACCAACCTGCAGTATTTAATAATATGTAAATAATATTCAGCTCCTCTATTCTTCCTGCCAGAGTACATTACCTCACTTTTTCCACATGTTCCATCGACTAAATTTTTGCCCAGTTGGTTAACCTTTCTATATCACTCTGCAAAATCTTTGTCATCTTCAATAGTTGCCTTTCCATCCATTTTTGTCTCATCTGCAAACTTGGCACTAGTGCATTCACTTTACTCGTCCAAGTCATTATACATTGTGTATATATTATGGCGCCAACACTGATCCCTGTGGCACATCACTAGTTCCAGCTTGCCATCCTGAAAATGCACCACTACCCCCATATCCAAACTCACTGTCTTCTGTTAGTTAGCTCATTCTCTATCCACACTAATTTACCATCTCCAATTCAATGGGCTGTTCTCTTATTACGTAACC
Source organism: Chiloscyllium punctatum (assembly GCF_047496795.1). Classification (NCBI taxonomy): domain Eukaryota; kingdom Metazoa; phylum Chordata; class Chondrichthyes; order Orectolobiformes; family Hemiscylliidae; genus Chiloscyllium; species Chiloscyllium punctatum. The sequence continues at coordinate 44,675,104 of NC_092778.1, forward strand.
TGAAAATCCAAGGACATTACATCCACTGCTTCCTCTTTATCGATCCTGCTTGTCACCACCTCAAAGAAGTCTAGTAAATTTGTCAGGCCTGATTTCCCCTTCATGAAGATGACTCTGCTTAATTATTTAGCGATGCAGATATTTTCATAATCTTCTGAATTTGTTCTGCAGCCCGAGCTTCAAGAATGATTTGCAATCTTTTGAGTTATTTTTCAGCAATGCAGTCACTACAAACAGATATCAATACCTACTGCCCTGATCATATGGAGTTTGGATCTCTCTCCTGTGGTGCTATATTTTTAATATCACAGATTCCCAGCTCTGTGTTGATGGAATTGGGAGCAAAAGCAAAGAAATGGAAACTTTTCCAATTCTAGTGTTCAACTTTGCTATATATCACTAAAAGGGAGTTACATGAGAAGCCTGATAGTAGGAATAATACAGCAAGGAAAGCCTTAGTTTTACCCTGTTGCCACTATGAGGCTGTACAACATCTGGCAAATTAATCCAAGCTTCAGTAAGAATTTCCTGCGAGTAAACATTTCTATTGTCAACAATTAAATCAACATATAAGATGTGTCATATGTCCCCTAAACAGAAGGAATTGGTAGTCCTTGACCGTGAATCAAAAATATCCAGATTCAACAGGTAATAGGGAAGGCAAGTGAAACATTTCCTTTATTTCAAAGGGAATGATGTGAAAAAGTTGGAAAGACTGACTAAAATTATACAAAGCACTAGTCAAATTAAACTAGAATACTGTGGACAGTTTTGGGTCTCTTCTCTAAATAAAGTGTACTGGCATTGGATTCAGGAAAGAGAAGGCTCACTAGGCTGATACTAGATATGGAGGGACTATTTTATGAAGTGAGGTTGAATACATGGGCCTGTACTCAATGGAATGTAGAAGCATACAGGATCCTTGAGGGATTGGACAGATGCAGAAAGGTTGTTTCCCCTTGTGGTAAAGTCTAGGACAGAGGGCATAATCTTAGAATAAGGGCTTGCACATTTAAGACAAAGATGAGGAGTAATTTCTTCTTCCAGAGAGAACTTAATCTGTAGAATTATTTATCACAGAAGGCTGTTGAGGCTGGGTTATTAAATATATTCAAGGATGAGATAGACAAATATTTAATCAGTAAGGGAATCAACAGTTATGGGGAAAAAGCAGAGAAATACAGTTGAGGATTATCACATCAGCTATAATCTCATTGAAAAGCAGGGCAAACTTGATGGGCTGAAGGTCTACTTCTCTCATATGTCTTATGATCGTAAATAGAATACACAGAAATGTTCCAGGAGCTGTGAGGTTTTACCTCAACTTACTCAACATACTGATTTGACAGGAGGTGCACATGGACACATTACCAGCAATTGCCCAGCAGCCCCTGGGAGATGTCAGATGGACGTGGGGTTCGGAAGATGGACCATTTGATATTCCGATCTTTGAAACTGTTGCAGCTGATTTCATGAGGCCGCAGCCATTGCTTCACCCTCTGCTGTACACTGTCTCCCTCTGGGAAACCAACAGATTGTGGGCCTGGGGGAAAGCTGTCATCCACAAAGTTCACATTGTTCTAAAAAGAGAAGAATATTTGGTTTCTTTTAGGCAGCAGAGTAAAAATAAATGGCACAAATATTGTTCTGTATAAAATTCTCTCACCTTGGCTGAGCAGCAGAATATGTTTCATATCATCAACAGAACACAGAGCTTCCTAATGTTCTGCCAGGCTATCACCAAGAAGAACTAGACAGATGTACAGGGACACCCAGAGGGAGGTCAAACTGAGAATCACTCCTTATGTAACATGACACATTTCTAATGGCTCTTAAAACGTAACATTCTTTTGGTGAGCTGCTCAAATATTTCCTTCAGTGGTTCTGTGTCAATGTCATATTTGATTAACCACCAATGAAACACCTTGGGATATCTTAGTTTGTTAAGTATGTAAATACAGGTCATTTTCAGATTACCTTTTGCTGAGAACTGGAGCTGAGCAATATCTCTAATGCATATGCTCCTTTTGAGTTGTAATTTAAGATCGGTTCACCTTAATCCCAAACTTTATTTTTTTAAAATCATGTTTTGCTTACTGACAGATTTTTAAGGTGCCTATCACATGAACAAATCATATTTGACACACTATTTAACAATTAATTCTAAAAACATCTCAGAATTCTGGCTTTACCAGGGATGTCCAAATCCCATGAAATAAATAATATTAAAAACTTAACTTTAATCTATGGATTACTGATCATTGTACACCATGGGAATCTGATTTAACTATACAGTGGAGGCACACACTGTGACATGAATGAGAAAAGAAAGGAAGTTTAATTCATTTGAGACCCATATAGTTACAATCAGGTTCCAGAACCCAAATGGTCACAGAGCAGTTCACTATGTTAGCTGGGGTAGAATACACAGGATCTTCCTCAGTGAGTCACCTTCCATCTCTCCTATCACTACATCAAACTGTTGTACTGATGTGGAGAGATGTATGTGATTCAAACAAGTGGCATGGGAGAAATAAGTGCTGGTTCTTGGGACGAGTACTGGAGAAAGTGAGGGCTAAACTATGGAACTGTCTACACCCAAACAATGCTGAGGCTAATGTTGTTGCGAATTTCATGGGGCTAGGAAAGTGAACAGGTTTTCAAACTAAATAGAGGGGCAGGGGATCAACTGTGGAAACCTGTGGTATATCAAAGAGTTGAGGTAACATTAGATAATAGTAAAATAGGAAATGAAGGCTCAGAGAATACCAGGAAGGAACTGAGAGTTAAAAAACCTTGAAATACACCAATTAAAACTGGATGTTAAAATGATAATGAAAAGAGAAATCTTAAGTTTCTGTATCTGAATGCATGTAGAATTCATAGCAAAGTAAATAAATTGATAGCACAAATTAAATAGCTATGATCTTATAGCCATTATGGAGACAAAGCTCCAGGATGACAAGGATTGGTTGCTGAATGCTGGTAGATATGTGACATTTAAGCAGAACAGAAAGCCAGTTAAATGTGGAGGGATAGCACTGTTCATCAAGGATGGCATTTGTGCATTGGGTAAAGATGATGTTGGTTCTGGAGATCAGGATGTAGAACTGGCTTGGGTGGATACAAGTAGCAGCAGAAAGAAACAGCAGAAAGAACTCCCTAGCTACCCAGAAGCTAGAGAGGAGATTGCAGAGCCTTTGGCTTTGATCTTTATGTCATCATTGTCGCTATAGTGCCAGAAGACTGGGGGATAGCTAATGTGGTCCCCTTGTTCAAAGGGAGTCGAGGCAACTCTAGTAATTATAGACCAGTGAGCCTTACTTCGGTTATAGGTAAAGTGTTGGAAAGGATTATAAGAGATAGGATTTACCATTATCTAGAAAGGAATAATTTGATTAGGGATAGTCAACACGGTTTTGTGAAGGGTAGATCGTGCCTCACAAGCCTTATTGAGTTTTTAGAGAAGGTAACCAAATAGGTGGATGAGGGTAAAGCAGTTGATGTGGTATGTATGGATTTCAGTAAAGTGTTGATAAGGTTCCCCACGGTACGCTATTGCAAAATGTATGGAGGCATGGATTGAGGATGATTTAGCTGTTTGGATCAGAAATTGGCTAGCTGAAAGAAGACAAAGGATGGTGGTTGATGGGAGATGTTCATCCTGGAGTTCAGTTAGTAGTGGGGTACCGCAAGGATCTGTTTTGGGTCCACTGCTGTCCATTTTTATAAATGACCTGGATGAGGGCGTAGAAGGATGGGTTAGTAAATTTGCAGATGGCACTCAGGTTGGTGAAGTGTGGATAGTGCAGAATGATGTTGCAGTTACAGAGGGATATAGATAAGCTGCAGAGCTGAGCTGAGAGGTGGCAAATGGAGTTTAATGCAGAGAAGTGTGAGGTGATTCACTTTGGAAGGAGTAACAGGAATACAGAGTACTGGGCTAATGGAAAGATTCTTGGTAGTGTGGATGAGCAGGGAGATCTCGGTGTCCATGTGCATAGACCCCTGAAAGTTGTCACTCAGGTTGATAGTGTTGTTAAGAAGGCGCACAAAGTGTTAGCTTTTATTTGCAGAGGGATTGAGTTTTGAAACCATGAGGTCAGGTTGCAGCTGTACGAAACTCTGGCGCAGCTGCACTTGGAGTACTGCATACAGTTTTGGTCGCCTCATTACAGGAAGGCCACGGGAAGCATTGGAAAGGGTGCAGAAGAGATTTACCAGGATATTGCCTGGTATGGAGGGAAGGTCTTACGAGGAAAGACTGAGGGACTTGAGGCTGTTTTCATTAGAGAGAAGGTTAAGAGGCATACAAGATGATCAGAGGATTAGATAAGGTGGACAGTGACAGCGTTTTGCCTCGGATGGTGATGGCTAGCACAAGAGGACATTGCTTTAAACTCAGGGGTAATAGAGGACAGATGTCAGAGGTAGGTTTTTTACTCAGAGTAGTATGCCCTGCCTGCAACAGTAGTAGACTCGCCAACTTTAAGGGCATTTAAATGGTCACTGGATAACATATGGATGATAATGGAAAAGTGTAGGTTCGATAGGCTTCAGATTGGTTTCACAAATTGGTGCAATATTGAGGGTTAAAGGGCCTGCACTGCACTGTATTGTTCTATGTTCTATATCACTGGTGGGGATGATTTACAGGCACCCTAACAGTAACCACAATGTAAACTATCCTCGAATATCCCTGCAATTTGAAGCCTTAGCTTCTGCCACAGGCACATTCACCCACATTCTTTTTCTGCTCTGTACCCACTTGTATGTGGCACTGAAAGTACTACAAAGATAACCATCTCTTAGGATCCTGTTCTTTAATCTTTCTTCAATTGCAGAACCACAAGAGGATTTTTACCCTTTTCCTAGCCATGTCTTTGGTTCCAAAATGGATCACAACTTCTGGTTTTAATCATTTTCTCAAAAGATATCCTGCACTCAGTGATATCCACTATGCTAGCACCAATGGAGAGTCTCATTATCATGAAGGAAAACAAATTCACTAACTTAGCAGGAAGAAAAACGTTTCTGACTTTTTCTGGGGTTTCACAGACTGCCTATAGCTAACTATCAAATCCTCTGGAACAGTCACAATGGTACACTGTTCAGCTGGTCTCTCACAGCACCACTGATACTTTTGACAGCATTCTACTGAGATGATTATCTTTGATTAGTAGAAAGGCAAAACATTTGCAATGAAATTCATGTATTTATTGCAACTGTACTTCTTTACATCAATATTCCAAATCATTTCATCCTTCTCATGTGATCTCTATCACACCAATTCCATCATATTCCTTTCACTCTTTTCATTTCATTCCCATTTCTTGCCTCTTATGCATTCCCCAATGCCACATTATCCCTATTCCCCCATCCCTGCACACAGCCCATGCCATTCAGCCCCATTATCCTTCATGCTATCCTCCATGTTTCTCCTCTATCTCTTCAGCCAGGAGCAAATCTACTACTGGGCTTCCCTTAATTTTTGCCAGTTTTTCTCCACCAACCCCAACCCACCAATGCCACCACTGGCAACCATCATGTGATTCATTCAGCAAATCACAGTTGTTATGTAAGTAGCAACCATTAAGCTCACAGAAAAGTATGTTTTTTTTTGAGGGGACGTGTCAAAGAGCATGTGGACAGAAATGATCTCTTTACCTACATTTCTTCTATGTCTAAATAGTCATAGGCCACAAGGGAATGTAAAAAAAGTGATTATAGTTTGAGAGGCACCCTGGAGGAGTCTGGAAAAATATGGTGGCTTTGGAGACTTTGCCATTCTTACCAACCATTAGCGATGTGTTGAAAGGGTTAGCAGTTGATTAGTAAACCTATTTGAACACAAATCCTGGAGTGGGACTTGAACTCCGATCTTCTAGTTCAGAGGTAGGGATGCTAGTCACCGAGCCTACATTCATCAGAAGAGACTGAAATGTCTCCAATCTGCAATGGTGGGAGGGAGGTGAAAAGAGGGAGGTAAGTAAATGGGAGTCACATTAGATAGGTCGTGGCCTTTCCTGGCTTCACATAGTAACTGGGAAACCTGGTTTGAGGGTGCCTTGGCGTATCAACAGCACAGTATAGCCAGCTAGAAAGAGGGAATATCAGATCAATATTTTCTCTATCACTACCCAATCAAATCTTTCCATAATCTTACAGACCTCTATTAATTCACTCAGCTTACCTTTTTCTGGAAGACAGCCTCAGAATTTCAAACTCAACTGTAATGTCCTACAAGTGAACAGTCTATAAGCTCTTACAGCCAGTACAGAGAGGGATGATGATTAGCTGGCTCAGGTTATAAAGACTTGATGATACCTTTGATTCTGTATTCTAGGAAAGAGTCAGCTCCTTCAGATATGCACAGGAGGAAACTACTCCAACATAGAGATGTTTATTTGCATGTAGCTGTGAAGAAACCACTCTGCATGGGTTTGCAAGTCGCAAAGAATTCCTACAAAGATCCATCAGAGTTTATCATAATCAATCTTAGGGTGGCACGGTGGCGCAGTGGTTATCACTGCAGTCTCACAGCACCAGAGATCCAGGTTTGATTCCAGCCTTGGGCAACTGTCTGTGTGGAGTTTGCACATTCTACCCGTGTCTGCGTGGTTTTCCTCTGGGTGCTCCGGTTTCCTCCCATAATCCGAAGATGTGCAGGTCAGATGAATTGGCCATGCTAAATTGCTCATAGCATTAGGTGCATTAGTCAAAGGGAAATGGGACTGGGTGGGTTACTCTTCGGAGGGTTGGTGTGGACTTTTGTTGGGCCAAAGGGCCTGTTTCCACACTGTAGGAAATCTAATCTAATCAATTTCACAGAAGTTTGAGACACTTCAAACAGGCATCATAAATCTACAGCAAAGATTATCTGACCACTCCAATACAAGCAATACCTTTGCAATCACTTTCTACTAACCACGAGGTTACACATTTAATCATTGCTGGCACTGCCTTGGGAAATCACTCAATGCTTGAGGTCTCTGAAGACAAATACAGTACAAAAAAAATAGACCCGAGGTGTGAAACAACTAATTAAAAGATAATGTACACATGCATTGTTGGGTCTTGTTATGCAGATTATATCACAAAGGATATGTGATTACATATTTGTGTAATTAGGGTGCAGGAGGATTTCTCAATGAAAAAACTCACTAACACCTTGATTTATGTGCCAACGGACTTGTATCTTTGGAACAGTCAGCCAACTATGAGAACAACTGTACTGAAGTGTTAGGATTTTGTTTAACATATTTTTCCAACTGCGCTTTGATAATTTACACACATTTCTTATTAACAATGAGAGGACTGAATCCTCCCCAGGCCAATTTCAAAAGGTTTTATTTCCTGCAAAATCAGAGTAAATTAACCTTTCTTCCTGATAATGGGATCCTTCATTACATGAACACCTCTAGAGCTCTGATTGTACATCTGACCTCAATAAGTTAGCTCACCTGATCAAGGAAACCGACCAAACTCTGTAAAATGTTGCATGCCAGCACATAAAGCCCTGATTCAAACACATCAAACTCCCAAAAGACCAGCTTCAGAACCAGGCTACCACTATTTCGATTTCCATTCCAATTGAGTTATTGAATAGGGCAAGAATGTGAAAGACTGACTACGTTAATTTGAAAAAAAATCCTATTCTCAGTCAAGGAGTTTGTGTTATACTATATCGCAATGCTTTAGAGTACATTACACTGAGAAATCCCGTGCCCTATAATTGGTGGCAAATTTCTCTTAACTTGTTAAAAAGCTACTGCCCTGACAGCTAGTACAAAGCAAGTTATGATGAGGAATATCCAGTCCAATCTAAAAAAAAAAGGGTTTTATCTGTCTTGAGAGAGAAATCACAATGTTAAAAGTGATAACTGTTAAAGGGAGGGCATACTTCGGCCTGATCCAGTTTACAAAGCAAAACATGAGCAGTTATGGGACCTATTATTTTCTCATGCTTGACAATTTAGTTGCTGAGCCAAACAAGTTGTATAGAATTGTCAACATTCCATCAAGTAGAAACATTTTCTCTACAACTAATGTATCAAATCATTTTATCACCTCAGTCTTCTATCAGGTCACCCTTCAACCTTGTACATCCTCAAGAGGAGGGCCCCAGAACGTAATGCTTGACTGTGCTGTTCAAACAGTCTGCTAACACTTATCGCTGGGTCAGTACCTGAGTAATGGGTACTACATTCCAATAGAAGCTTGTTTGTGCCAATAAACCTAAGATTGGAGGAAATCATTCCAGCACCAAGGGATTCAATTCATATAAGACCATAGGATGCAGGAGCAGAATTAGGCCATTCTACCCATTCAGTCTGCTCTGCCATTTGATTATGGTTGATAGGTTTCTCAATCTCATTCTTCTGCATTCTCCCTTTATCCCTTGATCCCCTGACTAATCAAGAACCTATCTCTTTCTTAAAAACACTCAATGACTTAACAATCACACTGCTCTGCGACAATAGTTCCACAGAGTCATCACCCTCTGGCTTAAGTTCTAAAGGGTTGTTCCTTCACCCCGAGGCTGTGCCCCTGGGTCCTAGTCTCTCCTACTAATAGAAATATCTTCTTCATGTCCACTCTATCCAGGCCCTTCAGTATTCTGTACTTTTCAATCAGATTCTCCCTCATCCTTCTAAATTCCATTGAGTACAGACCCAGAGTCCTCAAACATTCCTCATATAACAAGCCTTTCACTCCCAGGATCATTCTTGTATGCCTCCTTGGAATGTCCTTCAATGCCATCATATCCTTAGATACCAGGCACAAAACAGCTCACAATATTCAAAAGCAGTCTGACCAGAGCCTTATACAGCCTCAGCAATACATCTCTGCTCTTCTTTTCAAACCCTTTTGAAATGAATGCCATCAGAAGTCACACGACACCAGGTTATAGTCCAACAGGTTTCTTTGAAATCACAAGTTTTTGGAATGCTGCTCCTTCATCGGGTGAAATGGATGCCAACATTGCATTTGCATTCCTGTTTATTGAACCCGTATGCTAACGTTAAGAGAATCCTGAAATAGGAATCCCAAGTGCTTTTAAGCTTCAGACTGCTTTTAAAAGTTTAAAAAAAATAGTCTAGGACTCTATTCTTCCAAACATAATGTATAACCTCTCACTTTTCCACATATTATTCCACCTGCCACTTCTTTGCTACTTTTATGGAAGACAACATTGGAAGGAATAGTGCTTGCTCATAGTTTGACTCCTTTCCATCTCTGTAACCTTTGAGCCCTACGACTCTTCAGGGAATCTGTACTCCTCCAATTTTGGCCTCTTGCACATCCCTGATTTTAATTGTGACTGTTGGAAACCATACTGTCAGCTGTCTTGACTCCTTGTTCTGAACTCATCCTCACAACCCAAATCTCTCTGCTTCTCTTCTTTAAGAGGCTCCTTAAATCTACGTTTTGACTAAACTTTTGGCTGTCTTCCCAAATACCACATTATGTGGCTCAATGTCATATTTTGTTTGATAATGCTCCTGTGAAGTGTGTTGAAATTTTTTTAAGGTGCTATATGAATACAAGTTGTTGTTGTTTCTCTGTGGCTTGTTTACATAAATGACCATGATTCTGTAACTAGCTATAGAACTGTCAAGTTTGTAGTTAATACTGACATAGGTTGTTCTGTAAAGTTCAAGATTGCAAAAGATTTAATATTAACAAAAATTTAACGCACTGTACAACGAAAGAAATACGTGCATAAAAGGACAAATTAAATGGAGAAGTAACAAAGATACTCAGAGACCTGGAAATTACAAAGGACTCCTCTGTCCATGCTTAGATAGCAGGGTGAGCTAATTTTACAAAAACTAGCATAATACTGCAATACAAACCAAGAGTTGTTATATAATGTATCAGAGTATATGTGAAACATTGTTTCTGAGAAGCTGTAGACATCGTGATCATACTCTCAGGGCAATGAGAATGGGCAATGCAGGCAATCTTTGTTCTTAGAAAATGGCTAGAGTATGAACAAACAAAACAAAGGCATTTCTTGATGAGGAGAACTGATCAAATGGAAAATTGTTTAAATGTAATTTCATTAATCCATGAAAGAAAATAATTAAAAAGATTGTTTTTTGTTGATGTATACAAGGAAAGAGCTAACATTTATGTAGCACATTTCATATCACAAAGCATGTTTGTAATAAATTAATTTATCCTGAAGTGCTTGTGCTGTTGCTTTGTTATGGAAGCACAGCAAAGTATCACAAACAATGAGATAAATCACAGTTTAACATGTTTTAATGGTATGGCTTGTGAGGTAAATATTGCGCAGGAGAAAGAGTGCATGGGATCTTTCATATCCCATGTGTACCTGGCTTCTTTGTACTGGCTGGCTTGCCATTGTCATATGACCTCTATCTCTCCTGTCAGTACCTTTATTGCAGACTGTGATGGTTATTAAATACAAATTAAAACATGGAGTCAGGAATGGTGCAGCTGAAAATGTATGGATTTTCAGAACCAAAAGCAAGCCAGTTAGTGAAAGAGACAGCAAGGAAGTTTAAAAAGAAGCAATTCCCAACTTTGAGTTCTGAGCCTAAGTAGGTGTACATTTTCCATCTCTGCTACTGTGGAAATTAAAAGGTTTTGAGATGGCATTGGAATCAGTGACAAAAACTAACAAATGGAAAAACATTAGGATATAAAAGGAGTAAACCTATCAGTTCTGGGGAAAGAGTGCCACATAGCTGTATTGACAAGTTGAAAAGCCAGACTTCAGAGATTTTGAAGTTCTGAAGGCAGTTTGAACCCCATATTAATGTTGTGTATGACAAGTTTGTATTCAACATTGAAACTAAGGAGGACAACAATATCATTGCAGTGATACATTAGCTGGATCATGTGATTTCAGACAACAGAAAGTTAGAATTGTTTTAGGCCTAAGGAACCATGTCATGACAGCACATCTGCAAGCAGAGGAGAAACTCTTTCAAGCAAGCTACTGACATGTGCAAAATAGCAGAGACTGTCAATCATCAAATGGAATGTATTAGTGGGAGAACAAATGTGTCTGTTATTATACTGAGACACATTCCAGGCTGAATAAGAACAACTTATTACAAAAAAAGGGAGTAGTTAAATCCAGAACAGCCAGCAAAACAATGAAGACCAGAGGTCAGGATGTCAATAATGTGGTTTCTATAGAAACACAGAAAATAGGAGCAGGAGTAGGCCATTCAGCCCTTCAAGCCTGCTCTGCTATTTTGCATGGTCATGCCTAATCATCCAACTCACACCTTGTTCCAATTTTCAAACTATACCCTTTCATCCCTTTAGCCCTCAGAACTATATCTACCACCTTCTTGAAAACTTCAATGTTCTGGCCTCAACTACTTTCTGTGACAAAGAATTCCACAGGCTCACTACACTTTGGGTGAAAACATTTCTCCTTATTTCAGCACCAATGGCATACCCTTAGACTGTGACCTCTGATTCTGGGCTCCCAGGATCATTCTTCCTGCATTTACTCTGTTTAGCTCTGTTAGAATTTTATAGGTTTCTAGGAGATTCCCCCCTCATTCTTCTAAACTTCGGTGAACATATTCCTGACTGGTCCAGTCTCTCGTGTTGAATGTGTGTTGCTGGAAAAGCACAGCAAGTGAAGCAGCACCTGAGGAGCAGGAAAATAGACATTTCGGGCCAGAGCCCTTCATCAGGAAATGGTCCAGTCTCTCCTCATACATCAGTCCTACCATCCCCGGAATCAGTCTGAGAAACCTTTGCTGCACTCCCTCCGTAGCCAGAACATCCTTCCTCAAGGAGACCAAAGCTGCAAATGATACTCCAGATGTGGTCTCACTAAGGCTGGATATAACTGCAGCAAGAGATCCCTGCTCCCAAACTTGAATCCTTGCTTGATGAAGGTCAAAATACCATTTGCCTTTTTCACTGCCTGGTGTACCCTCATACTTACTTTTAGCTGCTGTGTACAAGGACACCCAGGTCTCATTGTACCTCAGTATTCAGATAATAATCTGCTTTTGCTAAAAAAGTGGATAACTTCTTATTTATCCACATTATACTTCATCTGCCAGGCAATTGCTGATTCACCCAACTTGTTCAAATCATGTTGAGTCATCTCTGCTTCCACCTTAGTTCAACCTCCCACCCAGCTTTGTATCATCTGAAAACTTGGAGATATATTCAGTTCCCTCATCTAAATCATTAATATATATTGTGAATAGTTGGAACCCAAGCATTGATCCCAGCAGTACTCCATTCGTCAATGATTACCTCTTGGAAAAAAATCCATTTATTTCTGCTGTTTCCTGTCTCCCAAGCAGCTCTCTATCCTTGTTAGTATATTATCCCCAAACCCATGTGCTTGAATTTCACGTGCTATTCTCTAATGTGGGACCTTATCAAGAGACTTTTGAAAGTCCACGTCAACTATATTCACTGACTCTCCTTTATCAAAACTCCTGGTTGCATCCTTGAAAATTCTGGTAGTGTTGTTAAGCACGATTTCCTTTTTGTAAATCACGATGACTGATCAATCCCCTCACAGTTTTCCAAGTGCTCTGCTTTCAAATTTTTTTTAATGGATATTAATATTTTCCCTACTAGAGATGTCACCCCAGCATTAATCAGTCTAGAAGGGACTTTCTGCTGCATTCCTGGTGAATTGAGAAGCTAAGGCTGTAGCAAGGTTTAAAACTAAATTGAGGTGGGGGGGGGGGGGGGGGGGGTGGATTAGTAGGCTAATAAAGCAAAAAGATGGCAGCATTGCAGAGCAGCTATTTATGGACTGATACCCAGGTGGGAGAGGAGGGGACAGAATGTACAAACAACAAATACCATTAAAAGAGAAAATGATAAAAAAGTATGGTCTTTTATTTAATTGCATGTAGCATTTGGAAGAACAAAAATGAAGAAGGCCAATGTGAGAAGTCATGGTTAAAAGGAGATCAGAATTAGGAACTAAATATTTAGGATCATGTGACTTTTCAAAAGGACAGGTAGGAAGGAAAAGTTGGTGGAGTAGCTTTCTGAGTATGATATGGAATAAGTGTCACAGCCAGCAATGATCTTTGATTGGAAGACGAAGAGACGCACAGGTGAAAATTAGAAATAAAAAAGGAAGACACTGGTTAGAATCTACAGGTCCCCTAACAATAGTTATAGGGTAGGTCACAGGATACATCAAGACATAATTTAGGCACGTTTTAAAAACGGCAGTGGGCATTTTAATCTTCATTCAAATTGGAAAATTAAATTGGCAGCGGTAACAAGGATGAATTCACAGAATTTATTCCAGATAGTTTCCTTGAACCTACCAGAGTCAGGCTATTTTGAATCTGGTAAGGTGCGGTGAAGTGGGTTTAACAACAATATCAGAGGATGCTAAGGGAAAAGTGGCCATAACATGGTAGAATTTAGCATTCAATTTGAGAGTGGGAAACTTAGGTTGGAAACAACTGTCCTAATTTAAATAAGGGTAATTACAAAGGAACGACGGCAAAGTTCGCTAGAGTGGAGGGGAAAGGCGTTTAGCAGGAAAGACAGTTGATGAACTGATAAAGCATTTAAGAAAACAGTTAATGATTCACAACAAAGATATATCCAGTGAAGCAGGATTCTATGAAAGGATAAATTGACATGGTTAAACAAGGAATTTAAGGACTGTTTCAAACTGAATGATAAAACATACTATATGGCAAAGATTAGTGGTAAACCAGATGATTGAGAAAGTTTAAAAGAACTGCCAGAGGATGTGGTGGAGACTGGTACTATTGCAACATTTAAAAGGCATCTGGATGGGTATATGAATAGGAAGAGTTTGGAGGGATATGGGCCGGGTGCTGGCAGGTGGGACTAGATTGGGGTGGGATATCTGGTCGGCATGGACGGGTTGGAACGAAGGGTCTGTTTCCATGCTGTACATCTCTGTAATTCTATGACACTATAACAAAACCATGAAGAGGGAGAAAATAAATTTTGAGGGTAAACTACCAAGTAATATTAAACAGATAGCACAAACTTATAAAAAGGAAGAAAGAGACCAATGTGAATATAGGACCTTCACAGCACGAGGCTCAGGAAAGCATAAAAGGGATGCAGGAAATGGCAGAAGGGATGAATAAATACATTGAATCAGTTTACATGGATGGAGATTTTAACAGTATTCCAAAAATACTACATAATCAAGGGATAATGGGGGAGTGGAAGTAAATAAATAACTAACTATCACTAGAGAAGTAGTACTAGGAAACTTATGGGGATAAAGACCTGGGCTTGATGAATTGAATCCCGGGGATTTAAGGGAAATTGGTAGAAATTGTCGATGCACTTGTAGTAATTTTCCGAGGAGTCTTAGATTCTGTTAAAGTTCAAGAAGATTGGTAAACTGCCAACGTAATACATTTATTCAAAAAGGGAAGGAGACAAAAAAAATCAATTACTAAGGATCAGTTAAATTAGCCTACCATTGAGAAATTGTTAAAAGTCTGTCACAAAGAATGTAATAGCAAAGTGTATGGAAATACACAGTAGAAGCAAGCAGAGTCGGGTGATGCTTCATGAGGGGGAAGTCATGCCTGACAAATTTATTATAATCCTTTCAGGAGGTAACAAGATAAAATTTGGATTTCTAAATGGCATTCAACAAGGTACTGCATACAAGGCGACTGAACAAGATGAGAGCCGACAGTGTTATGGCTAGAGGATTGGCTAACTAATAGAAAATAGAGAGTTAGGATAAGGGGACATTTTGGGAATAGCAACCAGCAGCTAGTGAAGTATCACAGGGATCAGTGCTAATATCACAATTATTCACAAGATATGTATTAAGCACTTGGATAACAGAAGTGATCAAATTATTGCCAGCTTTTAGATGGTAGGAAGGCAAGTAATAAGGATGACATGAGGGATACAAGCAAATTTATTGATTGAGCAAAGATAGAAAATAATGTGAGAAAATGTGAGGCTGTGCATTTTGACAGGAAGAATAGAGGAGCTGAATGTTATTTAAACGGAGGAAGATGGCAGATAACTGCAGAACAGAGGAACTTGGGGATCCTTGTGCAAAAATGCACAAAGCTAGCAGACAGATTCAGGAGGTAATAGGGAAGGTAAATGGAATGTTAGACTTTATTTCAAAAGAAATGGAGTATAACAATAGGGTAGTCTTGCTAAATGGGGAGGTGATGGCCTAGTGGTATTATTGCTAACCTGTTATTCCAGAGACTTAGGTTATGTCCTGGGGACGCAGATTGTCCTGCTGTGGCAAATGTTGGAATTTGAATTCAACAAAAAAAGCCAAGAATGAAAATGATGACCATGAACCCATTGTTGATTATTGGAAAAACCCATCTGGTTCACTAATGTCCTTCAGGGAAGGAAACTGCCATCCTTACCCAGTCTGGCCTACATGTGACACCAGACCCACAGCAATTTGGGTGACTCATAACTACCCTTTAGGCAATTAGGGTTGGGCAGTAAATGCTGGCCTAGCCAGTGACAAATGAATAAATGAATGAATGAAACTAAATGAGGAGCTAGACAGATCATATCCAGGATATCGTGAACAGCTTTAGCTCCCTTATTAGATTAGATTCGCTACAGTGTGGAAACAGGCCCTTTGGCCCAGCAAGGCCACACCGACCCTCTGAACAGCAACCCAGCCAGACTCATTTCCCTTTGACTAATGCACCTAACGCTCCGGGCAATTTAGAATAGCCAATTCACCTGACCGGCACATCTTTGCACTGTGGGAGGAAATTGGAGCACCCGGAGGAAACTCACGCAGACATAGGGAGAATGTGCAAACTCCACACAGATAGTCACCCAAGGCTGGAATCAAACCTGGGTCCTTGGCACTGTGAGGCACTAATGCTAACCACTGAGCCACCGTGCCGCCCTGGAGGCAGTCCAGATGAGGTTCACTCAATGCCAGGTATGGAGGGATTTTCTTATGAGGAGAGGTTGAACAGGTTAGGCCTGTACTGGAGTTGCATTGTAGTGTAGAAGAATGTGAGGTGACCTTATTGAAGCATATAGAATTCTTATGGAGCTTATGGATGCAGAAAGCTTGAGACTAGGACCAGACAGCATAATCTCAGAATAAGGAGTCACCCATTTAAGACAGAATGAAGAGGAATTTCTTCCCTTAGAGGTTTGTGAATCTGTGGAGTTCTTCATCACAAAGGGAATCAAAAATGATGGTGAAAAGGCAAAGTGGCATTGAGGATTATTAGATCAGCAATGATCTAATTAAATGACAGAGCAGACTTGATGTGGCAAATGACCAGGACTTACAATCAATACAGACATATCGTAGAAAAACAAGTAATGTTGAACCTCTATAACATACTGATTTAGCCTCAACTGGAATATTGTGTCCAATTCTGGGCAGTACCTTTTAGGAAAGATGTAAAAACATTAGAAAAAGTGCAGCAAGATATTTAAGAGGATTGTTTCAAAGATAAGGGACTTCAGATGGATGGTTTAGTTTGGCCTGAGACTGTTTTCTTAAAGAGAGGGTTGAGAGAAGATTGATAGAAATGCCCAAAAATATGAGGGGTCTAGACAGCGTGGTTAGGAAGGAATTATTCCCAATGGTGCAGGACAAATATCTAGCAGACATCAATTTAAGGTTAATGGATCTGAATTTTCTAAAAAGCCAAAGGCAAAATGAGAAAATACTTATTTATACAGCAAATGGTTAAGATTTGGAATGCAGCACTGGCTGAGAATGTGCCACAGGCTGGTTTAAGTCTGACTTTCCAAAGGGAATTGGATAATTATCTGAAGAGAAAGATTTGTAGGGCTACAGGGAAAGAGTGGGGAGCAGCAGTTGTCAGGGCCAGCTGGAGTGACCTTGCAGGGAATTGACATGAAACAAAAGAATTGAGTAATCCCTATGCATGTAATGTAATCTTATGGGATTTAACTGCACCTTGCAATTAACTGTGCTCCTGTTCATATAAGGTCAGACTGATTCCAGTTTAACCTAAGGTGCCACTCAAGAAGATCTGAGTACTCCCTTCAGCTAGGCTTGTAAATGCTCACCAGAATATATTAAAGGTAGGGACTCTACCACTGTGCCACAAGAACCCCAGTGTCCCCAATAAATAACCTGTATATCCAGAAATGCTATCTGAACAGCTTTTCCCATTACCAAATCACCTGCAGCAATTTTTACCCATTAACCGCTGCCATTAAATCAACACTGTTTCTAAATGCTCAAAATATGTACAAAGCCCTAAAGTGAGCAAGGGGTAGGCAGAGAGGGAGAGGGCGAAAGTATTTTCTGTTTTCACCAGATTACTCAATCACATTTCATTTGAATGACAAATTGCCCTTAGTAAATTAGCTTGAGAATGTCAATAGCAAATACTCCCACCAGACTGCAAGTATAAAAAGCTGAGCGATGTCTTCATTACCTAGCTGTGCATGGCCTAACGTTTAAAAAGATCCTCAGCAGGTTAGTGAAAGCCAAACTGGATGCATATCTTGTCCATGGTATATTCCTTTTCTCTCTTTATTCAACAAGTACAGTGCAGCTGATGATGAAACCGTGTCTGTGATTAAACCCAATGCATTTGTACAAGACTATGTTTACAGACATTTGAGGTATTGGGAGGGTCTGGTAACCGAAGGGACACCCATTAACATTGGCAGAAAGAGCTTAGAAGGGAGTCTTTCCCCACTGCAACTTGGCTGCAACTGCTGCTAGCTTTACAGCGTCCCTCAGCACTGAAATAGTTCCACGTGGGAGGTATCCTGTCACCAAGTTACCCTTTATTTACATATGGAGGGTCCTTAACACTGATTTAGTTCTCAGAAGGAACAGAACCTCTGACAGTCCTGCTCCCAGATTGGACCAGATTAACAGTGCATCCAGGGAATCCATATTCTATGGCATTCACCTGGCTGACATCGATACAATCACTGCATCCCTGCCCCTCCCGAGTCCGAGGGCACTTGACAGTTCTTTTATTTGTAGCTCCTCCTGGGGCATTTTAACACTGTCAGGTTCCCCCAACTCTCCTCTTCAGGTGGCAAAGGCATGGAGATGGCAAATCCATCTCAGATTATCAGGTATCTTCAATGCTTGAGGAAGAGGGAAAACCCAGAGGTCCTGGAACAGTTGGAAAGACAGTCAAGGAGCCAGGCATATTTGCTCCCACACCATTTGTGAAGTTGCAGTTTCCATATGGTCCACATGCTGGTTCAGGACTGTTACACCTACCCGAACTTTATAAGTCATTGGACGTGACCTCGTGTCAACTATGCCTCTTACCCATGCAAGGCTATTTCCATGGTTCCTGTACTAAACTCTGTCCCCTGAAGTAAACTGTTCCTCTTGCTGAGCAGGATCTTGTATGGTCATGTTGTATCCTGAAGGTCACGGCTTGGCTGTATGATGTTCCTGATGCCGCCCCACTGGTACCACTGCTGGTGTATCTGACTGCAGGAAGTAGCTCAATGCATCTGCATTTGCTACTTGACCTCCTGGACAGTGTTACAACTTATAATTATACAAATTTAGATTAGCTTTTGCCCGAAACGTTGATTTCGCTGCTCGTTGGATGCTGTCTGAACTGCTGTGCTCTTCCAGCACCACTAATCCAAAATTTAGATTAGTGCCTACTATGGAATTTGGCCTGAAGCTATGGGTGGCACTGCCTTGTCCTCTTTAAGTAGACCTAGCATGGTTTTGTGGTCTGTTATTATTACAAATCTGCATTCATGAAGGCATTGTTGGAGCCTCCTCACTCCCAATATGACTGCCAAACCATCCTTCACTACCTGGGCATATTTATGCATTAGCCAAAGTCTTGGTGCACATGGTATTAAGTATTGCTTTCCATTGGGCCACCTATGAACTAGTATTAGTCCAGTGCCGTATGGGGAGGCATCACATGTCAATACCAGATTTCACTTGGGATCACAGTATGCCAACACCTTAGAGAATAAGTTTCTTCACATCCCTGAAGGTCATGGCTTGGCTGTGTGACCATTTCCAAACAGTTGATGCAAAGGTGCCAAGAATGGAGGCCAGGTTATATATGAACTTTCTGTAATAGTTCATCAGCCCAAGTAAAGACCTAAGCCCCAGAACTGACATGGGATTCAGGGCACCCTTGATTGCTCTCATCTTATCTAACTCCAGTTGCAATAAAATATGGCTCATGCCAGTTTTATGATGGGCAGACCCCCCCTGCCAGTTTTGTGTCTAAATCCTCTGTCTGGGTGATTGGGTATTTACCCATGCTGTGAAAAACATTTTACTGTTTGTTTAAAATTGGCATAAAGACAAACTGACCCATTGGGCTTCACAATCGGTATGTGCAATCCACAAACTGGACTGGTTTGAGGATTCTTTCACTTTCCAGCCTTCTGTTTTCTGCCTCTATTTTAGCCCACAAGGAAAATGGCACTGGGCAGGCCTTGCAGAATAGATTCATAGAGTCATATAGATGTACAGCACGGAAACAGGCCTTTCAGTCCAACTCATCCATGCCGACTAGACATCCTAACCTAACCTCATCCCACCTGCCAGCACCCTGTCCATATCCTACCAAACCCTTCCTATTCATACACCCATCTAGATGCCTTTTAAATGTTGCAACTGTACCAGCCTCCATCACTTCCACTGGTAGCTCATTCCATACACGCACCACCCTCTGTGTGAAAATGTTGCCCTTTAGGTCCCATTTATATCTTTCCCCTCTCACCCTAAACCTATGCCCTCTAGTTCTGGACTCCCCCACCCCAGGGAAAAGACTTTGCCTATTTACCCTATTCATGCCCCTCATAATTTTGTAAACCTGTATAAGGTCACCCCTCAGCCTCTGACACTTCAGGGAAAACAGCCTCAGACTATTCTATGTCTCCCTATAGCTCAAATCCTCCAAATCTGGCAACATCCTTGTAAATCTTTTCTGAACCCTTTCAAGTTTCGCAACATCCTTCTGATAGGAAGGAGACCAGAATTGCACACAATTCTCCCAAAGTGGCCTAACCAATGTCCTATACAGCCGCAACATTACCACCCAACTCCTATACTCAATACTCTAACCGATAAAGGAAAAGATACCAAACGCCTTCTTCACTAGCCTATCTACCTGTGACTCCACTTTCAAGGAGCTATGAACTTGGTCTCTTTGTTCAGCAACACTCCCTAGGACCTTAGCATTAAGTGTATAAGTTCTGCTAAGATTTGCTTTCCCAAAATACAGCACCTCGCATTTATCTGAATTAAACTCCATCTGTCACTTCTCGGCCCATTGGCCCATTTGGTCAAGATCCTGCTGTAATCTGAGGTAACACTCTTCGCGTCCACTACACCTTCAATTTTGGTGTGATCTGCAAACTTACTAACTATACTCCTTTGTTCCCATCCAAATCATTTATATAAATGATGAAAAGTAGTGGACCCAGCACCGATCCTTGTGGCACACCACTGGTCACAGGCCTTCAGTCTGAAAAACAACCCTCCATCACCACCCTCTTCTACCTTCGAGCCAGTTCTGTATCCAAATGGCTAGTTCTCCACGTTCTGTGAGATCCAACCTTGCTCACCAGTCTACCATGGGGAACCTTGTTGAATGACTTACTGAAGTCCATATAGATCACTTCTACCTCTCTGTCCTCATCAATCCTTTTTGTTACGTCTTCAAAAAACTTCATCAAGTTCATGGGACATGATTTCCCACACACAAAGCCATGTTGACTATCTCAAATCAGTCCTTGCCTTTCCAAATACGTGTAAATCCTGTCCCTTGGGATTCCCTCCAACAACTTGCCCACCACCGGTCTATAGTGGAATTGTATCCTAGTCAATATAAGAGATGGCCTTGGCTCCTTTGATAGTCTTTAGGCCTTCCTGAAAAGCTTCTGGATATTTAATTAGGACTTCACTCAGGCATTCATTTTCTCAGCGAAATATGTTGAGTCAATGTAGGTGAATCTTTTGCAACCAATTTCACCCCATCAAGCTTAGACTCAAGCCTTTACTACCAATTGCTTTTCATAAGAAGTCAGAACCGAAGTTATACCCTTAATCTGTTAAGGTTCCCCAGTATAGGCTCTCAGTCTAGCTAAGATCTTGTGAAAACTTAAGGATGGCAGTACAGAGACAACTTTATTAAAGCCTGGTTCTGCGATCACTGAACCACCTGTGCCAGTATTGACCTCCATTAGAACCAGCTGACCATGTAACTAGACATTTGTTTTGATTGGTTCTGATTTGGATGTTGCCAAGCAATTTAACTGTTCCAAACCAGATGTAGGTGGACTTTCCAGGGTGTGCACTCTAATGGATACTGGCCTATGAGTTATCTTATGCAATTTAGATCTAATGAGACTCTTTTGCTGTCTTAAGTCTGCATACTGGTAGCAACTACAGTGGCTTGGCTTTGTTTTGGGGTTTTGCTGTGGGCTGACTGAGCGTACCTCTGATCAGGATATATCTTGAGTGAGGCTATGCAATTGCCTTCACTCAAGTGGTGTTCCCTAAGCTCAGTTAGACTGGCGTGGGTGTCTACTTCTATTGCAATACGCTGCAATTCGTATGCTCCACTTGCCACATTTTCCAATGATAAAGCCAGTTATCATTGTAGTGTCTGTTCAAAGTCCAGTTGGGCTTCAGGTTGGAGGCGCTTTTGCATAGTTACATCATTAATCCCATGTACCAAATAGTCTCAGTATTTCAAGAAGGGTTAAACCAAAGTGACATTCCTCTGTCAGTCATTTTAACCTCGTCAAAAATCCCTGATATGGATTCTTGATTCTCAAACTGCTGAGTAAATTAGAGGCGGCTTCGAGTTGTAATATTCCTTAACTAAATCAGTCAACTCTTGAAAGCTTTTAGCATCTGGTGCCTTAGGGAAAGTTAGGCTTTTAATAACTGAAAAAAACGTGAGTCCACAAGCTGTCAGCAAAATTACTAGTTTTTTTTCATCTACCCCAATATCATTTGCCCAGAAAAAATAACATATTCTTTCTACATATTGAGCCCAGTCGTTGACAGCAGGATCAAACAAGTCAAGCTTTCTGAATAATGGCATAATGCCAGAAATGCTTACCCCAACTCAAAGGTGATTGTTGTGAGCGAATTTCCTCAGGAGTGTGCTTTTCTCTCGTTGCCACTAAACCAACTCGACAAAAGCCAGTATCTCATCACCAGGTCACCCTTTAGTTACATGTGGGGAGTCCTTGACACTGATCCAGCTCTCCAAATGAACAGAACCTGTGACACTCCTATTAACAACCCAAAACAGGGATCTCACATTCTATGATGTTCATTTGGCTGACCTCATTGCAATCACAAAAAGCATATCAGTCTGAACCTTGGAACGTACCATTGTGCAACACTTGGTCCAGGTCAACTACTTGCTCTGGAAGACTAACAAGTTTCAGGCAGACCAAGGAGCATCTTTCAACGACTTAATGGTCCTCTAGGCACAGTCAATATATGTCTCGGTGTGCGTTCTGGGGAACAGACTGTAGAGCATGGAGTCCTGCATCATGGAGCTGCTTGATGTGAACCTTGACAAGAACCACCACATCTCCCTCCAGACTTTCTTTGCAAAGGCACATTCCTATAAAGCTCTTGTATACAGAGCTGTCAGAATTTACTTTGGATATTTGGTTTACCGCCAGTAATCATTAACACTGAACCTTTTGTCACTGGCCATTTTTTAAAAAAACAGAAGAAACCTGTGGGTATATTTTGTTTCCTGATGGAGAAAAACTAAATTAAGAATGAAAAAGTTCACTAAACAAAGGATTAATTTTATCATTTGATTTCTAATTATTCAAGTCGAATAGGAGATTCTGATCCAATTCCAGGGCAGAAAAAATACTGGTCCCTTATACTGGATGCAAAATTGGAGAAAATCAAGAACTTCACCTTTGAATGGAGGGAGCTGGAATAACTAAAATACTGAAATGAAAAGATGTGCAAGGAACATTTGCATCACAGAAATGCCAGACAATGACCATCTCCAACAGGAAATAACCAAACTATTGTCTGAATCCAGAATCAAAGGAGTTCCATGTGTTAACATTAATCAGAAATTGAACTGGACCAGCATATAAATACTGTGGTTAGAAGAGGTCAGAGGCTGGGAAATCTGCAGTGAATTACTCACCTTCTAACTCCACAAAACCTGTCCATCATCTACAAGGCTCAAATCCAGGTATGTGATGGAATACTCTCCAATTGAATGGATGAATGCAGCTCCAAAAACACTCAAGAAGTTTGACAAAATCCAGGACAAAGTCAGTCTGCCTGACTGACATCCCAGCTACCACTTTTAAACATTCATTTATTATGGCTGACATCACAACCCTGCTCATGAAATGACATTAGGGACAGGACAATTATTTCCAAATCTATTCTCATTCTACCTTTCTCACGAGGTGTTCAACAATTATATCTCCCCTGACACTGTATTTAAGAGACGACACGAGAAGACATTATTAATTAGGCAGACATATCAGTTTATAACAGTGAGTAAATATTGGTTAGGATCGAGAATAATTGAGAATGGTTACAAAGTGGTGTGGAAGTCTCAAGATTCAAATGATTTTAATGTGGAAGTTATCGGAGCAAGAGCAAAAGCCCAGGAGTTTATTCATTTTTTGAACTTTGGAATATTTGCTGTGAAATCTCTCGAGAGAAGAAGTACAGTGTATGTATGTTTTAATTTTAAAAGAATGTGACAGTCATTATTAAGAGTGATTTATTTAAAAGTAGTTGATTCAATTTTGTGTTCTTAAACAGGTACTGGGATTGAGGATTAGAGTATTCTGAATCATTAAGTCTGATGACATTTACAGTGAGAAATTAAAGCTTTGCAGTTTATTCCTGAGCAATTCCCTGTTCAGTGGACAACACTGAAGATTTAATACGGTTTAATCTAACTGAAACACTTAACAAAAAGCTTGACTCTTCCTAAGCATCTCTCTCTTTGCTTGCTCCATAATACTTCCTGTTTCCCTCCCTGGGTAGCATGGTGGCTCAGTGGTTAGCATTGCTGCCTCAGCGCCAGAGACCTAAGTTTGATTCCAGTTTCAGGTGACTGTCTGCGTGGAGTTTGCAATTCTCCCAGTGTCTGCGCAGTTTCTCCGGTTCCCTCCTCAACCCACAGCTGTACAGGTTAGGTGGATTGGCTATGCTAAATTGCCCATAGTGTCCAGGGATGCGCAGGCTACGTGGATTAGCCATGGGGGTTACAGGGATAGGATATGGAGGTGGGCTTGGATGGGATGCTGGCGAGAAGGTCAGTGTGGACTCAATGGACTGGATGGCTTGCTTCCACATTGTCAGGATTCTATGATTCATTGCTAAATGTCAGAGGACCTCTGATGTTTTGAGAAAATGCTCTTCTGCTAGCAGGTTTCAAGGCAGGGTTCCATACAAAAAAATGAGCAGTTGACCTTTCTGTCCCCTACTCATGCAGGAAGACTGGGTGGGTTGGTTACTGGCAGGCAACACCTTGCCTTTCCCATCCACCAGTCACTCATGGGTCTCATTGCCCTCACCACCAGTATTTCACCTATGGTGAGAGGAGACCCACGCCAGGAAGGACATTGGACAGTGTTTGGTGCACAGGCTGGTGTTGAGATGGGAGTGGGGAGGAGAATATGTGGAGGGGATGTGGAGATTGTTTCTCTTGAACCTTGCTGTCTCTCAACCTCCTCACTAAACCCGTTCCACAGAATTTATCTGCAGTGCAACAACAACCATCAGTCCCAGCTGGCACTTCAGCCAACAGCTTTCTACGGCAAACCTCCTCCAAGCATGACATGGAAGCCCGAGAATCATGACAGTATTGAAGACTGTCATTTGACCAATCCATCTCATTTGAAATGATGAATGTTAAATTACTGTGGGGCAAGCACTGTAATTGTGGACAATCTTCCCCGTTCAGCTGAATTTTTAGCTGGGTAAGGACAAAGTGGGGACTGCGATACCTCAAATTACAGCCCAAAGTTCTCTCCAGTGTTCCATCAATTTGTGCCCAAGTGCACTATTATCTTCCCCCCACGTATGTGAAGTCCACCAAAAAAAATCACTTGATTCGCATTGGAAGAATTTTCACAGATTAAATAAATGATTTTATATTTCTATGAAATAAAATCCTGGAAAAAGTGTGACATAACCAGCTGATTTCTATTGCAGTAAATATCCGTGTACTTCCAGTAAACAAAAGTGTATTGTTCAGTAATGCTGTCTGACTTGATGAGTTGTTCCGATATTTTCTGTAACAGTATTTCGGATTTCTACCATCTGCAGTATTTTGCTTTCTATAATTAGAAATTCTTCTCATCAGTTTTTTCTGAAACAATATATTATGCTGTTCACTTTTGTTTGCTGCAAGATAGCTCAGCCATTGAGACACAGGAGTCTCTGGTCATGTTATCTTTGTGACTGAGGTTCAGTTTGAAGCACAGGGCCAGGTTTATTTGGGCAGTTGGGTTTCCCACTCCTCCACCCAAAGATTTGGCAGACAACAAATCTAATTTGATATCACTCGAGAAAAGGCAAAACACTGTGGATGCTGGAAATCTGAAACAAAGAATGCTGGAGAAACTCAGCAGGTCTGACACCTCCTTTGGAGAGGGAAACAGTTAATGTTTCAAGTCTGGTTCTGAAGAATGGTGAAGCTGCATTGATTGGCAGGAACACATTCCCTTCCAATGCTTCAATGGTGAGGCAGAAAACCCCACCATCAGAAAATCCTGCCCATTGTGTTCGCCTTGCAACTTTTCTTCCAATTTTTGTATCAGCCTTGTATGAGTACTACAATCTGCTTTTGTATCTTCATCTAAGTCACTAATATTAATTGCAAATAGCTGAGGCCCTGCAGTTAGGGTAGGGCAGTGGAAGCGTGATTTTCAGGTTGGCAAACCATAACCAATTTTTCTGACTCCTGTTTCCAGTTAGGTAGCCAATTCTCTATCAGTCCAATATATTACCTGTCACACTAAGTTCTTAATTTGTATAGCGATCTTTGATATAGAATCTTATCAAATGCTTTCTGGAATTCCAAATACACCGACTAGAGTCCCTTTATTTGCTCTGTGTAATATATTGTCAAAAGAATTCTAATATATTAGAATTCCCTTTCACGAAACCATATTGACTCTGCTGTATCACAAGACAACACAATACAGCACAGGAACAGGCCTTTTGGCCCACCCAGCGTGCTGTGATTCCTAATTCTTATTTAGACCCACTACCTATTGGCCACACACAGTTTCTATCGCTCTGTTTGCCTCTTGTTGATCTGCCTATCAAGATATCCATTAATATCAATTGATTAGATTAGACTAGACTCCCTACAGTATGGAAACAGGCCCTTGGACCCAACAAGTCCACACCGGCCCTCTCAAGAGCAACCTACCCAAACCCATTCCCCTACCCCACATTTACCCCTGACAGTCTGGGCAATTTAGCATGACCAATTCACCTAACCTGCACATCTTTGGATTGTGGGAGGAAACCGGAGCACCCGGAGAAAACCCACGCAGAAACAGGGAGAATGTGCAAACTCCACACAGACAGTTGTCCGAGGTGGGAATCGAACCAGGGTCCCTGGTGCTGTGAGGCAGCAGTGCTATCCACTGAGCCACCGTGCCGACCCACAGTTTTAAATGTGCTGCTACTAATCGCTAAGTAAAGGATGTGGAACTTTTCCAGAATGTTTATAATTAATCAATCCAATACCTCTGCAGACACATCTTTCAAGATACTTGCATGCAGGCCATTAGGGCCAGGGAACTTGGCTGATTTTAATTTTGTTAGTTTGTCTCGAGTGATAGTTATTGTTATAAGTTCTTCCCTCCCTTTTGTCCTTTGACTTTCTATTATGATCAATATGTTTTTAAATGTCATTTACCATGAAGACAAATGCAAAGTGTTTATTCTCTCAATATGGGTCTCATACTTGCCCTGAGATGATAAAATAACCCATAAAAAATCCTTTATTGATTGATCCAATTCCAACAGTCTCCGCACAATCATGAACTTTCTTTTAATTATATTTAATTCCTTGAATGAGAAGATATTTCCATGTTGTCTCTAAATTAGTTCACACTAAGGAACTGGACAAAAATCAGTCTTCAAAGAGCTGAGTGTACTGGGATCAATAACATGGCACAGAGGATCTGTGGAGTCTGAGACCTGACCTTAGGTCTTTAGGACAGTAGAATGTCACAAGTTTATTAAGGTAGCTGGCAATCATTTCAATGCAACAGATAAGAAGTTTAGTTAAACAAAACTGTTATCAAATGAACATGACATTTGACGTCCCATGACATTTACTGTTAGTAAATTAACTTTTACTACCAGCAGAATAGAATCTATATTTCTTATTCAATCAGTTCTTCAGACCTGTCACTGAGCTCCCTACACCTACAACACAATATCATCCTTAAGGCATTCTATCTGTTTGACAGTTCAAAAAGAAGAAAGAAGAAAAGAATGTCAGAGTGCTCAATGAAATTGAACGCTGTGATTTGTATGGTGTCATTTTAATCCAAACTATGTTGGTGCTTCTAATTAAAATCTTGGGGCAAAGTAGATGAAGAATTCCTAGGATGCCCGATTCAAAATTGCAACTAATCTTGATCCTGTCCAGACTGGACATTTTCACTCTACTGCACATTTTCCAGCAGGGTTCACTAGACAGTCAATAGGAGTATGAACCGTGGCTGACTCTTCTCCATAAACCAGAAAAACTGCAGAGCAGAGCCTACTGCCATAATCAGTTAATTCAGCAAAGATATGGAATTGAACCTCAGGTCTTCTAAATCTTATAGCTTACTGATTCACATCCCCTGCTCATCATGTCATCAGACAGTTCAGATTCTCTTCCAGCGAGGCAAAAAAGTCAGATCAAGTTCTGAACAGACCAAATACTGAGCAGTGCTGTTGGAAAAAGGTTTGTATGTACATAACCTCTTCCATGTTCTTGGCATGCAGCCAAATAAATATTTTGAGGTACAGTCATCATTACAATATTTAAAAATGCAGCAGTCAATTTCTGCACAACAAACTCCCACATACACCAGTGTGGTAACCATATAATTCAATGGTACTTAGGGAGGAGTAAATACTGGACAGGGCACCAGTGAAAAACCTCTACTCTTCTTCAAAATAGCACTGAGAGATTAGTTTTACATCATTAAGACTGCACCTCTGTCAATGCTGCACTCCCTCAGCACTGCATTCAATGTTAGCCTAGAATCGGTGCTCAAGTCCTGGAGCAGGACTTGAACCCTCAATCTTTTGCCTCAAGAGATGAGATTAGTACTGAGCTTGTGTTAACCTATCTTGGATAGAGTAACTACTTTCCAAATGGTTGTGAAGTTGATTAAAACCTGCAGCAAAGAGCTTTGCTTATCCAGCATGTATTTAGTCTGGTAAGTACAACTTCATTTTACAGAATTGCTTCTCTTTCAGCATTTGAATAAACAATAATGAATTGGGCCAAGGTCATCTACTTTAAAAAGGTACAACGTGCATAATTCATGCATTCCAATACAGCAGTAAATCGAGTCTCTAAAGACTGAACAACTATCTGTTTTAATAAGTCTCTCTGCTTTCGGGAGAACTTGTACACATGTAAAATGAATCATGATAAATATGTAAAGGATATGCATGTATGATCTAAAATAGTCAAACCTAAAAATGCTCAATATGTCACATAAATCCAAATTAAAATGAACAGAATTGAATCCCAGAGCTCTGAACCGCATTGCATTACTCATTCAAAACTTGGGAGCAATTATCTTGCTGTTTCACTTAAGTTCCTACTGGGGATTTGAAAAGGGCCATCAAGCAGCCCAGTATCGTTATTACCAATGTGTAAATGTATTCTTTATTGTCTGTTCTCCAAGGCCTTTAATAACCAACACTATCTATCGTATTAATACATTGGAGATGCAATTGTATGAATTCACACATTACTTTTCATACAAAACACCAACAAATCACAATTGATTGTTTTAAAGAAAATAACCATGTTGGCTAAAAGAAGTCAGTCATTTTTGCGATTCTTTCTCACACTAAGAGAAGGACCTAACAAAAAAGGTTTGTATTTCTACTTTCCACTACCTTAGGGTTTTCCGTATATTTTAAATGCAAATAGATACATAAACGTATTTACAGTTCTAATGCAATCCTTCAGAAATCTCAGGAATGGTGGCTAATGCTCAAATACATGAGTGAATCCTGGCTGGGCTGGGGAGGCCACAAGATATCGGAGAGAGAAAGGGAGCAGCAGAAGAGGAGTGGGAAGGAGGGGAGACTTCAAATAGGGTTGGAAGTAAGAGGGAGGCTACAACGAAGACAGAATGGTTTCAAATCTGTTAACAAATGAACATTCTGCTCACTAGGAGCCAGGACAGCCTGAAATCATTGAAGTGATGAAGGAGTTGCATTTGAATGTGGCATTTTTCTGACTGCTGAGAAGTTATCCTTTGGAGAAAATTGTAGCGGATGGTATTGTAATAAACGCTGCATCGATTGTGAAATTTAAATCTAAAATTCAGAGGTATTCTGAGATACAGTAAAGAAATGTTTAGTAACTACCGATTTATAGCTTTGTGGAGACATAATGGAAATACATTCACTGTGATCTCACCAATCTGCAGATGCTATGTTTATGATCACTTTTGTGTGCAGAACGTGCCAATTACGTTTGGAAAATCTTTGTTAACTTAGATATGTTGTCTTGCACTAATTTAAATGCTGTGGCATTTAGAAAAATAATGTTTTGTGTGTGTTGTGGCTTTGAATTTAACAGCGTTGATAATTACTGAGGATAGTTATGAATTCTTCTAATTTTGCAAAGAGAGTTCAAAATCCCCATATGCAAATAGATATTCAGAAGGCAAGATTACAACATGACTACATCACCTCATAAAAAATTACTTAGATTGAATGGGGAAGAGTGTCCTGTACTCAGCATCACACTGAAGCAGTCTGGGAAGAGGGACAGGGACTCAGGCAGACTGAGACAGGGAAAGGATGAGTACTTGCTTATAGGTTAAAGCATATCATGTTTTCAAATTTTAACAATATACATAGCGGAATTAAAGTTAATATAATACATTAAATGCAACATAAAGAAGTTAATAATTCAACTAATTCATTAATTAAAACTCATTAAGAATGCCAGTTCAGTTGGTGGATCAAACCTGCAGTATATGGGAGTTGATAGGTATGATTGGGATCGAGGGCAAGAGTATATGTGGTAAGTATTTGAAAGCCAAGCAGCTTTGGCATAGTGTTTATGAGCTAGAGGCTGAACCACAGACACTACAATGCACCAGGCAGTGAGAAAATTATCTGGATTCCTTATTCTAGGAGGCAGTCACAACTCTTAGGAAAGGGTATTCTGATATGATCAATGATGAGGGACAGGAGGGTGTGACTGCAAGTTAGGCAGGTAAGGGGGTCACAGGACAGGAATGTTAGCTTCTGCAACTGCCAATAGGTCTGAAGTTCTCTCAGCTTGTTTGGAGGGTGGAGTTTGTTGGGATGAATAAATGAGATGACCACGGCACAGTGGTACAAGAAGCAATTCAAGTAAGGGGAGCCAAAAGGGCTGTAGTGGTAATAGGAAAAAGCATGGTCAGGGGACTGACACTGTTCTCTGCAGCAAAGATCATGAATTAGGACAGCCATGTTGTCTGTCCAGTGCCAGCGTTCAGAATATTTGCTCTGTGCTAGAGAAAAACATGCAGTTGGAAGGGGAGGATCCAGTTATCGTCAGCCATATAGGCATCATTAAAATGGAAAGAATTTCTGCCAGTAAGAAGAGCTAGGAATCAAATTAAACAGAACCTCAAATGATAATAATCCCTGGGTTATTGTTTTAGATTAGATTAGATTCCCTACAGTGTGGAAACAGGCCCTTCGGCCCAACAAGTCCACACCGACCCTCCGGAGAGTAACCCACCCAGACCCATTTCCCTCTGACTAATGCACCTAACACTACAGGCAATTTAGCATGGCCAATTCACCTAACCTGCATACCTTTGGACTGTGGGACGAAACCGGAGCACCCAGAGGAAACCCACGCAGACACAGGGAGAATGTGCAAACTCCACACAGACAGTCACCCGAGGCTGGAATCAAACCTTCTAACCACTGAGCCACCGTGCTGCCTCACGTACAAACCATGTACAAACTGACACACAGTAAACAAGGTTGGAGAGATGAAAGTGTGGCTGAAAGACTGGAGTGGGAGAAATGGGGCACTGGAACTAATACTGGGGAAAGCAGTACTATTGAGACTGTCTACATCTAAACCATACTGAGTCCAGTGTTCTTACCAACTATTAAGGGCTTTTGCCCGAAACGTCGATTTCGCTGCTCGTTGGATGCTGCCTGAACTGCTGTGCTCTTCCAGCACCACTAATCCAGAATTTGGTTTCCAGCATCTGCAGTTATTGTTTTTACCTCATTATATTTAGAGTAGTTGAGTGGGTTTTAAACTAAATAGTGGGGGTAAGGGCCCAAATTTGGAACATTGTGGTGAATCAAAAAGAGTCGGGAAAAGGCAACACAGGAATTAAACTGGGAAATGATAAAGAAACAATGACAGGAAGAAACAGAGAATATAGATCGAAGAGCAAATCAGCAGATAAGACTAAAGGTTACAAAAATAAAAGGACAAAACTTAGGGCTAATGTAACACTTCTGTTGAAGGGCAGTGGGAGACAGACAGGAAACCATAGATCGATTAGCCTGACCTCAGCTGTTGGTAAAATTTTAGAGTCCATTAGCAAGGACGAGATTGCAGAGTACTGAGAAGTGCATGGCAAAATAGAACAGAATCTCCATGGCTTTGCTAAATGGAAGTCATGTCTGATAAATCTGTTAGAGTTCTTTGAGGAGGTAGTGAGCAGCTTAGACAAAGGAGAGAGTGGATATGATTTATTAGGATTTCCAGAAAATTCCACAGGTTGGTGCAACATCGATGGCTGAACGGTCTATTCTGCGCTGTATTGTTCTATGTTCTATACATTTTGATTGGAAGAATAGAGACATGGACTATTTTCTATTTTCAGAAAGCTGAAGCTCAAAGGGACTTAGAAGTCCTAGTTCAGGATTCACTGAAGTTAATATGCAGGTTCAGTTGGTAGTTAAGGTGGCAAATGCAACCTTGGCATTCATTCAAGAGGGCTAGAAAACATGAGCACAGTTGAACTGCTGAGGCTGTATATGGTTCTGGTCAGACCACATTTGGAATATTGTGAGCAGTTTAGGGTCCTGTATATTAGGAAGGATGTGCAGTGTTGGAGAGAGTCCACAGGAGGTTTACAAGAATGATCCCAGGAATGAAGGGCTTGTCATATGAGAAACAGTTGAGGACTCTGGGTCCATAATTGAAGTTTAGAAGGATGAGGAATATCTGACTGAAACTTACAGAATACTTCAAAGCCCGGATAGAATGGATGCGGAGAAGATGTTTCCACTAGTATTAGAGACAAGGATCTGGGGGCAAAGCTTTGGAGTGAAGGGACAACCCTTTAAAACTGAGATAAGGAGGAATTCCTTCAGACAGAGGATGCTGACTCTGTGGAACTTATTGCCGCTGAAGGTTGTGGAGCCAAGTCATTAAGTGTATTTAAGACACAGATAGATAGATTCTTGATTAGGAAGATGTTCAAGAGTTACAGGGAGAAGGCAGGGGAATAGGGTTGAGAAACGGATCAACCATGATCAAATAGTGGAGGAGGCATGATGGGCAGATGGCCTTAATCTACTCCTGTATCTTATGGTCTAAGGCACTGCATTTGACTACATGTAGGAATTCGAAACAAAACAGATGAATGAATGGTACAAATTGAGATAAATAAGTACGATTTCATGGCCATTACAGAGATGTTTCTGCAGGATGATCTGTTTTGGGACCTGAATTTGAAGGGTATATGACATTTAGGAAGGACCAAAAGCTAGGAAAGGATGAAGGAGTAGCTATATTAATTAAAAATGATATAGAGAGGATTATCTAAATTCAGGAAACCAAGATATAAAAGCAGTCTGGATGGGAAGAGGAACAATAAACACATTTGTGGGAGTTGTGTATAGACCTCTTAACAGCTCCATCCAGAAGGACAAGGGTAGCAGTTACATGGGAGCACCATCACCTGCAAGCTCCCCTCTAAGTCACTCACCATTCTAACTCGGAAATATATTGCTATTCCTTCATTGTTGCTGGGTCAAAATCCTGGAATTTTGTCTCTAATAGGATTATAGGGCTACCTACAGCACATGGATTGCAGTGGTTAAAGAAGGCAGCTCTCCACCACTTTCTCAAGGGCAATAATTCCTGGCCAGCCTGAGAAGCCCAAGTCCCACAAGTGAATGAAAAGTCCCAAAAGTGTAACCACATGGTCGGACAAAGTATCAAGAAATAAAAGAAGCTTGTCAGAAGGCTGCAATGATTATCATGGGAAATTTTACACTCCATACAGACTGGAAAAATCATATGAGGAAAGAATAATCTAGAGGAGGGACTTCCAGATGATGAAAGAAAGCACAGCTAACAAAAATGAACTGGCAATTTAGGTTAAGGGATAGTTCAGAAAGCAGAGTATAGATACATTCCAACAAATAAGCAAAATTCTAAGGGACGGACCTGCCACCTGAAAAAGTCAAAGATAGTGTCAAACTCAAAGAACAAACATATAATTGTGCAAAGACAGGTAGCATGTCAAAATATTAGATAAAATATACATTTTATAAAGGAAAAAGTGACTAAAAGACTAATAAGGAGGCAAAAATTAGATTACAAGGAAGTTAGGCAAAAATATAAAAATAGATAGAAGTTTTCCATATAGGTCATTCTCCTATAACGCACATTTTATCAATGCAATTTGGCTGCAACTGGATTGGTGAATTGGGGAATGATTATTTTAAAACAAGAGCTCCTGTTGGCGATTAAGTGATTTCATCCCCAGTTACCTTAAATCCACTCTAGGTATTTACTTCAAGTAAAAGAGGTTAGATGACAGGGCAAATTTTTTCTGACCTTATTATTGATGTTTTTAGAAATTATTGCAGGAGAAATAATTTAGATTTCAAGATTCTCGGGACAATGCTGCACCCGATGTGGCCTCCTCTATATTGGGGAGACAGGCCGCCTACTTGCGGAACGTTTCAGAGAACACCTCTGTGACACCCGGACCAACCAACCCAACCACCCCGTGGCTCAATACTTCAACTCCCCCTCCCACTCCACCAAGGGCATGCAGGTCGTTGGACTCCTCCATCGCCAGACCATAGCAACACGACGGCTGGGGGAAGAACACCTCATCTTCCGCCTAGGAACCCTCCAACCACAAGGGATGAACTCAGATTTCTCCAGTTTCCTCATTTCCCCTCCCCCCACCTTGTCTCAGTCCCAATCCTCGAGCTCAGCACCACCTTCCTAACCTGCAATTTTCTTCCTGACCTCTCTGCCCCCACCCCCACTCCGGCCTATCACCCTCACCTTAACCCCCTTCCACCTATTGCATTCCCAACGCCCCTCCCCCAAGTCCCTCCTCTTGACTTTTATCTTAGCCTGCTTGGCACACTTTCCTCATTCCTGAAAAAGGGCTCATGCCCGAAACGTCGATTCTCCTGTTCCTTGGATGCTGCCTGACCTGCTGCGCTTTTCCAGCAACACATTTTCAATTCTGGATAATGCACCAACCCATCCTTCCACCATTGTTGAACTTTCTGAAAATATCAAAGTGATACTTCTACCTCCAAACACAACCTCTTTCATTCAACCCATGGACCAGGATGCATTGGCAACTGTTAAAGCTTATTATTTGAGGTGCACATTCAGGAAGCTGATTACTTACTGAAAGTGATAATGAGGACAATGTTCTTCAAGTTTGGAAGAGGTTGAACATTAAGAATGCTATTGACATCATGCCGGTGGCCTGGGGCGATGTCAGTAAGGTCTGTTTGCATGCAGTTTGGTGGAAGCTTCTCCCGGATTTTCTTCATGATTTAAAAGTGTTGAATTATCAGAATAGCTTCCAGCTTTCAAAGAACATGGTGTTCACTCTTGCAAAGCAAGCTGGATTTAAAGAAGTGTGGACTGATCAACAACTTGTTGCTGTGGGGGAATGTGAATCTCAAAATGAAGACAATGAAGTCCAGGATGCAGAACCATGAGAATTTTCCTCTTCTCTTTCGTCTTCTATCCTGAGAGAAGTCGAGAAGCAGTTGCAGCTCTTAGAAGACAATGACTACAATGCAGAACACAGTAGGAAAGCAGCTTGTGACAAAGTGTTATCTGGCACCTTGTGAACAGCTTCACGAAAGAAGAAAGATGGCAAAGCAGCAAAAGCTGAATGCCTTTTTTAAGCCAA
The DNA here is from genome assembly GCF_047496795.1 of Chiloscyllium punctatum. NCBI lineage: Eukaryota > Metazoa > Chordata > Chondrichthyes > Orectolobiformes > Hemiscylliidae > Chiloscyllium > Chiloscyllium punctatum. The sequence continues at coordinate 44,710,480 of NC_092778.1, forward strand.
ACCCCAAGAAACAATCTGAGGACAACGAACCACAGCCATCCACTTCTGGACTAAATATTTACTTTCATCGTAACCCTACACCCAGAACTGCACCTGAAAGTAATGCTGATGACTACCCTCAGCCTGTCTTAATACAGTACTGTAACTCAACAAACTCAGAAACTCTTTAAAGTGTTAAACTTTTTATTATTTTTAATATTATAATATTAAAATATATGATTTTAACATTTACCGAGACTGTGCTATCATTTGTGTTAGGCTAACTATTATTTTTGTTTTGATTTTTACTGATATTTTTGCCCCAACTCTGTTTTTCCCTTAGGCCTCGTTATGTTATTGCATGATTTTCTTAATATGAGGTCACGCGAGAATGCAACTACTACATTATAACAGGGTAGTACTTTTAAAAATTAAGAAGACTGAACAAAGTAAACATTGTTCCTTGAACAGTTTTACTTATGCAGCTCTGAACTCTCTTCTTAACGTGGGAAAAGACAACAAACAGCTCCAGTGCTCAGCTGAAAGTCTTGACCTCTCAAAAACAGATTTCAAGGAAGAATCCTGTATTTTACTGGATAAATGGACCAATTTCCTGGTTAGAAGAATCATATCGTTGTGGCTTCAACTACGTCTAAACTCCCATAAAATGGATTCTATTAGAATAGCCAAGAACCTTCACAGGATTGGACTAACTGGACGCTGATTCCCATTATAACATGGATCACTCAGGACAGGCAACAATCTCTAATACAAAGAATTTAAAATCGTTGTCCTCAATTACTTCTATTGCTTTTCCTCCTATGCCTCTCTAGCCTTATGTTCCCTAATGAGCCTTTCAGTGTCCTCACTGTTTTTCAATACATTCTCCATCTTCAATTGGCCTGCCAATAGTGGCAGAGCCCCAATTCTCTTCGAGATTTTTTCGAAACTCTCCCACCTCTCTATCTTCATCTATCTCTCTACCACTTTTAAACTTTCTTAAAAATCATCTTTCCGTCCAAACTTTGGGCACCCATACAACTCATCAATGCCCGGTTTTAGTTTAATTTCACACTTGCTAATTATTATGTTTTGGTACAAAGACAACAGAGCACTTCAAGTGGTTATATTATGCCAAATGCAAGTCAACTTATAACATGGAAATATTTAAATAAAGAGTATTGAAATACTGTCCTCTCATATTGTCTATCCATGATGCGACTCAATCTTCCGAATAACATCGCCAACAACAGTTTTGACATGGATTTGTGTCACTTAGGTCCGTAAAGAAAAGCATTATTGATTCACAGAAATGGATTGCAACTTGAGAGATACTGATCTAGTTTTGGATCCATATAAACAATGGCAATTTAAGATCCAGTAAAATAAGTTTCTTCAACATCTTTCAGAATATGAATGCTAAAGATGTCCAATGATGGATAATCTGATCCCAGCATCTGAATGATATGGCACAGAGAAGGTCACTCAGCCCAATGTGCTGTGCTGCCTCTTTGGAAGAGCCATCTAAGTTGTCCCACACTCTCCAGTTTCCTAAAACTTTCTATTCTTTTTTTCTCTCTTCCCCAAGTATTTATTGATTCTCTTTTGAAAGACACCGTTGAATCTGTTTCCACCTTCTCTTCAAGTATTGCATACTAAATCACAGCTACTCATTCATTTTTCGTTTTGGCTTAATTACTTTTCTCTTAGCGATTATCTTAGATCCATGTCTTCTGGTTAGCAATCCTGCTGTTTATAGGTATGTTTTTTCCTTAACATTCTCAAATTTCTACTTCTCTAAGAACCACCACCCCAGCTTGTCAAGTCTTCCAATAAAACTGACGTTTGTTGCTCCTTGTACTAGGCGAGTCAATTTCCTCAGTACTCTCTCCAAGACCTTGATATTATTGCTGAAGCATTGTGACTAGAATTGGCCACAATAATCTTCATTGGACCTAACCAATATTTTGAAAAGTTTTAATTTCCTTATTTAGAATTTCAACTCACTGCTAGAACATATATTTGGGTAAGGACAAACACCCGTGGCTGTCTTCTAATGGCAGTCCTTAGTTTTGGAGTATGGTACCACGTGCACATTTTAGTAGTGTGTATTCTTTGTGTGAGTACAAGAACGCTGGTAGTGGGTGGCACAGTGGTTAGCACTGCTGCCTCACAGCGCCAGAGAGCCGAGTTCATTTCCCGCCTCAGGCGACTGACTATGTGCAGTTTGCATGTTCTCCCTGTGTCTTCGTGGGTTTCCTCCCACAGTCCAAAGATGTGCAGGTTAGGTGAATTGGCCACGCTAAATTGCCCATAGTGTTAGGTAAGGGGTAAATGTAGGGGTATGGGTCTGGGTGGGGTTGCTCTTTGAATGGTTGGTGTGGACTTGTTGGGCCGAAGGGCCTGTTTCCACACCCTAATGTAATCTAATCTAATATTCCAACCTACAGACACTGGGCGTCATGATCCAGTATGCGCCTGTCTTTCAGGTAAGTCTTAAATGTATACTTTGCACCTTGCACATCTTGCAGCTGGTAATACAAATGGATTTGTCATCCTTGATCCAAGGATACGAAGGGGCTGAGATTGGCTAACTCAAGTGTTAGGTATTGTCATTTGTTGGTTATGACAATTCAATAGTAAATTTAATGCCAGCATGTCTGGTTGCAAAATTAAACTCAATGAATTCCAGCAATTTACAGACAAGCACCGGAATGATATAGAATATGAAAGTTGCTAGATGGTCATGACAACCTAAATTCGTGATGTCCTTTGGAAATTCTGTGCAACAATGTCTTCAGACTTCAAACAACTATGATTTCACATATCTGAGAAGGCAGGAGGGCAGACTAGGAGATTCTCAAATTGCCAAGTCAGAGGGATAAAGATACTGTTGTGAAATGTGGCTATTAGCAACTCAAACATATGAAGCAATCTGCAGCTCCTCCTACAGACTTGCTTTCATTTTAACTCGGGCAGAATAAGAAATAAATTGATGTACAGTCACCTGACTCAAAATGTTAACTCTGCTTTCTTCCCACAGATGCTGCCAGACCTGCTGAGTTTTCCCAGCAAATGTCTACTTTCAAGTTTCCAGGATCCAGTGCTTTCTATTATCATGGAAAAATATAGTATTCAGTTCAAAGGTAACACACAGAAAAAAGTGTAAAGTTCCACAAAAGTAACAGACCGCTCTAAAATTAAAGAAACCAAGTCTTATCACAATAGCTTTAGTGCTTACAATAATATCAATATATGCACTGTCACTCTCATTTTTACATCATACAGCAGCACATATACAAATAGCTTTTCTCAGCTCTCAAGAAGGGAATGAATGCTTAAATCTCATTTTCAATCTGAATTGAGCATCTTCATAGATCCATTAGAGTAAGGGTATTCAGAACTATTTCAACCTACAATATCACATGAAACTTATCTGTGTCTCAGTTATGGATATAATGCTTATAAATGGAGAAATGAATCAAGAGGATGAAAAAAGAAGAGAAAGCAGCTGAGAACTGTGTGAGGAGTTATTCAATTAGAATTGTGCTGGACAAATGAACCCAAACTGGACGCATAACATTGGGCTGGATTGAATATAGCCAGCAAAGCATCTAGCATTTTATAATCCAATACCAGGAATTACCTTTACATCTACCAATAGAGCACACACCAAGTGGGAAATGCTGTATTGAAATGGATGCAGACAATCCACCAGTCACAGACAGAACAAGACTTCATTCTGTTGGAAAGTACTTTAATATTTCTTGATCCAATTTGTTTGCACTTGTAAGTAATGAGACTAATTTTTAGACAAGTGCGACAGTAAATGTCTGTGTGCATGCCTGCGCAGGCAAGAGTGAATGAGTAAGTCACATGCACAAGTGTATTCCTTTGCTTGTTTTAAACCCAACTGCAGATGTTGCTGTTTATCGTCTGTGAGCAGTAATCTTCATCCAATCCCTTTATAATCTTTCCTTCAACCATGTATCTAATCTGTTCTTAAATGTTGTCCTTGGCTTTAAATCACTGACAGCAAGACTGCATTCCACAGCACCACAGTCCTGAGTAAATGGGTTTTCCTACTTTCTATCCAAATCTTTTGTATTTATTTTTGTATCCTGTCTACCTCAATCTAAACATCTAAACAATTGCAAATAGTCTGTGTTTTTGTCAACCCTGTCCTAACTAACTCATAATCATATAATAGGCTGAAATCAAAGGGACAGAGAAGTTGAGGTCTGGTTGGAGAGGTTTGCAGAGATAGAGAAGTGCAAGACTACAAATGAATTTAAACATGGGATGAACTAAATTTGAGGGGATTTGGGGGCCAACAATCAATCTGGTAAGATAGAGTAAAGGGAGATAGCTAATACAGAAATGGAAATAAACAAACAGTCACGATGGTGGAGGGGTGTTGGGACAGAAGCTTAGCTTGAGTTGATATAAAACACTAAGGCTGCAACCTGAATGAAACATAAGTTTTCCAGCTCAACAGTGAGGAAACCAAGGGCATTACCTTTGACTTCATTATAAATTCCACTCTGTCAGACTGTATTGGTGGCTCTTGTTCTTTGGCCAGCCCATTATTAGATAACCTGGGCATGCCCCACAAAACTGCAGACACACAGTTTGGTAAGCTCTGTTGTAGGTAATACCCACCTCTCAGACTTTTTTTTTCCAAAATAAGGTTCTGAAGTGCCTCAGCATGTGAAGAGAGATTAAATGCATTCAATCAAATAACCCAATCTGTAGGTTTACATCTGAGACATGGTCAGAGTTTGTATTCCTCTAGGGAAGAAATTCTGTGATGTCAATTGAAATGTCACTCCATTTTGCAATTTATAGAGAAGTGATCAGTAATTCACCTGACGGTCTATCTAACCATCTACTGGTATGTCAGATTCATTTGAAGTTGCTCCATTTCTTTATTGTGCTTTTCAGGTCTTTGTAGCAGAATTTCAGAAATAATACTTCTGACTAAATAAAAAGTATACTTCATCATTCTCCAAAGTACATAGAGCTTCCATCCTCACACTCAGTTCTAATATTGATATATTATTGCAACCCAGCTGCTCCAGTGATTAATTAATGTCTCATCCTTTACGCTGAAATCTAGCTAGTCGGGAGGAACTTCTTGTTCAGAGGATGAAGAATAGTCTGGATAACACATTGTGACAAATTGCCTTTTCAGTTAATTTGACAGGATATAATATCAACTCTTACAGTGCATTTGCAGACAATACAATACAGTCTGATATATTTGCAGGAGAAACTGCCAGAATTCGTAAACACAGGTAAAGGATTCAAATTGGTAAAGCTACAGATGTAGAACTTGAAAACAGAGCTGCCTCTCTTTCTTTTGAGAGGGAATAAACTCTTTCTTCAGCTAATTTGTCCCAAGGAACTGCAACATGAATGGCACCAACCAGGACACTGTGCAATTTGCTCATTTTTTTGCACTGAGAGAGATTGTTGAGTCTCTTGGCAAGGCAACGAGACATTACACAAAGTAGAACAACTTAGCAATAATTGTCAGCACTTGCTCACAGGGAGGGAGGAGCAAAGGTCAATCAGCAGCACACTTATATGCAAAAGGATATTCAAATAGGCTGACTGCTGGCCAAAGGAAGAATTTGGCTGCTTTGGGCAAATTTTTTAAGATGATCTTTTTTAGGAGACGATAATACTTGATATCAGGGTTCTACTGATGTAGTTTAGAGTTAGTAATGTTAGTCCACCTGGCATGTTTTCCCTGGAAAAGTTCATTCCACTGGTATCTGACTTACCATGTGACATCTAGGATATTTCACAGAAGCTGGGGTTGGGAATTATTGACACTTTGCTCTCAATATGTATAAAATGTACAGGTTTCCCCATCATGCAGCAGGTGCTAAGAATACAGGTCTTGCAGATAAGTCCTATGATCCTGTAGCCATTTGGCTATTTCTAACATCTATATTACATAGCAATACAGAAACACAGGAATTCAGAGCAAGAGTAAGCAATTCAGCACAACACATTCAACATGACCATGGCTGATCTAATCTTGGTCTCAACCCCACTTTCCTGTCTGCTCCCACAGCCCTTTCTCCTACTTTTTATCAGAAACATATTTATTTATTTCTTAAATCTATTGATTGATTCTGCCTCCACTTCATAACCTCTGGATCAGTAAGTTCCACAGATTCACAAGTAGTTTCTGCTCATCTCAGTTTTGAACCCACCTCCTCTCACTCTGTATCTATACTCTCTTGTTGAAGACTGTCCTACAAGGGGAAATCATTAGTCCAACATCCACTGTATCAATCCCCTTTAGCACTTTATGTACCTCAATCAGACCCCCGACTCATTCTTCTTAACACCAGTGAATACGTGCCCAAGTTTTTCAACCACTCCTCGTATGATCGCCCTCTCATCCCTGGAAAAAACTTTGTGAATCTCCTCTGAACTGCTTCCAATGCCACACATCCTTCCTCAGGGAAGGAGACCAAAACGGGACACAATATTCCAGATGGGTTTCATGAATGACGTATGCAATTGTAAAAATATTTCTGTACTTTTATAATTCAGTCATTTTGTAATAAGTTGCAGGATTCCTTTATTATATGCTGCCTTCCCAATTTCTGCCAGTCATGCACAACACCCAGATCCCTCTGCACTTTGAATTTGCTTTCCATTTAAATAATAATTTGCCCTTTTATTTTTCTGACCAAAATGGATAACATTGCACTATTTCACATTAAACTTCATCACATTAGCATGTTTCCAATCCATTTCCAGAATCCAGGGAATTTTGGGACATAATAACTAATGCTGCCACCTACTTTAATACCCCAGGTTGCAGGTCATCAGGCTCCGAGGACTTCTCTGCCTTTAAACCCATCCATTTATTTGCCATGCCAGGAAAAAAATATTTTCTCAAAGGCTCCCTTAGAGGGGCTATTTTTTCATTCTAAATGACATCTTTATCAGGTGAACAAAGTTAAAAATCACACAACACCAAGTTATCATCCAACAGGTTTTTCTGGAAGCCAAATATAACTGTTGGACCATAATCTGGTGTCATGTGATTTTTAACGTGGCGAAAGTGAGTACTGCAGATGCTGGAGATTAGAGTCAAGATTAGTGTGATGCTGGAAAAGCACAGCATGTCAGGCAGCATCCGCAGAGCAGGAAAACTAAGTTTCGGGCAAAAGCCCTTCATCAGGAATCTGCCCAAAACGTCGATTTTCCTGCTCCTCGGATGCTGCTTGACCAGCTGTGCTTTTCCAGCATCACACTAATCTCAATTTTTAACTTTGTCCACCATGGTCCAACACCAGTTGCTCCACATCATGTTTGCAGGCATTGCAGTCATTCACCTTTTGAATTTGTGTTGACTTTTAAGGTATTTGAATTCTCACAGTGCAGAACTAAAAGAATTAATCAATATCCTCAATAAGTGTCAATCCATTAAATTTCGAGCCACAACATAGAAGGAAAGCAACAGTTTCCCAGATATCAGTGTTGAAACGAACACAAACCAACATGCATAAGTTATAGTTTTTAATGTATCTCTGACCTGAATCTTAGATTTATGTTGAATAATTAAAGCTGTATTCATTTCAATGGCATCTATTATAATCTTCCCTCTTGCCATCCTCTCTCCTGGCATTTGCAAAATGGCTGCTTTTGGCTGTGACTCCCTCTCCAAGCCTCAAACTAAGAAGGCTCCTGCTCCTGGACCTGGCTCCCCTGCTCTTCAATGATTGTTTCCCTAATGATAGTGAGCTGCTTACTGTTCTTCATAATCACAGGTTGTTTCTCTGCCATGTTTGTTGCTCACTAATAAACCTAACAGCAACAAACATGGCAGAGAAGCAGCCTGTGACTGGAGGAGCAGCTTCTCAATTTAGCTTTCCATTCTATTCACATGGGTGACTTTTCACTGAATGTCCATCCCAGTGATTGATATATCATAAACAATTTGGGGGTTTCAGGGTGTATTTGCCCACTACTCCCATGTATTTTGAGCACTGCTGCATTCCTATTATCTATTGCAGATGGAAGGTTCTATACATTTCTATACAAATGTAACAACACCATTTTCTGTTTTAACATATCCAGTGGTAAAGAAATGACAATACTCCTTGGCAAATTATCAGACATGCAAAGGCAAACAAGCGCAAGCAATCTCAATGAGCATAAAACATCTAAAGAGTTGGGAAACTCAGAAATGCAAAGAAGAATCTAAAATGTAGCAATCTGAAGGAAGAAAGAAATTTGCATTTGTAGAGCCCCCTTTCACAAACACAGGACATTCCAAAATGTTTTACAGGCAATGAAGTATTCAAGTGAATTCACCATGATAAAATGGAAAACATAGTAGCCAGTTCTGTAACTGAAGCTCCCACAATGATAATTTACTTTGCTTTAAGTGATGTTGGTTAAGAGATAAATATTGGCCAGGATGCTCGTCACATTGTAGTCTGCACTCACTCCATTCTTTCCATATTCTTTTAACATTAATCACGTGAATCCTCTCCATTAGAATACTCTCACTCCCAGGTAGTCACTTCCATAATCTAAATAATAAGTAGAGAATCTATATACTCTGGGATAAGCAGTTAAAAAACATTCAGAATAATGTTCAAATCACACTACAAATTAGGTCACGAAATTGAAAGAGTCTGATTGTCCTTCATAGCTGTCAACGTGATTCTTATGGCTGGGGAAAGTAATAACATGCCAGATGTAAGAGCAAAAAATTACTACTCTTGCCCCAAAGAATCATTTCTGTGTATACAATTTTTAAAAAGTGACACAGGGTAATGTGGGCTTCAAGGGCGCAGGGAATTCAAGAGTTCAGATGATAGGTTAGTGCCTCACAGTTCACTCTGGCCTGTGGGTCAAACACTTCAGCAAACATTCCAATTTGTCTGGATACACGATGGTTCCCTTCCTTGATTGAGTCCAGAAATATACAGACAATTCATTTTTGAGCATTAATCATTAATGCCAGTGGAACAATTGACTGAGAAGGGCTAATAGTTTCAATGGAAACAAGCCTGGCTGTCTTCATCGTGCAATAGCCATTTTTCTGTAGTCAATGCCATACTTTCATCTCAAAACATTCTAAACAGAACTCTTTCAGTCTCTGATAATGAAACTTTCATTCATCATACTTCTATACAACCTATCCATGCCAAACAGATAACCTAAACTGATCTAGTTCCATTTGCTAACATTTGGCCCATATCTCTCTAAATCCTACCCATCCAGATACCTTTTAAATATTGTAATTGTATCAGCCTCCATCTCTGCCTTAGACAACTCGTTCCATACACACATCACCCTCTGCATGGAGAAGTTGCCACTCGGGTCATTTTTAAATCTTTCCCTTCTCATCTTAAACTTATGCCTTCTAGCTTTGGACTGCTCTACCCTGGGAAAAAGACCATGGCTGTTCACCCTATCCATGCCCCTCATGAATTTATAAACCTCTATAAACCTGAGCATCTGAGGCAAGTCTTTTTTCGCAGAAGCATAGAAAGTTAAGAGGTGATCTTGTAGAGGTTCATAAAATCACATGGAACATAGATAAGGTTGACAGTTAATGCCTTTTCCCTTGGGTAGGTAAGTTCAAAACTAGAGAGCATATTTTTAAGGTGAGAGGAGAAAGATTTAAAAGGGACCTGAGAGGCAACGTTTTCACACAGAGGGTGGTTTGTATGTGGAATGAGCTGCCAGAAGAAGTGATAGATGCAGGTACAGTAACAACATTTAAAAGATATTTGGATTAGGTAATGATATAACTCTACAGAGGCGTGTATCCCACCATCAAGTCACTCTTTACTTACATGCAGAGTCCTTGATACTGATCCAGCTCCCTCAGAGCCAGCTCTCCAAGTGAACAGGATATCTGACTCCTGCTCTTAGTTCTCAGTCAGGGTTCCTTGACTGGATCAGATTAAGAGCCCCAATTGGGGAACTCATCGATTATGTCCACCTGGCTGACCTCCTTATAATTATTACAGGTAAATAAATTGGAAAGATTTAGAGTGATATGGGCCATACACAGCCAAGTGGGACTAGTTTAGTTTGGGAAACTTGGTCAGCATGGATGAGTTAGACTGAAGGGTCTGTTTCCTTGCTGTATAACTCTATCAGTGAACAGGGAAGTGAGTGTGACTGCTATTAAAGTAGCATGAAGGAGCCTTAGCAAAATTGATGCCAGTGGAAATTAGGACAAACATTTTGCACTGGTTAGAGTCATACCTAACACCAAGGAAGACAGGTGTGATTGTTAGAGTCAATCATCTCAGTTCCAAGATTGCTTCGTCAATGAACTTCCTTTCTTCAAGAGGTCAGCATTGAAGATTTTGTTGATCACTGTAGTGTTTGAAAGCTTTGCAACTCCTCAGATACTGAAGCAATCTGTGTCAAATGTTGCAAGACCTAGTCAACATTCAGGCTTGGGCTCATAAATGGTAAGCAACATCCTCCAACAGGACTAATGTAATTAACTTCCCTTGACATTCAATGGCTGAATCCTCTCTATCAATAACATGGTGATCACCATTAACGAGGATTTGAACTGGACCAGCCATATGAATACTGCGGCTATAAGAGTAGTTGGAGAGTGGGAATTCTGAAGCGATGAACTCAAATAACGACTTCCCAAATCTGTCGCTGTACAGCACAAAAACAGACCTATCGGTCCAACCCGTCCATGCTGACCAGATATCCCAATGCAATCTAGTCCCACCTGCCAGCACCCAGCCCATATCCCTCCAAACCCTTCCTATTCATATACCCATCCAGATGTCTTTTAAATGCTGCAATTGTACCAGCCTCCACCACTTCCTCTGGCAGCTCATTCCATACACGTACCATCATCTGCATGAAAAAGTTGCCCCTTAGGTCTCTTTTATATCTTTCCCCTCTCGCACTCAATCTCTAGTTGTGGACTCCCCCACCCCAGGGAAAATACTTGGTCTATTTATCCTATCCATGCCCCTCATAATTTTATAAACCTCTATAAGGTCACGCCTCAGCCTCTGACACTTCAGGGAAAACAGCCCCAGCATATTCAATCACTCGCCATAGCTTAAATCCTCCAACCCTGGCAACATCCTTGTAAATCTTTTCTGAACCCTTTCAAGTTTCACAACATCCTTCCAATAGAGATCAGAATTACATGTAATATTTCAAAAGTGGCCTAACCAATGTCCTATACAGCCGCAACTTGACCTCCCAACTCCTGTACTCAATACTCCGACCAATAAAGGAAAGTATATCAAATGCCTTCTTCACTATCCTATCTACCTGCGACTCTACTTTCAAGGAACAATGAACCTGCACTCCAAGGTCTCTTTGTTCAGCAATACTCCCTAGGACCTTACCAGTAAGTGTCTAAGTCCTGCTAAGATTTGCTTTCCCAATTTGCAGCACCTCGGACTTATCTGAATTAAACTCTATCTGCCACTTTTCAGCCCATTGGCCCATCTGTTCAAGATACCGTTGTAATCTGAGGTAACCACCTTCACTGTCCATTACACCTCCAATTTTGGTGTCACCTGCAAACTTACTAATTATACCTCTTAAAATCACATCCAAATCATTTATATAAATGACTAAAAGTAGTGGACCCAGCACTGATCCTTGTGGCACACCACTGGTCACAGGCCTCCAGTCTGAAAAAGAATCCGCCACACCTTCGACCAGTTCTGTATTGAAATGTCTAGTTCTCCCTGTATTCCTTGAGATCTAACCTTACTAACCAGTCTCCCATGGGGAACCTTGTCGAACAGCCTACTGAAGTCCATATAGATCACGTCTACCACTCTGCCCTCATCAATCCTCTTTGCTATTGTCAATCATCTACAATGCAGAAGTTAGGATTGTAATGGGAATTCTCCATTTACTTGGATGACAGCAACTTGAAAAACATTTCAGAAACTTGGCACCATCCAGGGCAAAACAAGTCTGCTTGACTGGCACCTCATCCAACAACTTAATTATTCACTCCCTTCACCTTTAGTACATCCCAGCAGTGATGTATACAGTATACAAGATACACTGCAGCAACTAACCCAGGCTCCTCCAACAATACCTTCCAAACCACAACCTCTACCACCTGGAAAGACCAGATGCTTCCGAGCAGTACCAGTTACTAGTTTCCTTCCAAGTCACTATCTTAACTTGGAACTGTATCGTTGACTCTCCATTGTTGCAGGAGTGGTTCAAGAAAATGGTTCACCATTAACCCTAGTTCCTGTGGAGAAGGTAAGTAACAAATACTGGCCCTATCAGCGACACCTAGATCCCATCAAAGATTGAATAAATAATTCCATTGGAGCTCAATTTACCAGACTGTATATTAAGTGAGGTGCTGCAGTGGAATGCATTTGATTTACATTTTATAAAAATCCATTTTAATTCACCAAAAATTGGATCTTGTTACTGAAAATTTTTGATTAATATTTGAGCAATTTATTTTACAAAGACAGCAATTTGGGGACATGTCTATAACATGTATATCATAATTCACTATCAGGCATTTGTCAAAAGCATCACAGTTCTGCTTCAATTTGTATCAGTTTTACAATAACCTTTATTTTGGTAACTCATGCCAGTTTTCATCATACTGAAATTCCTGATTTTCAAATCATCAATATGTATTTCAGGGCTGGAGCTGCCTCTAAGCCTGCAGGATTGGTTGATGTTACACAACTGTTCCCAAAAATAGATCCACCTTTAGGCTAATCACATTTTTCTCTGGCAACTCATAGGAACCTGCTCTCTAATGATGTGTGGAGGAACTGAGTCTACTCAACCTTATCTTTCATTTCACAGCTCCAATACCATTCTAACCATTTAAAAATGTGAACTTCAAAGAAAGAAAAAACAGATTTCTGAATTAGTAAATACTTTAGACAAAAATGTTGAACCTCCTGACAAAATCACTATAAATGTTATTGGTTTTATGATAATTATTTTGCAGAAAAAATTAAAATGTACAATTAGCTAGGCTATTCAAGGGAAATGAACACAGTTGGCAGGACACTAGTTTTTTGATGTTTTCTTCTAAAGACGTTAAGAATAGAAAAGGAGAGACATGATTACCAAATTTGTAAAAGGTGAAACCCCTGGTCTAGATGAAGTGTCTCTAACATGTTCAAGGAAGCTCGGGTTGATATAGAATAGGCTGTATTACGTATTTATAAAAATGTGATTGTAAGAATAGTACAAGAGGACTGAGGACAGCTTGTGTGATTCCTATATAAAAAGGAAAGATGAATTCAGTTTAGAGAGTTGCAGAATAGTTATCTTAACTGTTAATGGTAGGAAGCAAGATAGAATCTGTACACAATTGGAAATGGTGACACAGTGGCTATATTACAGAACTAGTAATCCAGAGGCATGGACTAATTTCTGGAAATATGAGTTCAAGTCCTATAATGACAGCTCAGGAGTTTAAATTTATTTCAGCAATCTGGAATAAGAAGTTAATTTCAGTACTGGTGACCACGAAACTAATGGACTGTCAAAACATCGACCTGGCTCACTATTGATCTTTCAAAAAGGAAATATTACGTCTTTGCCAAACCAGACCCAAAAGTGATTCTGGACTCAAAAATGTGGTTGATTTGTATCTGTCTTTTAGAACTAGTCTGGCCAACCTCTCATTTGGTAATGTGCCTTCCTAAAGACAATCAAGGGTTGTTAATCATTTATCAACACTATTTAATTTTTATGTTTGCTGAAACAGTAACTGGGATTCCATCTGAGCGCATATATAAAGACACATGAAACTGTGAGTGGTTGAGTTCGGAGGGTTTCACTTGTAATGTTTCACTTTGTGAATAATTGCAAGACTGAGCAAAGATCAGCTCCACTACAATCCTTCACTAGTAGGATTTCAACAATAGAATATATGCAACTATGGTACCTACATCCCATGAATGAAAATAAAAACAGAAAATCATTTAGAAACTGAAAATATAATAAAATATAGTCAGTTTCCAAAACAAAACATGCATGACCAACCTTACTAAATTCTTTGAATTAGCAGCAAATTAGATAAAGATGATGAAGTGGACATATTATATTTGGAAGGTAAAAACAATGACTGCAGATGCTGGAAACCAGATTCTGGATTAGTGGTGCTGGAAGAGCACAGCAATTCAGGCAGCATCCAAGACTTCAAAGCTCCTTGGATGCTGCCTGAACTGCTGTGCTCTTCCAGCACCACTAATCCAGAATATTATATTTGGATTTCCAAAACTCCAATGATAAAGCACAACTTAATAAACTCATAACAAGAGGAGAGTATGTAAAGACAGGGGGCAAGTAGTATAATTGATAGAAGGCTCATGGTAAAACAGGAAGCAAGAGACTGATCTTGAGATTATTAAACAGATTGGTAAATAGCTGGAACTGGTGTTCCATAATGATCAGTGCTGGCTAATGTTCACCATTTGTATAAATTAGCAAGGAATTGGAAATACAATGACTAACTTTGTTGGGGGTGGTGATGGTGGCAAGAAGACAGTGACAGAGAGAGAGGGAGAGAGAAAAAAAGAAAGAAAATCAATCTAATGTGGAGGGATTCTTGGCAAAAGTACAGAACATTAATATTTCTTCTTAACCAACCTATTTGGATATCTTATTCATAAGTCACATAAGCCCAAGTTATAGTCTTACAGGTTTATTTGAAATCACAAGCTTTCAGAGCAATGCTCCTTCTTCAACTCTCTGACAGCTTGTGATTTCACAGAAACTTGTTGGACTATAACCCGGTGTCTTGTGACTTCTGACTTTGTCCACTCCAGTCCAACATCTGCACACCATGGATATCTTATGACACAGTCCAGGGCAGAAGATCTAAAACCAGACCTTCAGGCCAAAGGTAGGAACACTACTACTGTGTTGCAGGAACCCTCATTTATACGCTGAGAAGCACAATTGGCAAGATTCAAACCTGCGTGAGAAATTCCACAGATTTCAAATCCATTGTTTTAACCAATCATCTATGACTATACAGCAATAAAACATTAATAAACTCATATAATGGATATGTAATTAGCAACTCCACCTCAATATAGGCAAGATTGAAGTATTCAAATTTGGTGTGAACTGTAAAAAAGCTACATAACTCTTGGGGTACACAGAGAGCTCTAAAATCTAGATTCACAAATTGCTAAAGGAAAGATGTGAATTAATAAGACCATAAACAAAGCACTGGGATTCATTACCAGAAGGGTAGGATTTAAAGGCAGAGAAGTTTTGTTAACTTTGTGCAGAGCCTTGGTTAGACCATACTCTCTTACCGTGAGCAGTTCTAGTCTCCAGAGAAAGCAGAGAAAGGATTTGCTTGAATGGTACCTGAGCCAAGAAGTGACAGGGAAGACTGAACAGATTTAGGCTCTCTTCAGAAAATGCAAACAAGTGTAACCTAATAGAGATTTCGAAAGAGAAACTCTGTTCTGAAATCAGCCTGGTAAAATTTGTCAAGACTATTCAACACTCCAGGGCTTCACAGACTGAACTGTTGCTGAAACAGGCTGGAAAATAAATGACAACATTTGTCTGTCACAACTTTAATCACAACTAAAAGAATTAAAACAAACATCTAAACATATTTTTTTAGATTCAAAAACAACAAGATGTCTATTTGTCTTATTTATCTGAGATGGTCATGTTACATGCCGTAATGGACTCCCTTCATGAGGCACCATTCTGTCTGGGGTTCTAGTCATTGTCACTGCTCAGAGTTGATTGGTTCAACAAGATGTGCTCTGTGGAAGCTGCTCTCTCTCAGAAATAGAGCCAGTATTAAGTCCCTTTTACACTTGGGTACAAAGGTTGATCAAAAGGCAATTACATCTCAACCATCTCTATCGATCTCTCCTGATAGGAGTACAGAAAATAGGTGAAAGTGAAAGTTCTATCATTTGAACTGGAAAGTGATTTTACACTTGAGAGTTGGCAGCAGTTCAACTGGTAGCACTCTACTTTCGGTCACAAGCTTCCAAGTTTATGTTCCAGAAGCTGAGCACACAAAAAAAACTCCACTGACATTTCTGGATATCTCCTAATCAACCGTTCAGACATGTTACACACCTCTGATGTGGGTAACACACTGACGGTCCTACGTTGAGCTGAGATGGTGCTACATTGTTGGAGCATCATCTTTTGGAGAAGTAATTAAACTAAAGACAGAGGCTGAAGAGTGACCTGACAGAGGTCTATAAAACCATGAGAGGCATAAATAGGGTGGACAGTCAGAAACTTTTGCCCAGGGTGGAAAGGTCAACTACAAGAGGGCACAGGTCAAGATGAGATGGGGCAAGTTTAGAGGAGAAGTACGTGAAAATGTTTTCACACAGAGCCTGGCAGGTGTCTGGAACAGACTGCCAATGGGGTTGGTGGAATCAAGCACGTTAGCAACATTTAAGGCATATCTTGACAGACACATGAACGTGAGGCACACAGGGAGATAGAAACTGCACATGGGCAATAAGCAGCAGATCTAAATAAGGAATACGAACTGGCGCAGGCTAAAGGGCCTGTTCCTGTGCTGTATTGTATATTGTTTTGCATATTGAAGCCCATATGCCTGCTTGGGTGGATTAGAAGATGATACAGTCATACAGTCCTGCAGCACAGAGGCAGGCCCTTCGGCCCAAATTGGTCCATGCCAACCAAAATATCCATTCCCACTAAGCCCATTTCTCTCCACTTGGCTCATATCCTTCTAAATCTTTCCTGTCCATGTGTTTGTCCAAATGCCTTTTAAATGTTGTTAATGTACCTGCCTCAACCACTTCTGATGGCAGCTCATTTCATAAGTGTACTGCCCTCTATGTAAAAAGATGGCCCTTAGCTTCCTATTTATTCTTTCCCCTCCTATCTTAAACTGATACCCTCTATTCCTCAATTCCCCAACTCTGGGAAAAAGACTAAGTGCATTCACGTTATCCATACCTCTCATGATCTTATACACTTTTATAAGACTCCCCCAACCCCACCCCTGTGCCCCACTCAGTCTCCTACGTTCTAAAGAAAAAAGTCCTAGTTTGTCCAACCTCTCCCTATAATTCAGTCCTTTGATTCCTGGCAACACCCTTTTAAATTTCTTCAGCATTCTTTCAGTTTAATAATACCTTTCCTATAGCAAGGTGACCAAAACGGAACATAAAACTCCAAGTGCAGCCTCACCAACATGTTATACAACTGCAACATAACCTCCTAACTTCTATACTCAATGCCCTGACTGATGAAGGCCAGTATGCCAAAAGCCTTCATTGTCCTGTCTACCTGTGACTCCTCTTTCAGAGAACTATGCACGTGAACGCCAAGATCCCCCTGTTCCACTACTCTTCTTAAGGCCCTACCATTCACCATGAAACTCCTATCTTGATTTGACTTTCCAAAATGCAAGAAATCACACTTATTTATATTAAACTCCTTTCGCCATTTCTCAGCCCATTTTCCCCAGCTGATCAAGATCTTACTGCACTTTCTGATAACATTTTGCACTGTCCACATTTTAGTGTCATGTGCAAACTTACTATTCATGCTTGGTACATTCTCATCCAAATCATTGATATAGATAACAAACAGCAATGGGCCCAGCACCAACCTCTAAGGCACACCACTACTCATAGGCCTCCAGTCTGACAACCATCCTTCCATTATTATCCATTATTCCCATCATTAAGTTAATTGTGAATCCAATTTGGCAGCTCCCATTGGATTCCATGCGATCTAACCTTCCAGAGCAATCTACCATGCGGAACCTTATCAAAGGCCTTACTGAAATCTATATAGACTACATCTACTGCCCTGCCCTGATTAACCATCCTGATGTCTTCATCAAAGAACTCTAACAAATTTGTGACGCATGATCTCCCACGCACAAAGCCATGCTGACTACTCCAAATCAAACCCTATATTTCCAAATACATGTCTATCTTATCCCTCAGAATCTTCTCAAGTAACTTACCTACCAAAGATGCTAGGCTAACTGGTGAAGAGTTCGCAGGCTTCTCTTTGCAGCTTTTCTTGAATAAGGGCATAACATTCACTACCCTCCAGTCTTCCAGGACCTCACCTGTGGCTAACAGTGATGCAAATATATCAGCTAGGGTACTTGCAATTTCTTCTCTAGCCTCTTGTAAGGTTCTTGGATAGATCTGGTCAGGAGCAGAAGATTTACATGCCTTTCACACATTCTATACGTCCAACATGTTCTCTACTGTGATATGGGCAGTCCCCAAAATATCACCACTGAGTTCCCCAAGTTCCCAAGTCTTTGTGTCTTTCTCCATGGTAAACACAAAGGAGAAATATTCATTGAGGACCTTGCTCATCTCTTGCAGTTCCATACATGCATGTCCACTTTGGTCCTTGAGTGGTCCTATTCTCTCTCTCCAGTTACTCTGTTTTCCTTTAATAGACTTAAAAGAATCTCTTTGGATCTACCCTAATCTTCTCAGCCAAAGCTATCTCATGCCCCCTTTCACCCTCTTGATTTCCTTCTTCAGTAAACTCCTGTGTACTCTACATACCTCCCCTTGATCCCAACTGCCTCTACAGCACTATTTGCAAAAATGAGCTGGGAGTTATCCTCATCAGTAACCTAGTGAGGATTTATTTTTTAATCAAAATCACAGAAAAAAATCCAGTCGTTATTCCATTGCAGATTACGAAAACTTGGTGGGTACAAATTGCATGCCTGAGGAAACTTTACAACCCACTTTAAAAGTCCTTCATTTATTGTAAAGCAGCACAATTGGTGGTTGTTTAAACTACTCCATAAACGTGAGTCTCTTTTCAGACTCTATGACATAGCTTTTACTGAATTAGCAATATTCTACACTTTATGTTGCCTGATATTAACTTCGAAACCAAACTTGTTAAAAAGTTTTAGGAACCAAAATTCTGAGCGTACTTTTGAAACTGCTCAATCTTCAGTTGAGCCTATGAACACCCTAAAGTCCTCAGAGGTATTATTGTTATGTAATTCATTCCTTTGTTATTTTTAATATAGTACACATGGAATGGACAGGATGGGACACAGCAAGATAATTCATAGTAAATCAAAATAAATCTCACTCCAGGTATTGCACCAATAAGAAACTTGCTCGATTGTGTTGCTTTATAAGAAAACAAAAATCATCATAGCACACTCTTGCACCCCTGTAGAAAAGAGACATATGCCAACTACTCATGGTTTACTTTGGTTAAAGGCATCAGTTACATCCCTCTTCAATATATTTCATCAAGCAGCTAATATTAGCTCTCCATTTACTGGTGATGTTCTGAAAGCCAGGAATAGAATAAAGCATAGATAAGGCTTGCACTCCTTTGAGCTGTTTAAGATGATTATATTTCCCTTCTTGGTGTGGTGAAGGTGTTCGCGACTTGGAGGGTTGGGAAGAACAGTCCAGAGCAAGGGAACACAAAGCCTATTTTAAGGTTAAGTGCACTGTCTAAAATCTGGAAATCTTTTCTCCAAAAAAAATGCTGCTTGGCAGATTTTTGTTAGACAATGATATTAAGGGTTATGAAGTCAAGATGGGTAAATAAGATCAGCCTTATCTAATTGAATGGAGTAAC
The DNA here is from genome assembly GCF_047496795.1 of Chiloscyllium punctatum. NCBI lineage: Eukaryota > Metazoa > Chordata > Chondrichthyes > Orectolobiformes > Hemiscylliidae > Chiloscyllium > Chiloscyllium punctatum. Next base: position 44,730,070 of record NC_092778.1, read on the forward strand.
AGGATCAAAAGACTGAATGACCTTTGTTAATATATTCTTCTGAAGTAGGCAGCAGAGCTGATAGTTCAGAGCAAAGTGGTTAACTGTAATGCTGCTGAAAATTGTCTCACTTACAAATCTACTCAGTAGTTAGTTGGTTGACAAATTACAAGTGGGAGTGTGACACTGGAGTCTACCCAAGACACTACATACTATTTTATAGAACAGGCTTACCTCCTGGCAAAACTTCACAATATTCTCCCATAGCTCTTTGGCCTCTCCCTCATCAGTCTTCCGCCGTGCTTCGACAAGTATGCTTTCCCGTCTCTTCAGTGGCTTTGAGCCCTTCCTCAGGGTGAAATACTGCTGTGGAGTATGGCACGCTGCACAATGCTTATCCTTCAAGTCATTCAGGAGGGTACAAGCAGGGCAGGACCACTCATTGGATTTCTCCCGAGAGGTAGGTGGCTGGACAGGGAATAATTTGATGGGTTTCCGTGTTCCTGAGGACCTGGATCCACATGTGGTGCATGCACACCCATTCAACCCCTTCTCCATGTTACAGTCGGGACATCTTGGCCCTCGCTCTGTATGACTATGCTCTTGAAAGCCATGAAGTTTGGAGCAATTACAGGCACTGCATTTTTGGACAGTAGTAGGGTTTTTCAGAGTACACTTTGAACAAGTCCATATGGTAAAATCTGGGCTGGAGGGACTAAAGGGGGTGAACCTCACAGTGTCACCAGTTAGGTCTATGATGTCTCCGCCTTTCATAGTTCTACAAGCATCACATTTTAATACTGCAGCAGAGTTGATAAAAGAGCAAGATGTACACTTCCACTGACTTGGGGATGAGTCCATTTCCTCATCTAAAACACTGAGCCTCTTGGTGCAAAGCAGTTCTTGCAATTTTGTGGAAGATTTCACTTGCCCCTGGGGAACACCTCGGGCCGTTGGAAGTGAGGTGCTGGAGGTAGAGGTGGTGGCCATGCTACCAGAGAGGACCGGTGAGTCTGCATTGGGCGACTGGAATTTGGCAGCTGGTGGTACTTCTCTGCGGCTCCGTGGTACTGGGTTATTCTGGATCACTGGTGACAGGGGACTTGCAACTGGAGACCTTGGACTCTCAGTCTCTGTGGCTGCATCCTGAATTGGTGACACATCAGCCTCTATTGGGTCAGTTGAATTGCTGAGCTGGGATGTTGCTGATGATGGTCCTGAGGGCAGCTGGAAACCAGCAGGAGTCAAAACCTCAGGCACAACCAGAGCTTCAGGTGGGATCTTGGGCAAGGAAAGTTTGCGAGGCCCCCCACAGGCTGAACACGAGTTAGCAGATGGCGTGTTATGAAGAGTGCACCTTTGGCAGGCCCAAGCTTTGGAGTTAACTGGTGTACCATTCTTGCAACAGTTGCCGTTGACGTCACCATTTGCTGATCTCCCACTGTCCTGTCCAGCAGAACCTCGCTGTTCATCCAAAGGAGGCTGATTTTTGGACTGTCCATTTGTTGTGGGTACAGGTGGTATGACAGGAGTAAGGGTTTGGGAAGACCCACACACACCACACTGGCTCTTGTTGATTGAGTTTCTGAAAGTGCATCGGGTGCAGGCCCACTGCTGCTCCTCTGTGCTAAGCCGAAGGATGTCATTGAAGTCTGGCCTTTCTCGGGGGGCCTCGCATATGGAACACTGCCTCAGCACATCGGGATTCAAGAAAGTGCACCGGGTACATGGCCACTCATTTCTTGTTGCCATGGCACTAGGTAACTGGGAGGTACTGGAGGGGGAAGAAAAGATAAACAACAAATGAATCAATAAAGTGGTGTATCTTCAGCTATTCTAAATCTCTCTGTTCCCCCCCCACCACTCTTAACCAAAGCACTGTCATTTATAACCCCAAAGTGACCAGTAGCCCTTTAACAAGCTTTCTCAAAGGGTCATTTCTTCAGCTGAAAGTCTAGAGTGACTCCTCTGAACACTTGAAGGGCATCTTAGTAGAGCCTATCGTGTTCCTTACCCTCTGCTGCACTACTTCAGGCAATAATCAGGAACAGCAGCCCTGTGTTCATTTCTATTATCCCAACACCCTTGGGCACCCTACCTGAAGGCAGCTAATTCTAAAATAACTAGAATCTCTGCCAGGATTATTATTATAATCAGTTACACAAAGCTGCAAGCTGCAACTAAGCAACCATGGTAATAGCCTTTCGTACATATTCGTGCACAGACTCCCAAGTGAATGGACAAAGAATAATTTGCTCATGGTCGAAACACCCAGGTGACTTTGCATCAATGTAAGCAAAACTGCAGGCACTAGCTTGCAATGCCATCATTAGTGGAGGGGCAGCTACATTGAAAACAAGTAGTGTGAAATAAGAAACAGGCTTGTTCTACCAATATCATTGGTGAATGGGATATGATGAAAACAATAAGCAGTCAATGGATTCATGTAAATACAAATGTCTATATGTACTATATCTCCTTCATGTGTAAGTGTCTTTAAAAGGAGAGTAAAAGAAGGCAAATTTGTTCACTCACAGCCGTTCAAAAGCTCAAAGCAAGAATATTTCCTCACAGTTAACTTCAATGGTTGTTAATAAAACTCGGTTCGCACATTTACTGTTCTAAAGAGATTTTTGCTTCCTACCCAGATATAGTATGTAATTTTCTGGTAAACTAAACGTACAACAATATAGTCCAAGCAGAATTTGTTACCAGAAAGTAACAACTTCCAACATTTCGCTCATCATTTTGATAAGAAATAGACCTTAATTATGGAGTATTGCTGACGAAATGCTACAATAAATGTGTTCATGTTTCAGAATATTCAGAGACAGATTATGTACTAATTCAAAGTACAGATGCTGGAAATCTGAAATAAAAAAACAAATTTCTGAAAATACTCAGCAGGTCTTGCAGCACAGTGAACAGATAATGTTTCAGTTTGTGACCTTTCACTAGATCGGTTTTTAATACCACTATATTCACTTCTGTCCTGGACTAAATGTCCAAATCAAATTGCTTAGCAGGTCCTCTCAATTACAAAATTCAATCTGAGCAGTGCAAGTCAAATGAGAAATATCCAAGGGCAGTCATTTTCTCACAGCCTAATCATCCAGTCTCGAAGTTTGATAATCTACACAACCCCAATCACTGTATGTCCAGTCACCTTCTCTGCCAGTAACCTCAGACTCTGTGTTCTCATAGCTCTATAGATGTGGAAGTGTTTTGAAAATGATGGGCTCATGCCCGAAACGTCGATCCTCCTGCTCCTTGGATGTTGCCTGACCTGCTGCGCTTTTCCAGCAACACATTTTCAGGTCTGTTCTGCAGTCCAGCCAGTGAGGTATTGAGATTGACATCACAAAAACAGATTTTAGCTGTTTATTGATATCTATTCAACCTTGACGGAAGATGGATCCAGCTGTTAGTCTTAATATTACATCCAGATTTACATTGGCAGCTTATTCCTTCTCATACGCATCATCACATTTAGCTCAAGGCAGAGTGAGATAAGACACCAGCTGGCATGAGTGAGAAGGCTAGGCAGAAAACAATGAGGAAGAGGAGACAGGTTTTTGTCATTAACTCCCTACATGGTGAGCTCTTAAAGAGGCCAAGTGATTCCCTTGCCTGGATGAAGTGGTGATGTTCCACTGATGAAATGGAATAAAGTTGCCTGTGTAACTCTGGATACAATATTAAGACTAACAGATGAGCAGACATCAGTAAACAGCTGAAATCTGTTTTTCTGCGATATCAATTTCAATCCCTTTGTTTAGGAAATTCCAGTTATACTCCTTTATAGTACATTGGGACTTTTTTCCCCATGTAATACTATTTGTAATTGGAAATTGTTGTGGCTAGAGCAGACAAATTAAAGACTAATGGCCTCCAATGCATTTCAAGTGCATCAAGGTAGTCAAGTCATGGAATCTTACAATATAGCATACTATCGGAGGGGCCTCTGAGCAATAGAATTTACATACATTTGGAAAGGCAAGAACTGATTAGGGATAGTAAACATGGCTATGTATGTGAAAAATCATGTCTGACTAACTTGATTGAGTTTTTTGAGGAGGTGATAAAGAAGGTTGATGAAGGCAGAGCAATCAACATTATCTATATGGATTTCAGCAAGGCTTTTGACAAGGTTCCACATGGTTAGCAAGGTTATATCAAATGGAATCCAAAGGGAGCCAGGCAACTGGGTACAACATTGGCTCAAAGCTAGGAGACAGAGGATGGTGGTAGAGGGTTGTTTTTCAGACTGGGGGCCTGTGACCAGTGGAGTGCCACAAGGATTGGTGCTGGGACCACTGCTTTTTGCCATTTATACAAGTGATTTGGATATGAATTTAGAAGGTATGGTTAGTGAGTTTGCAGATGATTCCAATATTGGTGTGCAGTTGTCAGCTAAGAAGGTTATCTACAAGTACAATGGGACCTTGATCAGATGATCCAATGAGCTAAAGAGTGGCAGATGGAGTTTAATTTAGATAAATGTGAGGACTTGCATTTTGCTAAGGCACACTAAGGCAGAAGTTAATGGTAGGGCCCTGGGGAGTGCGGCCGAATGTAGATATCTTGGAGTGCAACTGCTTGGTTTGTTGAAAGTGGAGATGCAGATAGACAGGGTGGTGGTCGCTTGCCTTTATTGGTCAGGATGAAGAGGTGCCGGTGTTGAACTGGGGTGTACACAATTAAAAATCACACAATAACAGGTTATAGTCCAACAGGTTTATTTAGAAGTATTAGCTTTTGGACCACTGCTCGTCTAGCTACCTGACAAAGGAGCAGCGGTCCGAAAGCTAGTACTTCCAAATAAACCTGTTGGATGATAACCTGGTGTTGTGTGATTTTTAACTTTATTGGTCAGTGCATTGAGTATATGTGTTGGGAGGTCACGCTGTGGCTGTACAGGACATTGGTTAGGCAACGTTTGGAATTCTGTATTCAATTTTGGTCTCCTTGCTATAGGAAGGATGTTGTGAAACCTGAAAGGGTTCAGAAAAGATATACAATGATGTTGCCAGGTTTGGAGGGTTTGAGCTAAAGGGAGAGGCTAAATAGGCTGGGGCTATTTTCCCAGAGGCCGAGGGCTGGTCTTAAAGAAATTTATAAAATCATATGGGGCATAGATAGGGTGAATAGCCAAGGTCTTTTCCCCAAGGTAGGAGAGTCCAAAACTTAGGGGGCATAGGTTAAAGGTGAGGGGGAAAAGATTTTAAAGGGACCTAAGGGGCAATTCTTTTCAAACAGAGGATGGTATGCTTATGGAATGAGCTGCCAGAGGAAATGGTGGAAGCTAATTTCAATTGAAAAGGCATCTGGATGGGTATAAGAATAGGAAGGGTTTAGAGGGACATGGGCCAAATGTTAGCAAATGGGATTAGATCAGTTTAGGATATTTGGCTGTTTTAGATGAGTTGGCCCAAAGGGTCTGTTTCTATGCTGTACTTCACCATGACTTTATGACACTTTCCACATCGTATAACTCACTGTATAATTTTTTTTTAACGTCTGCTTTGGTTCTTCTGCAATTATTGCTAATTGAGGAAGTGTACAGGCGGGGTACGTTAACCACATTTAAAAGACATTCAGACAGGTAATTGACATAGATAGGAAACGTTTATAGTCATATGGGCCAAACACAGGCAAATGGGACTAGTTCGGCTTAGGAAAGCTGGTCAGCATGGACGAGTTGGGCTGAAGAGTCTGTTACCACACTCTATGACTCTATTTGCATCCCCCTCAACCCCACCTTATTTACTTAATGCAATCCCACATACTACTACCGTTCCAAATGTACCATACCAGTGCTGACTGTTCTCGGAAACCACATTAGATCTAAAATAAGATTAAAATCAGAACTTAGAAGCCATTAACAGCATTCACCATAGTTTATGACAGTCACTTTTTACAGCCCAACCTTCACTGATCTTGATGGCACAGAATTTGGTTAAAAGATCCCAGGGCTGGCAAATAGTAAATACAAATAGATGAGTTCTACATTTTTACAACAAATTTTTTAAAAAGTTAAATCCTTTCCTCATTCCAAAGTTCACTGGGACCGAAGCAAAACTCGATTTAGCAAACTTAACCACCAGTACAATCTCCTCAGCAAAATATCCGCCACATGAGAACTTACCTCACTACTGACTGCTCTCTCAAAAGATACAAAACAATTTCAAACAGCACATTTCAAACCATCAGCTTTCTGATTTGAATAGAATATGTAGGCTGGTTTTTAACATGAAAGGCAGCAATAGAGACAGGATCGCAACCGCATGAATACACTTCCTGGTTAATTTGTTCAATATGACAGTACTCTTTCTATTTAACTCTTTGAGTCCCTAAGCATATCAGTAGAGTTTCAGATTGAGCCCTGTTTACTGACATTTGTTTTCTAATTAACTAATAAATTCTTAACTTGCAGAGTTTTAAACAGTCCATTTCAAAATTATCTAGAATTATTAACAAAGTATTGGGGAGAAGAATGGTCACCAGACACCAGAATGATTCTTGTTCTCGCTTTCTGCATTTCTCACAGATTTGAAGATATGAGGTTCCGTGTAATACCAATCCAAGATAGAAATTTCACAGGACTAACTGCATGCATCAGACACCATGGCAACCAGCTGCTCTCACTGTGCGTCTGGAAGTTAAATTCCAAATGATGGAGGACTTTGGTTGCTAGAATGGTGCAGCCATTGAGCAGAGCTACTAAAATCTCACAACTGTAGATCTCGAAAATGACATCCATGCATACGGAGTCAACTCCTCAAAAGTTGCTGTTGAAGCACAGACCAAACCAAGGTTTCCACATTGCAATTTGACATTGTTTGGAACCAGTCATGTTAACTGCAAACATATACCAACTCCAGAGAGATGGGCAAATGAGGCAGAGCGAACACAGAATGAAAGAGGAATGCAAAGAGAAAGGAAAAAAAAGAAAATTAGTATTAAAAAGAGAAGGGAAGAAATGGGAAAATAGAGAAAAAAACCCTCCAGTTCTACAAGGAATGATTAAATTAGTCAACTGTGCCTACTCTGGTTCAGTTGGCAGCACTTTGCCAGAGTCAGAAGGTTGTGGATTCTCGCCCTCTCCAGACAACTGCTGTATTTCCCACACTACACAAACAACTATATTTCAAAAGAACTTCAATGGTAAAGTGGTTTGGGGCACCTGGAGTCATGAACATTGTTATATAAATGCAAATTTGACTTTTCTCATCTCTTCCTGCCATTCAAACGGTTTTGGATTAGTTCTAGAAAAGACAATGATGCCCTCTGATTCACCATCTGGCACTTTTGGAATATAGATGAGTCTATGAAATTGCAGGACAGGGCTTGGGTTCGATGCCTGATCCTTGTATAGTTAAATCATACCCAAATGTTTGGTCAGGTAAGATCCTAATTTGTGTCAGCATTCTAGATGAGGGACGAAGAATAAATCAAAGTTAGCAAGGGCTGCTACTCCTAATTACAGTCCAGTGAGCAATTAGAAATTCTATGTGTAAGGACACTGGAGCAGAGCGAGGAAGGGATTCTACAGAAATCAATTATGGCTGCAATTATACAACAGACTGAATATTGACAGATTTGGCTTGGCTTTGGTAGCTGGCCTCCCAGGTGATACCAAGTTGTGCTTTTCTAAATTTATTCATGAGGTTTCTAAACAAGGATTTTACTTCTCTTTGAATTCAAATACTACCGCTGCTACATGCATGCTTCAGTCTATGATTTTCATAATTGAACAGTCTGTTGATATTCAGTCTCCAAGATCACAAAATAGATTTATTTTGGATCAGGTACAGCACCAGTGACACGGTATCCAAAGCAAGTCAACACTAAGAGGTTATTTCTAGCCAGGCAGGATGTATGTGTACTACTGATGCTTTCCTGGGTCCCAAGATCTATGTGAAGGATTGAAATTTCTGCTTAGTTACGTTGTTGGTGGGGAGTTACTAATGACTCTCATTTTTCACTATTCACAAGACTGTGAAACTATCTTATCAGAACATCAAAGATGTAACTGTGTTGGTGCTAAATATTGTCATACTCTCCATAAGCATAAACTAAATTCAAGCAAATTGAAATTCTGCGTATAAATAGTCCTCATTCTTATTTTGCTCAGATACTTGTCCAAGTTTCTAATTCTGTATTCCACAAGTTGCAGATTTTATGCAAATTTTGATTTCAAGCAAACAAAACATATGCAACCCATCACATACTTCACACTGAAGAATTGAGGTGTCAAGACCGGTTTGTCAAGCAGTACCAAATGTATAAAGAGATGTAAATCCCAGGTAATTGGAATACTGCCATTATAGCAATGTCTTCCAATCCTCAGGAGAAACATAGGGCAAATGTAGAGCGTAGGAGGGGAAGTAGGCCATTTGGCCTTTTGAACCTATTCCACGATTCATTAAGATCATCGTTAATTTGACTGTTGTCTCAGTTCTATTTTCCTGTTCGCCTCCCATTACCCTCAACTCCTTTGTCTATTAAAAATGTAACTCTGCCTTGAATTAACCTAATGATCTGGCCACCACTGCTTTCTGGAAAACTGCTGTTTAATAGATTTGTCTTCTATTTTCAAATCAAAAAGTCAACAATGGGCTGAATGGTTTATGATATAGTGCTTTTAATTCAGCAGCTGCATTCAAGCTTAGCATAGGTTGATGAATTGAAATTTTTGATTTTTTTTTTCAAAATGTGCAAAATTAGCTCAGGCAGACTAAACTCAGATTCCCTCGGGAAAATGATACCTATTTTTCAGCACAATGTCAATGCTAGAAAACAGGATACTTTTACAACTTGTGACATATTTTGGTCAACAACGAATGTTTCCATGTCAGGTATAGTACAAAAGTAAACTTCCCTCTAATCCCCAATTCAGAACCCAAGAATGAGGGGGCTCTGGACGCCGGTTGCATGGAGAATCAAAGGTAAAGGAAAAGGTATGATTGCAGGTTACTGATGGGGGTGATTGTTACCAGAACATAAAAGGGACAGAATGTGCAAATGTCATATTGTACCAAGGAACCATCAAAATGTAGGGAAATTTGATAATAGAATAAATTTAAAGGCTTTGTACGTTAATTCATGAAGCTGTTGGAATAAAGCAAACAAACTGATGTCGCAAATTGAGGTAAATTAATATCATGTTATAGTCATTATAGAAAGGTGGTTACAATGAAGTCAAAACTCTGAACATAACATTAAGGAGTATTTGACCTTTCGGAGAGCCAGGAGGGATGGAAAAGATGGTGGAGTAGCCCTGTTCGTAAGAAATGAAATGAGGACAGTTGAGAGAAATGATCTAGGCTTGGATGATGTTGAGTTTGGGCAGACATAAAAGAAACAGCAAAGGAAAGAAGACATTGGTAGTAGCAGCATGCAGACCTCCAAATAGTAGCCACTCTGTGGGAAAGGCAACAAATTAACAAATAATAGTATCATGTTAAAAGAATACAGCAATAATTATTTAATAATTACTTTAATCTTTGTGTTTATTGGGTTAATCATAATTAAAGGATAGATACAACAAAAAATTCAGAGTGCATTAGGGATAATTTCCTAGAGAAAGATGTCATGGAGCCAACCAGGCAGCAGTTTATCTTGGATCTGGTAATGGGAAATGAGGCAGGTTTAATACATGACCTCACAGTAAAAGATTCTCTCAGAAGTAATGATCATAACATGACAGCATTTAATATTCAGTTTGAGAATGAGCAATTTGAATCAGAAACAATTGTCTTTAAATAAAGGTAATTGCAATGAACTGACAATAGCGTTAGCAAGAATGATAGTAAACAAACAGTGGCAGATGTTTAAAGAGGCAATTCATGACTTTCAGCAAAAATACACCGAGTGAGAAGGGAAGGTTCTAAAGAGAGGGATAAACCAACCACAGCTAATCGAGGAAGTTAGGAAGAGTATCAAGTTGGAAGTAAAAGCATAGAAGGAGTCCAAAGTCTAAATAGAAGTCCATAGCCTTCAAGACTGGGATAAATTTAGCAGATGAGAACTAAAAAGATAATAAAGACACAGAAAATAAACCAGGAGGGAAACTAGCAAAGGAGTATAAAAACTGACAATAAGAACTTCTTGACACACTTCTATAAAAAAGGAAGAGATGTCAAATGAACATAAGCCCCCTTCGAAAATGAATTGTAGGAATTGGTTTTGGGGAACAAGGAAGTGGTAGAGGACCAAACAAATATTTTTCATTAGTCTTTACAGTGGAAAATACTTCAAATATGCCACTGTCGCTAAAGGATACTGGGGAGACTAAGCTCCATGACTAAAAACAAAGCTAATGGCCATAAGTAGTTATGTTCCCTGGCCCTGATGGCTTGTATCCTCAGATCCTAAAAGAGACAGCTACAAAGATAATGGATACATTGGTTATAATTTTCCAAAAAGTTTGGATTGTGGAGAAGTACCACAGGGCTGGAAAGCTATTAACATGACACCCTGTTCAAAAAGGGAGAGAGACAAGAAGTGGGTAACTATAGGCTATTTTTGAATAAGTATCAGAATCAATTAAGGAAGCAATAGCAGAATATTTGGAAAATCAGAATCTAAATCACCAGTCACCATGACTTCATGAAAGGGAAATTGTGTCTAACTTATTACAGTCTTTCAAGGAAGTCTCAACCAGAGTGGGCAGAGGGGAACCAGTGAGTGTATTGTATTTGGAATTCGAGAAGGCATTCAAAAAGATACTTCACAAAAGATTAAAGTTATAAGATAAGTTGTTGTGGTTCTGTTCGCCAAGCTGGGAATTTGTCTTGCAAATGTTTCGTCCCCTGTCTAGGTGACATCCTTAGTGCTTGGGAGCCTCCTGTGAGGCGCTTCTGTGCTGTTTCCTCTAGCATTTATAGTGGCCTGTCTCTGCCACTTCCGGTTGTCAGTTCTAGCTGTCCGTTGTAGTGGCCGATATATTGGGTCCAGGTCGATGTGTTTGTTGATAGAGTCTGTGACACTCATCCACAGACTCTATCAACAAACACATCGACCTGGACCCAATATACCGGCCACTACAACGGACAGCTGGAACTGACAACCGGAAGTGGCAGAGACAGGCCACTATAAATGCCGGAGGAAACAGCACAGAAGCGCTTCACAGGAGGCTCCCAAGCACTGAGGATGTCACCTAGACAGGGGACGAAACGTTTGCAAGACAAATTCCCAGCTCGGCGAACAGAACCACAACAACGAGCACCCGAGCTACAAATCTTCTCCCAAACTTATAAGATAAGTGCCCATGGTTCTGGAGGCAGTGTAATGGCATAGAGAGAGAATTGGCTCAGGGACAGGAACAGAGAGTGGGGATAAGGGGTTCCACAGGGATCAGTGCTGGGACTGGGACTGGGACTGTTTGTAATGCATATTAATGACTTGGAGGAAGGAAGCCAAATTTGCAGACGACACAGAAAATAGGTGGAAAGGCATGTTTTGAGAGGGACACAAACAGTTTACAGAAAGATATTGATAGGTTAAATAAGTGGATACAAGTTGGCAAATGGGGTGTACTGTGGGAAAATGCAAACTTATTCATTTTGGAAGGGAGAAGAAAAAAACAGAATATTATTTAAATTGAGAAATACTACTGAAAGCTAAAACACAAAAAGTGACTTGTGGGTACTTGCAAACAAAACAGACAGCTAGCACAAAGGTGCAACGGGTAATCAGGAAAGGTAGTGGAGTGTTAGCCCTGATTTTAAGGAGATTGGAGTTTTAGAGTGGGCATGTCTTACGGCAACTGTACAAGTTAGTGGGTTTTGAAAAAACATGTAGCTCAGGTTGAGGTTCTGGATACAAGTTTGCTCATGGAGCTGGAAGAATCATTTTCAGACGTTTCATCATCATACTAGGTAACATCATCAGTGAGCCTCCAGTGACGCACCGTTGATAGTGACCCACTTTCTATTTACATGTTTAGGTTTTCTTGGGTTGGTGATGTCATTTCCTGTTCTTTTTCGCTAAGAGCAGAAAATGGGATCCAAGTCAACGTGTTTGTTGATTGAGTTCTCGTTGGGATGCCATGCTTCTAGGAATTCTTGTGCATGTCTCTGTTTGGCTTGTCCTAGGATGGATGTGTTGTCCCAGTCGAAGTTTTCTTCTTCCTCCTTTGTATGTAAGGATACTGGTGAGAGAGACTCATGTCATTTTGTGGCTCGTTGATGTTCATGTATCCTGGTGGCTAGTTTTCCGCCCTTTTGTCCAATGTAGTGTTTGTTACAGTTCTTGCAAGGTATTTTGTAAATGACATTAGCTTTGCTTGTTGTCTATGGGGTCTTTCAAGTTCATTAGCTGCTGCTTTAGTGTGTTGGTGGGTTTGGGGGCTACTATGATGCCAAGAGGTCTGGCAGTCATTTCCGAGTTGTCTTTGATGTAGGGAAGAGTGGTTAGGATTTCTGGACATGTTTTGTCTGCTTGTTTGGGTTTGTTGCTGAGGAATTGGCAGACTGTGTTCATTGGGTACCTGTTCTTTTTGAATACAACAGGCACAAAATTGAGCAGACCCTTAAAGGTCAAAATCTTTGCATTATTACATGAGTTATGAGTAAGTTGGCATAGAGCAAATCAGTTTAAAGTGAATGTCTGGCTCAAAGACTGGTGTGGGAGAAAAGGGTCCTGGTTAATGTGCTCCAACCACCAGTGCTGTGGAAAATGGGATCTGTAGTGGTGAAACTCTCTCTACCAAAACCATGCTGGGGTTGGCATTCTTTTGAGCCACGTAATCATGGAAGCAAAGAGGATTTTAAAGAAAGTAGTGGTGGCGAGTAATCAAATTAGGAAGATGTGGTAAATCAAATCGTAGAGGCAAAGCAAAAGGGTAAGGTATTATTATGAGAAATGATAGACTATGACAGGAAGGGTTAGACAGTACAAATCCACAGACTAGAGGATGGAAAAGGATAAAAGTTTGAAATTTAAGAGTTTGTAGCCGGATGCATGTAACATTCAAAACAAAACAAATGAACTGACAGCACAAATAGAAATACATAAGTTTGACCTGTGAGCCAATAGAGAGTTATGGCTGCAATATCGATTAGTACTTGGATACTGAAGGGATGTTTAGGAAAGACAGAAAGCTAGAAAAAGTTGGTTGCATATCTCTGTTTGTCAATGAGCTTGTCAGAAAGGCATGGTAATAATCATAGGAGACTTTAATCAACATAAATTAGGAAAGTCAGATGGGCAATGGAAGCCGAGGCGAGTTCGTAGATTCTATCCCAAGAATATTCTAATGAGAGCACATCTACATCCAATCAGACAGCAGGCTATACCATGCTTGTAATTATGTAATGAGATTGGATTAATTAATTATCCTATAGTGAAGATATCCCCAGGTAGTAGTCACCATATTAGGTTGGAATTTTACATTCAGTTGGAGAAAAACGTGAGTGGGTCTGAGACTATATTTTTCAACATAAATAAGGGCAATTATAATGGCATGAATTGGCAAATTAGGTTAAAGGACACGTCAATATAGATGTAGTAGTAGGCATTTCAGGAGATATTTCAAAATACACAGAATAGGTATAGAATAGAAGATAAGACAAAATATAAGAACAGCAAGGAATGACTTAAAAAGTAACAATGCAGAAATTAGAGTTTGAGAGACAGTAAGCCAAAAATATAAAACAGACAGTAAGAGTTACTATAAATATTTTTAAAAAGAGCAAAGTTAATAAAGCAAGCATTGGCCCTATGGAAAGTAAGTTTGAAGACCGATAATGGAAAATAGAGATGACAAATTAATTAAACAGTTGTTTTGCATCTGTCTTCACTATAAAGGATTAAGTAACATTCCAGAAACAGCTACATTTCAGGAAATGAAAGGGAGGGAGGAGTTCACTAAAATTACAATCACCAAAGAATTGATACTGTGGAAATTGTTGGAGCTGCAGGCTGACAAGCACCCACATCCTGATGGCTTTCTTCCTAGGATCTTAAAGAAGTTGCTAGTAAGATAGTTAATGCATTGGTTTCAGTTTTCCAAAATTCATTAGCTTCAGGGAATATAGCAAATGCAACACCTTTATTTAATAGGGGAGGGAACCAAAGCAGGAAACTACAGGCTATTTGTTTGAACATCTTTTGTAGGGAGAAGGTCATAAGGAAAGTGTTAGAAGCTAATAAAGAAAAAGGTTTTAGCAGGGCACTTGGATATGCTCAAAGTAATCAGGTAGAGTCAATATAGTTGTGAAAGGGTAATCACATTCAACCAAGCCATTGAAGTTCTTTGAGGAAGTGACATGTGTGGATAAAGGGGAACTGTTGGATATACAGTGTGGTTATTATCCAAGCTGATAGTACTACTAGGCCAGGCAGAATGAAATCTGGCTTGATTGATTTCTTTGTTTTATTTAACATGTTGATCATTCACTGAAACATTGGGATACAAAGCTTCAACTTAACAATAACACAGAAGATAATCACTCAAAAGAAAAAAAAACAAACTAAGCTTTCTAAATATAGAACACAATTTGAAAGATCTTAAAACACACACAGTAAAAGAAAGTTTAAACTATTCCCAAAACTATCACTTTACAACAGTGCAAATCAAGATAAATTACTCTTCTGGATCAATTTTTTATGTTCAACTTAATTGCTTATCGCCTATTCAGTCCTATGAACTGTGACCTCTTCCTAAATGAAACTATACATGAAACTGAAAGCTTAGTCTTTTAACAATCTGACAATTTCTAACCTAACAATTTTGGCTTGGAATTTACACAAGGTAAATGTCCTTTCCCTTTTCACAAGGTATTGTTCTATACAAATTTCTTGGACTCTCCCACCAGGAGGAAACAACCTGTCTGCATTTAACCTGTCAATCCCCTAAGAATCTTGTATGCTCTAATAGGGTTGCCTCATATTCTTCTAAATTTCAATGAGTACACACACAACTAACCTCCTCACCACCCTCTCATCATAAACAGTTTCGCCATACCTGGTATCAACCTACTGAATCTTCTCTGGACTGCCTACAATGCCAGTATATCTTTCCTTAGGTAAAGGTCCCAAAACTGTTCACAGAGTTCCAGCTGTGGTCTGACTAGTGCCTTGAAATGTTTTAGCAAGACTCACCTATTTTAATATTCCATTCCTTTTGAAATAAAGGCCAAATTTCCATTATCCAACTCTAATACCTGCTGAATTTGAATGCTAGCTTTTTGAGATTTAGGCACAAAGACTCTGAAATCTCTCTATTATGTAGTGTCTGCAGTCTACTTAGATAATATTCAACTCATTTATTCATCCTGGCGAAGTACATAACCTCACATTTTCCCACAGTAAAATCTGTAGTGATTGTAACAAGGTCAGCCAGCTGAAGTTGAGAGTATGAATTTGGTGAAATCAGTTGTGAAAGATTTACCTAGATGAGTGTACTTTTTCAATTATAAAATGGTTGCCTGACAGAAGTCCTAACCAAAAATGTGAAAGTCTTCCAAGAAGGTTGAGGAACTATCAGAAGAGTCCAGGTAGCTTTGCATATTAACCAGGAAACAATTCTGCAATTCTGCAAGGCCAGTTCAGTGATATTTGTTTTATGGACAAAGTAGAGAGAGAAATCAGAAGGCTGGAAAGTGAAGGAATCATCAAACTAGGCCTATTCACAGAATGGTAAAAAACAATGACTGCAGATGCTGAAAACCAAATACTGGATTAGTGGTGCTGGAAGAGCACAGCAGTTCAGGCAGCATCCAACGAGCAGCAAAATCGACGTTTCGGGCAAAAGCCAAGGGCTTTTGCCCGAAATGTCGATTTCGCTGCTCGTTGGATGCTGCCTGAACTCCTATTCACAGAATGGGCAGCATTGGGTCATATTGATTTTCAAGTATGTGGATGTACCTACTAGAGAAGGTGCAAAACTTGATCTACTCTTGGGAAATAAGGCAGGGCAGGTGACTGAGGTGTCAGTGGGGGAGCACTTTGGGGCCAGCGACCATAATTCTATTCCTTTTAAAATAGTGATGGAAAAGATAGACCAGATCTAAAAGTTGAAGTTCTAAATTGGAGAAAAGCCAATTTTGACAGTATTAGGCAAGAACTTTCAAAAGCTGATTGGAGGCAGACGTTCGCAGGTAAAGGGACGGCTGGAAAATGGGAAGCCTTCAGAAATGAGATAACAAGAATCCAGTATATTCCTGTCAGGGTGAAAGGAAAGGCTGGTAGGTATAGGGAATGCTGGATGACTAAAGAAATTGAGGGTTTGGTTAAGAAAAAGAAGAAAGCATGTCAGGTATAGACAGGACAGATCAAGGGAATCCTTAGAAAAGTATAAAGAAAGTCGGGATATACTTAAGAGGGAAATCAGGACGGCAAAACGGGGACATGAGATAGCTTTGGCAAATAGAATTAAGGAGAATCCAGAGGTTTTACAAATATGTTCAGGACAAAAGGGTAACTAGGGAGAGAATAGGGCCCCTCAAAGATCAGCAAAGTGGCCTTTGTGTGGAGCCACAGAAAATGGAGGAGATACTAAATGAATATTTTGCATCAGTATTTACTGTGGAAAAGGATATGAAAGAGATAGACTGTAGGGAAATAGATGGTGACATCTTGCAAAATGTCCAGATTATAGAGGAGGAAGTGCTGGATGTCTTGAAACGGTTAAAGGTGGATAAATCGCCAGGACCTGATCAGTTGTACCCAAGATCTCTGTGGGAAGCTAGAGAAGTGATTGCTGGGTCTCTTGCTGAGATGTTTGTATCATCAATAGTCACAGGTGAGGTGCCAGAAGACTGGAGGTTGGCAAACATGGTGCCACTGTTTAAGAAGGGCGGTAAAGACAAGCCAGGGAACTATAGACCGGTGAGCCTGACCTCGGTAGTGGGCAAGTTGTTGGAGGGAATCCTGAGGGGCGGGACGTACATGTATTTGGAAAGGCAAGGACTGATTCGGGATAGTCAACATGGCTTTGTGCGTGGGAAATCATGTCTCATAAACTTGATTGAATTTTTTGAAGAAGTAACAAAGAAGATTGATGAGGGCAGAGCAATAGATGTGATCTATATAGACTTCAGTAAGGCGTTCGACAAGGTTCCCCATGGGAGACTGATTAGCAAGGTTAGATCTCATGGAATACAGGGAGAACTAGCCATTTGGATACCCAACTGGCTCAAAGGTAGAAGACAGAGGGTGGTAGTGGAGAGTTGTTTTTCAGACTGGAGGCCTGTGACCAGTGGAGTGCCACAAGGGTCAGTGCTGGGCCCTCTACTTTTTGTCATTTACATAAATGATTTGGATGCGAGCATAAGAGGTACAGTTAGTAAGTTTGCAGATGACACCAAAATTGCAGGTGTAGTGGACAGCGAAGAGGGTTACCTCAGATTACAACAGGATCTGGACCAATGGGCAGAGAAGTAGCAGATGGAGAGTTTAATTCAGATAAATGCGAGGTGCTGCATTTTGGGAAAGCAAATCTTACCAGGACTTATACACTTAATGGTAAGGTCCTAGGGAGCGTTGCTGAACAAAGAGACCTTGGAGTGCAGGTTCATAGCTCCTTGAAAGTAGAGTCGCAGGTAGATAGGATAGTGAAGGCGGCGTTTGGAATGCTTTCCTTTCTTGGTCAGAGTATTGAGTACAGGAGTTGGGAGGTCATGTTGCGGCTGTACAGGACATTGGTTAGGCCACTGTTGGAATATTGCATGCCGTTCTGGTCTCCTTCCTATTGGAAAGATGTTGTGAAACTTGAAAGGGTTCAGAAAAAATTTACAAGGATATTGCCAGGGTTGGAGGATCTGAGCTACAGGGAGAGGCTGAACAGGCTGGGGCTGTTTTCACTGGAGCGTCGGAGGCTGAGGGGTGACCTTATAGAAGTTTACAAAATTATGAGGGGCATGGATCGGATAAATAGTCAAAATCTTTTCCCTGGGATCGGGGAGTCCAGAACTAGAGGGCATAGGTTTAGGGTGAGAGGGGAAAGATATAAAAGAGACCTAAGGGGCAACCTTTTCATGCAGAGGGTGGTACATGTATGGAATCAGCTGCCAGAGGATGTCGTGGAGGTTGGTACAATTGCAACATTTAAGAGGCATTTGGATGGGTTTATGAATAGGAAGGGTTTGGAGGGATATGGGCCAGGTTCTGGCAGGTGGGACTAGATTGGGTTGGGATATCTGGTCGGCATAGACGGGTTGGACCGAAGGGTCTGTTTCCATGCTATACATGTCTATGACTCTAAGTCTGATGGGTCAGTTTGCCTTTTTTGGGGATTTTAAACCACATTTCACAGCTGGATAAATATACAATTCTCTCAGATCCAGCATTTATGTGCAATGCTGGCAGAGGGCTTTCCTTCAAAGCTGGACATGAACCTTATTTGCAGTTGTGATTAGACCAGGATTCCCAGAATTATGTTACAATTAACGCTCATAAGGGCTTGTTCCAATATACGAGACTGACATTTGCAGCATCATCAGCCTGTTCAATTTTTCAGTGGATGATGGAGAACATTTAGCAAGGTCTACCTCAAGTAGCTATTTACCTAGATGATATCCTGATAACAGGAAATCTAATACAATAAGGAACATTTACAGATGTCGAATATCATCTTAAGGCATTTTTCCAAGACAAGTGTATGATTGAGAAGGGAAAATGTGCACTCCAATCCCCTCTGTGACTTATTTGGGCTACAGAGCTGACAAGACTGGGTTACACCTGTTGAAAGATAAAGTGAGGGTGAACAAAGTTGCTCCAGCTCCTATGTCTGTTCGGCAGCTTAGGTCATTTCTTGGACTGGTCAATTACTATGGGAAGTTCATACTTAACTTGGCATCCATCCTGGCACCATTACATCAACTCCGAAAAAAAAGGATCAGTCTTGGAAATGGTTTCACTGATGGGCTTTAGCCTTCAATCAAGTAAAGAAACAGCTGTCATCCTCTAATGTTTTGGTACCTTCTGATCTCAAGAAAGGCCTGATATTGCAGTGCAATGCCTCCCCATATAGCATTAGGGTGGTATTAGTTTATAGGTGGCCCAATAGAGAGGAACACCCAATAGCTTAAGCATCCAGGACTTTGGCTAATGCAGAGCTTGAATACGCCCAGGAGAAAGGAGGATTGGTGGTCGTATTTAGAATCAGGAAGTTCCACCAATACCTTTATGGACAGAAATTTGTGATAACCACAAACCTTTACCTGGTCTGCTTAAAGACGACAAGACAGTGCACTTCCTTGGTTAACGATGGTTGGCTTATCCCCTTCCGAGAATTCTTCTTTCTCACTAGAATGTTATCTTTGCTGTGAGACATGGACTATTTTCTTAATGTATGCCATTATTGACTAAAACATAGGAAATCCTGAGAGGTTTTGAAAAAGATGTAGAGAGGATGTGTCCTCTTAGGCAACAATCTAGAACTAAGGGTCACTGTTTAAAACTAAGGTTGCCCATTTTATACAGATTTTTTTTTGTTCTCTCAGGGACATGATTTCTTAGAAATGTCTTCCAGAAAATAAGATAGAAGCAGACTCTTTGAATATTTTTAAGGCAAAAGTGGATAGATTCTTAGTAAACAAGTGAAATATTATCTGGGTAGGCAGGAATGTAGATTTGAAACTACAGTCAATTCTTAATTACAGTGCAGGCTCAAGTGGCTGAATTACCTACTCTATTTATTTGTTTGAGTGTATTGCATAACTGCAACTTCATCCCATATTGCAAACACTCAACCTTGATGTGTGTACCATTCAAATCAAGCATTGTAATTAATTTGCAAATATCTAAAGTTGCTGACAGAAGAGTTTTCTACTTTATATAAGAAAAAGGCAACATTAGTATAACAAAGGCCCTTTCTAAATTCACAAAATTTGGACACAAAAAATATACTGAAGAAATAAATGCACAGAGGATAGAGGATTTTGCACTTTCTGAATAGATTATAGCTCAGGAATCAGAGTCTGTTAATGCAGGAGTCCAGCATAATATTTCTGCAGGGAGAGGGCAGTGGTCGGCGCTGTAGGGTCATCAGCCACTGTAGGACTTCAATTACTGTCAATGTTTGGGTGGCTTGTCACAGTGACACACACCATGCTGAAGTATACTCTAATTTAAAATCTTAGGATTTTGAGCACCAGGAAGTTTTGGGGTGCTTCTGCTGCAATCACTTCCCTACCACCTTCCAGTTCAGAGGATGTTGGAGAAACTCGGCACGTC
This sequence comes from Chiloscyllium punctatum, assembly GCF_047496795.1. Classification (NCBI taxonomy): domain Eukaryota; kingdom Metazoa; phylum Chordata; class Chondrichthyes; order Orectolobiformes; family Hemiscylliidae; genus Chiloscyllium; species Chiloscyllium punctatum. The sequence goes on from NC_092778.1 coordinate 44,750,236, forward strand.
TGGCAGCATCCGTGGAGACAGAAACAGTGTTAACGTTTCATCATACCAGACTTAAGACATTAAAACTCTTGTTTCTCTCTCCACAGGTGCTGCCAGACCTGCTGAGTTTCTCCAGCGTTGTGTTTGTTTCAGATTTGCAGCATCTGCAGTGTTTTGGTTTTATTCACATATTTTAAGCTCCTTGTATATCTAAAGAACACAACTAAGGGTCTGTTAATTCAAAAGACAGGAATGCAGTGAGAGGGTGGGAAGTGATTTAGAAATTGCTTTTACTATCCTTTCACCCATCCTAACACCAACCCACAGAATGAGCCTATAAATTTCACCAAGAAGAAACTTCAAATGCACAGCTTTTTATTCTGCAGATCTTTCAAAAGCTGAGAGGTATACTAGACTTTGATGTGTATTACCGTAATCTACGGAATGTTACATTCACCCAAAATCTTTGAATTTGAGTTGCCACTATTTGACCACAAAGTCTTTTCAATTAGGATGGATTTTAGATGCAACATTGAATCAGATATTCTCAAAAATATGGTCAGATTTCCACTATTAAGTCAAAGTCTGTTGAAATACTATAGATAGCAGTGTACATTATCCCAATGTTTATAAACAAGAACATCATGTCTTTTGGACGATTGTAAAATTCCAATGGGCTACTGCAAGAAAAACTTGGAGATAAATCTGTGCCTGAGGCTCTGAACAGCTGCCGGATTGAGTTTACTTATTAAGTTTGATAAGGCACAGACACTTTGCATTGCAGTGTACAGGCTCAGATACTTCATAATGAGCTTATTATTAACATCAAGGTCTGATAGCCACTTGCCTGCTGCATGTACTATCAGATTCACTAAAATGCTGTATGTTTAATTTCTGGATGTCAGGGCCAAACATGCCCAGTTGTCGAGCTGCTGTTGTAATGCAGGAATAACAAGATGGACCAGTTAAAAATTATGGGCTGCTGAGTGTCCTCTTCTGCCATATGTCTTGGAACAGTTTCTCAATTTTGTCCAATTTGGAAACTTGCAGGGAGAAGTTAAAACAATGTAGTGGAGCCAAGACAGAAGGTACAAACCAGCAATGAAACACTTTTTAAAATTCCCCTCATTCAGTGGTTGCTGAGTTACTGCCCTGTCTCAGTCTGTAGCAATACTAAAGTGAACTTGTCACACGTAATCAAGATTGGCAGATTTCAAGTCTAAGGAAAAAGCAGACCAACTAGTCAAATCATTTGCTACTTTTGCAGCAGCATATTTGAATAATTAAGTGATAAGGTCTTCTGCCCCTGCCACTCTTTCAAGCAGTGATTCTTCTCGAATCCTATTTTTAAATCTGAGACTCTGGTTAGAGACCTCTCTGCAGAAGGGACAAGTCATTCTCTGTGGGCCATATTATTTTATACACCACTTAAATTACCTTTCAGTTCTGTTGCAAAGAACGTGACTCTAGTCTTTCCCATCTTTCTTTATAGCTGAGATTCTCCATTCTTCGCCCCATGCTTCTAAATTTACAACTTCACTCTTTCCAGTGTGATCATATTCTTCCTGTAATGTGATGACCAGCACTGTACATGGTATTCTAGCTGTGGCCTATAGTTTTATACAGTTCCATCTCCCTTTGCTGTCTACCTGACCTGCCTGTTAATATCTTTTAGCACCCTATGGTTTGTGTCCTTGTATTCAATCACATGACAAACTTTTGAACCATCAACAAACTTTTAGGAAGCATGATTACTACTAAATAATTGATATGCACCAAGAAAAACGAGACACCTAGCACTGACCCCTGTGAAACTCCATTGGCAGCAGCCTTCCATTTTCAAAATTACCCGCTAGTAGATATTGCTTCCTGCCAATGTGCCAGTTTTAGATCCAACTTACCAGAAGACCCATGACTATTTAATTTTGCTGTTCTGAACAGTATACTATGTGAGATTTTGTAAAATGTCTTGCTAAAATCCATGGAGAGAAGCAAACTTTTTAATGATGTAGTATTAATTACAGTGACTTTCTCTAACAGCCAATGCTGAACGTTGCACTGCAGTCAATAAAACTTAACTGCAAACTGAATATTTTCTGGAAGGTGAACACTCTCAAATGGAGGGAGTTTCCCTCTGATTCCAAATGTCTAAAATCTTGCTCAGATGTTGGATAGTTATAATTCCCTATTTTTGCTAGAGGAGAAATTATCAATTGCTTGTCAACTGAAGAGAAATAGTGCACCTCACCACCACTCAAATGTTTCCAATTGCTTCATGTACAATAATTTACTTATGGAGAAAAGTGCAGCCGACATTTTGCACACAGGAAAATTCCTGAACCAATTATTATATGAGCAGCTATTCTATTCTTTGGTATTATTAGGAGAGGACAGAATGTTTGCCAGGACACTGGAGAACTTCCCATTTTATAAATAGTGACACGAGATTTCTACTGCCAAGTAGGCAGCCTGAGGAGTGTACAATAGCACTGTGATTATATTGCAGAGCTGGTAATCCCACCAGCAGGACTTGGAGTGTTTTTTAATTTGCTCATGGCCTATAGTTGACAATGGCTAGACCAGCATTTACTGACTAACCCTGCTTGCCCTCGAGAAATTGGGGTGAGCTACCTTCTTGAACCACTGCAGCTGTCGTGCTGTTAGGGAGCAAGTTCCAGGATATTCACAAAGTGACACTGAAGGAACGATAATGCAGATTTAAATCAGGTTGGTGTGGGGTTTGGAGGAGAACTTGGAAGATGTAGTGTTCCCATGTACTTGCTGCTCTTGTACGTCTAGATGGTAAAGGTCATAGGTTTGGAAGGTGCTACCAGAGGAGCCTCAGTGAGTAACTGCAGAGCATTGTCTAACTTAGAAACACTCCTTCCAAGTGTTGGTGAAGGTGGTGGATGGAGTACCCATCAGGCAGGCTGCTTCGTCTTTTATTAGAGACAAAGAAACTACAGATGCTGGAATCCAAAGTAGACAGGCAGGACTTTAGGAGGTGTAGAAGTCGACATTTCGCCGAGCATCTCAGCGAAGCCTGCAGGGGCCGAATGGACCTCCTAGTCACCATCCATTTTAATTCCCCTTTTCACTCCCTTTCCAACATGATCATCCTTAGCCTCCTCCAATGCCACAAAGAACAAAACTGCAAATTGGAGGAACAACACCTCATTTTCCGCCTGGGCAGCCTACAGCCTGGAGGACTCAACAATGAGTTTTCCAATTTCAAATAACGTTCCTTCCCAGGCCGTCCCACTCCTCCCAGCCACCTACTGGATTTATTCCTCCCATTGAGCAACTAGGTCATACCCTCTGCCTGTCTTGATGTATCCTCACTTCACCACCCTGCACCCTTTATCTACAGTTCCCCCTAGACCCACCCCAAGTCCTGAAGAAGGGTTCCACCAGAAACGTTAACTTCTCCACCTGCTGATGCTGCCTGGTTTGTTGCATTCTCCCAGGCTCCTGCTTGTCTGCTTTGTCCTTGATGGCAACAAACTTCTTGAGTTTCATCCAGGTAAGTGCAGAATATTCCATCGCAGTCCTCATTTGCGCCTTGTAGATGATGGTCAGGAATGACAGGAGCAGGGGTACTTGTCATAGAATTCCTAGCCTCTGACCTGCTTTTGGATCCATACTACTTATACGGCAGGTCCAGTCCAATTTGTGGCCAATGGTAACCCCCGCCAGTGAGTTGATCATGGGAGACTCTGTAATGGTAATGAAAAGGGCAATGCTTAGATTCCCTCATGTTAATGATGATCATTAGCTGGCACTTCTGTTGTGTGGATGTTATTTGGCAATTATCAGTCAGTAGACATTTTCTTCTTATTCATTCCCTCACCACTTTCCACACATCGATCTAGCAGTTTTGTTCTTTCAGAATCAGCCAGCTTGGTTAATAGTGGTACTAACTAGACACTCTTGGTAATGGACATTCAAATGCCCAATCCAAAGTACATTCTGTGCTCTTGCTATCCTCAGTGCTTCCTCCAAAAGTGTTCAACATGGAGGAGGGGCAGTGGTTGTTAATTAGGAGATTTCTCCGCCCTTGTGTCACCCATGACTTAAGATTTCAGTGGCTCCAGAGTTGATGCTGAGAACTCTCAAGGCGATTCTTCCTGACTGTATACCAATGCAGTGTTGCTGGGATGTTTTCTGTTGGTTAGGATTTTAAGAGAATGACCATTTCCTGCTGTTGCCCAACATACCTTTTGGACAACTCTCCTAATTTTGGCACAAGCTCAGAGATATTGGTAAGCAGGACTTTTCAGGATTGACAGGGCTATGTTTGCTGCTGTTGCTTCTTGTGCCCAGGTTAATACCAGATGGTCTGAATGGTTTCATTCCTTTTATTTTGAAAGCCTTGGGTCAATTCAATAAACTGAATGGCTTGTTGAAAGCCCCAGAGGGCAGTTAGGAGTCAACTACATGTTGTGGTCTGGATTTATATGTAGGCCAGATCAGGAAGAGATGGCAGATTTTGTTCTTGAGGGAACTTTGGTGAAACTGATGTGTTTTTATGACAATTAACAGTGGTCACATGGTCACCATTAGACCAGATTTTGATTCCAGATTTTATTTAAAAATCAGGTTGAGATTTAAATCCATGCCCTCAAAACATTAGCCTGATATTCTGGATTATTATTCCAGTGACATTACCATTGCCTGCTTAACACTAATGATTTGGAAATCTGTTCACATCCCAATGACATGTGAATAATTTAAATTAATTAAATACTTCAGAAATAAAAAGTAAATAGAATCAGTACAATAAAAAGTTATATGAAATCAGAACTAGTGACCATGCGTTTCATTAAAAAATCCATTTGACTTCCAAATGTTTTTCAAAGAAGGAAATCTACTCTGCTCACCTGACCTGGTCCATGAGACAGCAGTGCAGTTGACTCTTAACTACCCTCTGAAACAGGCTAGCAAGTCTCTAAATTTTAAGCAGGTGATTCAACAGCATCTGCTCAAGGACAATTAGCGATTGGCAATAAATATTGGCCGTACCATATCCAAAGGATGAATAAAAAAAGGCAGTACCTTAACTTAGCTCGTCTGAAGGACATTCATGTAATTAACTGTCAAATGAAAATTGTAACCTATAGCTTTGTTTAAAAAGTAATGACAGCAGTGACTTCATAAACAGGTCTAAAGGAAGTGGATAAGATCTGAAGCAGGAATTATATTAGTGACCCTTTTAAATCGTTTTGATTAAATAAAAGTAAGCAATTACAGAAGTGTAACTATATTATTCCATTTGCTAAAAACCATTAACTTACAACATCAATTAATTTTCAGGATTGAAGCTCCCAGAACTATATGTGTGCACAAACACACTAAATAAATGAGGTTAGAACACCTTTAGATATTTAGAGATATGAATATGCAAAAAATGTATAATGTATTACACCTCAGCCTGGCCTGTTGCGATTTATGTGGAATACTAAAGATCTCATTAATGCATTTATACAGCAAGTGCATCTAGCCAGTCAAATTGTCTCCAAATATTTTCAGTGGATATGCTCACAGGATCCTCTAATTTGACACCACATATGGAGATATTCGGACAAGTGAGGTAGATTTTAAGAAGTGTTTTAAAGGAGAGATGTGGACAGGTGCATAACTTTAGAGAAGAAATTCCAGAGCTTAGGCTTTTGCAGCTGAAGGCACAGCCACCAATGATAGAACCATTACAATCAGGGACGTGTAAGAGCCCAGAATGAAAGAAACCAAGAGATCTCAGTGGATTAGCACCAGTACTTCAGCTGGCTGTCACATCAAATGAAGTTGAATAAAATGATGCAAATTGTTATATCTGCAAGCACAGCTTTGGTCTAAAGATAATCATCATGTTGGCATCATCAGCTCTTCCTTGATTTAAGGGTGATGCATATTCCGATTTATGCATTTCTGCTATGGGTCTTCATGTGACTGAACAGGCCAATCTAAAGATCTTTGGGCATGTGAGGCAAGCTGCCCCATAAAATAGTAGAATGCAGAGTGCAGAGTTTGTTGCTTTTTCTTTACTTCTCCAACACCTCTGCCTGGTCATTAAGATGGTGTGACTCACAGTGCGATGTAGCTTGATGGACAATTTGCCACCACTTCTAACAGCTGAAAGCTCGTTCCTCTCAGCCATAAAGGGCAATGCTATCACACTTCTGAGTGTCTTTGAAATGTTTTCTTTATCTTCTCCTCAAATGATAGCCAGTTGACTGTGAAGGAAAAAAAGGGTTCTAGCAGGGGAGATGCTTTTCAGTCATCTGGGCACAATGTCCAGATGATTAAAGTTGATTTTGTTGGAGCTTTGCCTGAATGTTTGTGAAGTTGGTTTCTAAAAGGACTCTGGCGTTACTTCCTTGCTATTGAATCCAGAGGTTATGGTGAAGGCATTACTGATTTTTGTGTCATTGATGCATAGTCCAGGTCTCAGTACAGCGCCGTGGTCAAAGTTTGGTAGAAGATTTGTAGCTCGGGTGCTCGTTGTTGTAGTTCTGTTCGCCGAGCTGGGAATTTGTCTTGCAAATGTTTCGTCCCCTGTCTAGGTGACATCGTCAGTGCTTGGGAGGCTCCCAAGCACTGACGATGTCACCTAGACATGGGACGAAACATTTGCAAGACAAATTCCCAGCTTGGCGAACAGAACCACAGCACCGTGGTGTGGTACACCAGAAATTTTGTCGAGGTCATAGACTTCAAACACTCTCTGCTACAGTTTGTAGAAGGTTGAGCTTGCACAACCAACTGGTGTAGGAACCAGTTGTCAATGCTGGACTTTTGAGAGATGTGACTGTCAAAGTATAGAAGTTCTCAACATATTCCCAGGATCTAAACTTCAACGTATATGTAAGTTGGAATACTGGGCTTGTCAAGTTTGTGCTGATAAACAAGGTTTGCTTTGCTACCATTCAAGTACAGGTCAAATTTCTGTTGTGCAGAACTGAAGTAATTGAGAGTGACCTGTAAATCTGGAACAAAGTGGGCCATGATACAACAGTTATCTTCAAATTCAAGGTCAAGTACATCTATCTAAAAACCAAAAGAACTGCAGATGTTGGAAATCAGAAACAAAAACAGAAGTTGCTGGAAAGACTCAGCAGGTCTGGCAGCATCAGTGGACAGAAATCAGAGTTAATGTTTCGGGTTTCAGTGACCCTTCCTCAGGTGTTCTGTTTTAGTGGCAAGTATATCTATGATGGTCAGTTTAGTTTTGAAACGGAGGTTTCCCATTTATTTCATGATTTTCCATTTTGGCAGAATTTAATACTGACACCAGACAGCAACTGATCTTTAATGAGGTGCATCAGCCACCATGATCCAGATTTTGATAATGTCTGCTTCAGACCTCCTACTCAAGACAGTAATATCATTAAACAACTGTAGGATCTCTGAGCCTTTGGAGCATAATCCACAGAGCTTGGTGATAAATTTGTTCAAGTTAATGTGTGAAATGACGAGCCGATAGTGTACTCCCTGAAATTTTCTTGGATATATCTGGCAACAGAAACAATATAACAGGTTTCTTAGAAAGGTTCAAGGCCTAAATGATTTGGTCAACCACACATATTAAGCAATTTGGGAGTATGTACGTCAGGAATTTCCCCTGCTATTGTCTAGATGAAAATACTTCTATAGTTTTCACAGCATGATTTATCTCCCTTCTTGAAGACAGTTACAATTGTCACATTCCTTAAGTCAGGGAGGTGTGGGGGGGAAAGAGTTAATTTCTTTTTCAAATCCATAGACAGAGTACATGGAGACATGATGTAAACAAAAGTCTAGACCTCAGCTGAAATACCATCTGGGCCAAAAGCTATACCATTTTCCATCCTTTGATTGCCTGTTGTCACTCACCAACTGATGGTGGCTCAGCCATGGATTCAACCATAGGATATTGCAGGATACCTGGACAGTTTTGGCTGACATTGTGGATTCACAGTTGAGGAACTGTTCAAGATGCTAGTTGGATGTTCATCGTCGGTTGAACAAAGTCAATAATCTGTACACATCAGGCAAAACAGATTGAGTCATACAGATATCGCTTAGATTTCTAACCTGAACAATGGCATAATTCAGAACGCACAAATGCTTTGATCTAACAAGCTTCCATTCGATTTTGTATTTGGTCTGGTGAAAGAGGGTACTTCTTTAGTGTGCACAGCTAAGCCCCACACTTTGTTAGCAAGAAGGCACCATTTGCATTGTTTCCCCCCCCCAGTTCTGCCCAATGGTCCTGTTCCATTCAGAGACTTAGCCAACCTCAGCTTTGAAATCCTCAAAAGGATGATCTTTTCTTCTTTTGGAATGCAAGACCAGAACTTTTCCTTTACATCTTTATCAGAGTCAAAGTTCAGGACATCACAGTGTCCTATTAATCATGGCTAAGCTGTGGGTGATATATCATGAACCTTTCATATGTACAACTGACGAGCTCTGGTAGTTCATCCAGATCACATTTCAGATAACAAAACAAACTCCATAATCAAGAGGACTGCTGTCAGCCTTTCCTTTCTAGTAGGTATATTTTCTGGTTTGCTCCTTCAACTGCCTGTCCCTCAAAGGATAGGTCTCAGGTGGTCATGTTGTTACGACCAAGTTTGGAGAAGTGTATTGTCGCTGTAATCCCACTACTCCATGGGTCATAACACAAAAAAAAATTATTATTTATAACCAAGATGACTAACTAATTACCTCACTTACAACAAGCTTGAAATAACAAGATTTAGCAATCAGGTTTCTTGATAAACACAATTATTTGCTTATTTCAAAACAAAACATTCAATGATAGTAAAATAATTGGTCAACACACGATATCGAAGTAGAAATGTTCAATCCTCTAAATATCTGAAAATGCACACAAATACTGTTAAGGAAAAGACAGGGAAAAAGGATTTTTGTGCAGAGATTGACTTTCTAAGAGAAAATAAACATCTTGGCGAATGGATGTTTCTTAAATGCAGAAACAAAGTGCAGGATGTTCTAAAGTCTAGTGCTCTGGTTTTCTAGAATATGCGATTATGTCACCAATCATACAAGATTGTTTCTGAAGTCTTGCTGACATAGCTTGCTCAGGAAGTACAATAGTAAGATGTTCTTTCCATCAGTTTTTTCAAAAGAATAAATAGGTTTCACCCAGAACTCAACAAGCGGGGTTTCTTTTCAGAAACAAAAGAGATCAGCCGAGCAGCTTGTTCTTCGCAGGCTTTCCACCAACACAGCTAGTTCTAAGTAGGTTTCTCTACAACTGAGCCAGGTAATATAAAAAACCTCTTCCAACCTGTCACTCTTCAAAAACAGCCCCAGCGAAGTCTACAGCAAACAGTTATTACCAATTGTACAATCTACAGGATTCTTTGTTAAAAACATTTCGATATCCAGTGAACTTTCAATGACCTCTTTTAAAGAAACCATTCCAGGTATGTTCATAAAACTTGAAATAAATCCAATTTCTGCAATTCTTCAAAACATAAGTCTTCCAAGCAATATTAAAACTAAATTGTCTTAGCTCACGTGACACAATTGCAGTTCTTCATTCTGGATTGTCAACCTTGAGATTATCAATAAGTGTTCCAATGTCTCAAGTTGCAAAATCTAACGGTTTCTTCCTTTGACTGCAAAGGTGATGATTGCACAGGGTCTCATTCCCCAGCTAGGACAGAGTGGGTCAGCCTATTTTGCAGGCACCCTTTCTAGTCCCACCCATTTGCACTGCGTTAAGTCAAAATGCTGCTGCCTAAAAGGCAGTAAATTGAAGTTGAGGATTATCAGGTCAGTTATGATCTCATTGAATGATGGATCAGACTCAATGGACCGAATGGCCTACTTCCTACCTCTGTTCCAACACAGGTGTTAACAAACTTTATGCATCTGTTATCTATGTGCATGCTCTTGACTAGGGCCTACCAGGTTGATGGCTGTCTCCATTGCCCATCACCACAAGATTTGGTATGCCCCAGGTAAATGGACCCTGGTAGAAGTCCATATGTGGTTTTATTTAATGTGGAGACTTTGGGACACAACCATTGTCATGACTTGAACAGCTCGGTAGTTAAATGTTAGATAGATATTTAAGCACAGTGACCAGGATCATCTTATCCCCAAAGTCATCTTCCACCTTTGCAGTTGGTGAGATGCCTGGTCTTCCTTGGTCTGTTCATCGATTGAGGAATTTCTGGGCCACACTTTGTCTGACACCTCCCTCTAACAAAGTTGTCACTATTGGTGGGTCTACCAGAGGGATGGTGTTTACTAGAGATATGTTCAAGGAATCATCAGAGCACATAATCAAGGTGGTGATCCTTAGGGGGCAAGGATGATTGGAAAGGGTGCCTGCAAAATAGACTGTCCCATGATGTCCTTGTTGTGGAATGAGACCCTGTACAATCATAGGAAATCTCTAAGAACAACCAGTGGATTACTAAAGGCTGTACAAGGGAATAATCAACTTTCTGGGAACTTGCCACTAAACATTTGACATTGATTTGATATACAAGATTCTTAGGGGGATTGACAAGGTAGGTGAGGAAAGGTTGTTTCCATTGTGGGAGAGTTGAGGCCTAGAGGTATAATCTCAGAATAAAGGTGTTGCACATGTAAAACAGAGGAAAGGAGGGAATTCTTCTTTCTAAGCATAGGGAACTTGGGAAATTCTTTATGCAGAGGGCTGTTGAGGCAGGGTTGTTAAGTATATCCAAGACTGAGATTGACAAATATTTAATTAGTAAACTTTCATCAAGGATTATGGGGTAAAGGCAAGAAATTAAAGTTGAAGATGATCAGATCAGTCATAATCTCATCGAATGTTTGATCAAACTTGATGGACTGAATGGCCTACGTCCTATTCTATGCCTCATGGTCTTATATTACACCACAAATCATTCATAAGCAAAGTCATTCACAACTGTTCCATTTCTTGGAACCGGTCTCACCTTGTACTTAGCACTGGGTGGAGTAGAAATGAAACACATTGTCTGTAGTCAAGGTGTTGCAATCCTTTTGCTTTACCATTAGTTAACAGTGGCAGAAAGTACCCGGAGGTGTTGCTGGCCTTTGAGCCGGGATTATGGATACTGTGCTGAAGCGATCCAGTTTACTTGAGAAAGAACATGGGTTAAATAGTAATACTCCTTGCTGTAACTGAGCATTGCCACAGGAGATCATATATTTATTGGATACATTTAATGATCGATGACTTTTGAATTAAGTCTAATATGTTTAATGGCTCATCAGTGAAAGATTATGTCTGAAATATTTAAAAATCTCAAGCTACAAAGCTACACAAATGGAGAATGAGAGAGAATTTGAAGGAATAAGTATAACCCACACTGTGCTGACAGGCTCAACAGCTGCAGCTGCTGGCCTGCCATCAGTGTTGATGAAACAGCACCACATAAGACTCCAATTAAGCAATTGTCTAGTTGTCTTATTACTTGATTGTGGGAACATGTTCTGCAACAAACACACTGCGCTGGCTTTTATTTTGCCTCCAGCTAAACAAAGACTGAGAAGTAATGCAATTGAAGATTGAAAAACACGGCCTGCGACAATGAACAAAAAAGGACAAGGTGGCTGTAAAATGCTGGGAAATTAAAAGACAGTTAATGAAGCACATCAGTTACTGTCAGTAATTTCCTTTAAAATGCACATTTTGTTTATCCCTCCGAGGTATGCAGCAGTCATGCTGCACTGCGACATTGAATATGACAAAGTGAGCCAAGATATTTTTTTCCCTCCTCTCCCCCACATGGTAGAACAGACATCAGCAGAGTCCTACAATAACACTTCTGTACAATCCCAGAAACTCCAGCATTACTCACTAAACCACAGAACAGCTGTTTTTTCAAGTCGAAAAGGTTCAAATGAAAATTACAATTAAATATCATTTGTCAACTGATGCTACTATCAGCAATGAGCTTTGATTGGTCTCAACACCTAATTGATAGGGAAGGTGAGGGTAGAGATAAAAAAGGATAGGAGAGAAATCAAAGGACTCTGTTTTATATTAGCATCCCAGAGATGCTGCAAGGATGTACATACAGAAGAACATTATGGAGAAACCGAATCCAAAAAAACATGTTTGCCTGCCAACTCCCTGCCATTCATTCGTGTAAAGAGAGATAAAGTACAGGAGGGAGATCCTTGTAAGCTGTACTCTAACTTGGGCCAATGCCTTCAGGAGAGGAAGGCAGGAAACCAGCAGGCTATTTAAAATTCCAATGGCCAGCTTTCACCTACCTAACCTTTTAAAGTATTGATGGGCTTGAAGTTCCAATGGGTAACAAATACTGAAAAATGACGACACTTGACAGTAGGATGAAGAAAATTATAGTCAGCACAGATTCTTCTTCTCATCTGATATTCATACACCCCAAACATAGGGATACTGGCCAACTGCAACAGTGGGAACCTTGAATGATTTGCCCTTTTTTTAAACTGTGGCTCTAAGTGTATGCACACATATTTCTGTGGTTATTTCTAGTGCAAGGAAAGCTAACCTCATTTGTTGTTTGTACAGTGCATCAGACACAATTTAGAGTTGATGAAATGTGGTGCTGGAAAAAGCACAGCAGGTCAAGCAGCATCAGATAAGCAGGAGAGTCCATGCAAGATTTGTGAAGGTTTGTAGCTCAGGTTGAGGTTTAGGGTGTAGGTTTGCTCGCTGAGCTGTAGGTTTGATATCCAGACATTTCATTACTTGGCTAGGTAATATCATCAGTGGCGACCTCCAAGTGAAGCGAAGCTGTTGTCTCCTGCTTTCTATTTATATGTTTGCCCTGGATGGGGGTTCCTGGGGCTTGTGGTGATGTCATTTCCTGTTCGTTTTCTGAGGGGTTGATAGATGGTATCTAGATCTATATGTTTGTTTATGGCGTTGTGGTTGGAGTGTGGTTGCAGCACAGACGAACTTCGGAAAACAGAGGAGAACCATCTATACAACATATTCAAGAAGAACGGATACTCAAAAAATACAGTCCACAGATTCCTCAGGAACAAACCACGACAAGCAGACCAAACACAGCCAGAAACCCTAACCACCTTACCATACATCTAAGAAGTTTCAGAAATTACAGCCAGACTACTAAGACCCCTCGGAATCCTAGGAGCATACAAACCCACCAACACTCAAACAAAAACTAACAAACTTAAAAGACCCAGTACAACCCATGGATAAAACCAACGTCATCTACAAAATTCCAGCAAGCAAACCTACACCCTAGGAGAGTCAATGTTTCAAGTAGGACCCTTCATCAGGACTACCTTGATTAAATACAGAGCTGCTTGTGCAGGATTCACATTATCTCTGGCTCAGGCTCCAACAGGTCAAGAACTGGTGTCTGTAGGGTAGCCTGCACTTATTCAAAGGGACAGAAGGCCATTCAGCTGCTCAAGCCTGTTCTGCCATTCAATTATATTATTTCTGATCTGTAACAAAACTGCTATCTGCCTATAACCCACAGAAACAAAGAAAACAGGAAAAAAGAGTAGGCACTTTGGTCCTTTGAGCCTGTTCCACCATTCAATAGAATCATTGCTGACTACCCAATTCAGTACTCCATTCCCACTTTCTTTCCATAGCCTTTGATCCCTTTGGCCTTAAGAACTATATCTAACTACTATGTGAAAGTATTCAATGTTTTGGTCTCAATTGTTTTCTGTGGTATAGAGTTGCACTGTCTGCATGAAGAAATCTCTCATTTCAGTCCTAAATGGTCTACCCCATAATCTTAAATGATGTCCCCTGGATCTGTACTGCCTGGCCTTTGGGAACATCCTAGATTTGCCATATTTAAAATTTACATGTTCCTATAGAATCCCCACCTCATTTTTCCAAACTCCAGTGAATGTAATCCTATTTGATCCAGTCAGATTTGAATCCTTCATCCCAGGGAACCCTTCTTTGCACTGCCTCCATTGCCTGAACAGCCTTCCTCATAAGGGGGCTAAAACTGCATATAATACTTTGTGTTCTCACTAAGGTCCTGCATAACTGCAGCAAGACCTTCCTGCTCCTGTACTCAAATCCTCTCACTATGAAGGCCAACATACCCATTTGTTTTCTTCACTGCCTGTTATGCCTGCATGCTTACCGTCGGTGACTAGCATACAAACACACTCAGGATTCATTGCAGCTCCCCCTTTCCCAATCTATTGCCAATGATAATCTGCCTACCTGTTTTTGCTACCAAAGTAGATAACCTCACACCTATCCACATTGTACTTCATCTGCCATGCTGCTTCCCCACTCACTCAACTGTCCAAACCATTCTGTCGCATCTCCACATTGTCTTCACAACTCACCTTCACCATCCAATTGTGTTACCTGCAAATTTGGAAATATTACAGTTACTTCTAAATCACGAATATATATTGTGTATAGCTAGGATCCAAACACTGATCCCTGCGGTATCCCACTAATTAAGCCTACGACTCAGGGAAAAAAGTCACGTCTATTCCCACTCTTTGCTTTCTGTCTACCAATCAGTTCTCTACCCATATCAATACATGACCACAAATTCCACTTGAATTTTACATGCTCATCTCTAAAGTGGGGCCTTATCAAAAGACTTCTGAAAGTCCAAATAAAGATCCCTCAATGCAGGCTGATTCAGAAGGTGAAGTCACATGGGATCTACAGTGAGCTGGTAAGATGGATACAGAAGTGGCTTAGTCATAGACAACAAAGAGTAGCAGTGGACAGGTGTTTTTCTGGCTGGAGATTTGTGACCAGTGGTGTTCCGCAGGGAGCAGTGCTAGGACTAATGTATAAATATACATAAAGGATTTGGAAGAGAATGTAAGTGGCCTGATTGGTAAGTTTGCAGATGACATAAAAGTTGAGGGAGCTGCAGATAGCAAGATGGATTGCCAAAGAATGCAGCAGGATATAGGCAGGCTGGAGACTTTGGCAGATGGAATTTAGTCCAGACAATGCGAGGTGGTGCATTTTAGAAGGTTTAATGCAGCAGAGAAGTATACAATAAATGGCAGAACTCTTCCATGCAATAACAGAGAGATTAAGGCATACAGATCCACAGTTCATTGAAAGTGACAAGGTAAGTGGATAAACTGGTCAAGAAGGCATATGGCATCAGTGAGGGCATAGATGTGTTTAAAGTGGTAAGCCATGTTGCAACTGTATGCAACTGTAATAAGGCCAAATTTGGAATACTGCGTAGTCGCCACACAACCAAAAGGATCTGGAAGCTTTGGAAAGGGTACAGAAACAGTCTACCAGGAAGTTGCCTGGTTTGCAGAGTATTAACTATGAGGAGAGATTGGATAAACTGTTTGCTTTCACTTGAATATTGGAGACTGAGGGGCAACCTTATTGAGGTGTAAAAAAAATTATGAGCGACATATAGAATGGATGGTCACAGGCTTTGTCACCAGGATAGAAATGTCAATTACTAGGGTACAAGGTAAAAAGGGGAATGTTTAAAGGGAGATATGAGAGCCAAGTTTTTGTCACAGAGGGTGCTAAATGCCTGGAATACACAGCTGGAAGAGGTGGCAAAAGCTGATAAACTAGCAACTTTTAAGAGGCTTCTTGACACATAAGATTCGGCAGGAAACAGAGGGATATCAACTGCATCGAGACAAAAGGCTTTTAGTGTAGAGAGGAGTCATGTGTCAGCACAGGCTTGGTGAGCTAAAGGGTCTGTATCTGTGCTTTATTGATCTTTCTTCTTTGCTCTAAACCACATCCACTGCCTCCCTATATATCAACTCTCCTAGTTATATCCTTGAAAAACTCCAGTAGAGTTATCAAGCATGATTTCTCTTTTGTAAATCCATACCATCTCTGTCTGAACCTGTCACTGTTTTCCAAGTAATGTGTTATTTGTTTGTTCATTTTGTGGGATGTGGTTGTCCCTGGCTGGGCAGCATTTATGGCCCATCTCGATAAATTTTTTAAAAAATAATGGATGCTAGCTTTTTCCCATTACCAATGTTCGACTAATATTTGATTTTCTCTCGACCTCCTTTTTTGAATAGTCTGGCTACATTAGCAACCCTCCAAACACAAGGAGCTGCTCCAGAGTCCATAGAACCAATACATCCACTATCTCTATGGCACTTACTTAAATACTCTGGTCTATATCAGGCCCTACGATTGATCAGGCTTTAATCCCGACAATTTCCCCAACATTATTTCCCTACTGATACTTATTTCCTTCCGTTCTTCCCTCTCACTGGACATGGCATTCTCCAATGTTTTTGGGACTTTAGTTCTTGCTCCTTTTCTGAAGACAGAACCAAAGTATGTATTTAATTGGTTTGCTATTTCTCTGTTCCCCATTATAACTTTTCCTATTTCTATCAGTAATGAATCTACATTTGTTTTTATTTTCTTTTTCTTTTCACGTGACAATATAAGTTTTTACAAATCAGTTTGTGTTTTCCTTGCAAGCTTATTGTCATACTCTAATTTCCCTCTCTTAATCATTCCTTTGTCCTCCTTTGCTGAAACCTAAATTGCTCTCACTCCTCAGAATTGCTGCAGTTCGGCCAATTTCCAAGTCCATTCTTTGGATCTACTACAAGTCCTCATTTTCCTTTTTAACCATCATCAGACTACCTTTCCCATTGATCTTTTGTGCCAGATGGGAATGAACAATTGTCCCACTTAAATGTCTTCTTTAAATGTTTGCTTTGCCTATCCACTGTCATCCTTTAAACTAACATTCCCCAAATCATCATAGCCAGCTCACACATCCTACCAACGCAGCTTCCTTTATTTAGATTCAGGCCACAAGTCTCAGAATGAACTACGTCACTCTCTATCTTAATGAAAGATTCTACCATAATATGGCGACAATTCATCCAGGGCCTTGCACAGCTAGACTGCCAAATATTCCTTTCTTATTACACAACATCCAATCTAGGATGGCCTGTTCTCGAGTTGCTTCCTTAACATTTTAATCCAGAAAACTCTCAGAGTTGTAGGAATTTTTCCTCTATAACACTGCTACAGATTCAAGTTGCCCAATCTATATGCTGTTGCACAATATTATAGCTGTGCCCTGATTGCTTACTGATTGCCCTGTGCCCTGATATTCCAGGAGAGATGCCACTGGTCAAACAACTTAGTCTTAAACAAAACAGCATTTATTTACAAGATTACCATATGAAAATCAAACAAAAGAGAACAGAATACCAAATAACTTAGGGTCAGATAGCATCCGAGGAACAGGAGATTCACATTTCGGGCAAAAGCCATACATCAGGAATAACAGCTTCTTTCCTGATGAAGGGCTTCTGCCCAAAACGTCGATTCTCCTGCTCTTTGGATGCTGCCTGACCTGCTGTGCTTTTCCAGCACCACACTCTCGACTCTAATCTGCAGCATCTGCTGTCCTCACTTTCACCTACCGAATAACTTAACCAATCTGAAACCCAACAGATCATCCCAACTTAATGACGCTGTTCGGATACTTGCAAAAATCCCCATAAACACCCCTTGGCACAAAAGGTAAAATCAAAGCCAGGGTCTTACAGGAGGAGATGTCACAGAGAGTACCAGCATGGACCTGCTTCTTTGAGTCCAGCAGCTTCGAAACACTCGGCTAAAACCAAACCAAATCAGAGAAAAGCTGAGCTGGGAGAACTGGCCACTCCCCTTTCACTGTACAAGTGTTTTTTTTAAAACTTAAATGCCTTTTGACTGAGGCAGTATTTGTTAGCTATAATCAAATTGGCCCTAAAACCCTTCACCTTAGACTTTTCAGAGTCTGTGTCTTTTATGATTTTTCTGAAAAAAATCCAAGGACAACATAGCAGCGTTACACATATTCTTTTCCACCTCTAGATGTTTCTGAGCTCTAATATCCTTCCTCATCATTGTGTTCATGCTCACTTTCAGCAGCAATGCTATCTTGCCTCCTCTCCTTTTTGTCTGCCCTTCCTAAAAACTGGTTACGCCTGGATAATCAGTTCCCATCCCTGATCACCCTACAGCCATATCTCTGTAATCCCAACTATCTCATACCCATTTATATCTAATTGCATAACTAATTCATCCACTTTATTGCAAACACTCTACGCGTTGAAACACACGGCCTGTGGGCTTGTTTTTTTAATATTCTTGGCCATGTTCACATTATCTTCACTGTAGCCCTGTTTGATCCTTATACGATCTGCCAATCAATGATCTTACATATTTTAACTTGGTGTATAAGATGATCCCCCAGTACATCTATACTGATAGCATAATGTTCTCTTCTGCACCTGAAGGCTAGAATCTCAATGTTCTTTTAAGTTTTTTCCACATGACCACTCAGTTTTAGCCTGCAAATTACTGGAACAGGAGGGTCTAGAGGTAATGAAAGCATGGATATAGATTTGAGTAAACAAGTTGAGGCAAGTACACACTTACAGGCCGAGACGACATACTTGCAGATAATACTCACTCAACCACTTAGGGGCTCAAGTACACAGAGTCCATACACGTGTATACACAAACAGGCACACAGGGTAAAAAAATAATCTCGCTCACAGGTCGACACACATACATTCACCCTCTCCCACTCACATGTTGAAATGAAGGGGCTTCCTTTTGCTTTGTGGCAGTGAGTCAAGACAGTAATACATCAAGGGCTTTTGCCCGAAACGTCAATTTCGCTGCTCGTTGGATGCTGCCTGAACTGCTATGCTCTTCCAGCACCACTAATCCAGTAATACATCAGTCTCTTCACTATTCTTCTCAACTGCAGGCTGCATTGTAATGTTAAAAGGACCATTATGTAATGATATGTTTGATACCAGCATGGATTGATTAAGTGATACAATACAGTCGTTTGTATTCAACACTAACTTGTATTTTATCGCCAAAATCCACTGCAAACAGTGGGGAGGCAATGGCCTCGTGGTATTATTGCGAGACTATTAATACAGAAACTCAGCTAATGTTCTGAGGACCCAGGATTAAATCCTGCCACAGCAGATAGAGTCAACTAGTCCACACTGACCATGTGCCCAAAGTAACTAGTCCCACTTGCCTATGTTTTGCTCATATGCTTCCAAATCTTTGCTGAAAACAGAAGATAGAGCTCTGATGGAAGAGTCACCTAGACTCAAAATGTTAGTCTGTTTTCGCTCCATGGATGCTTCCTGATCCGCTGAGATTTCCAGCATTTTCTGTTTTCAGTAATAGATTCCAGCATCTGAATAATTTGCTCCTCCCTCCAAATTTTTCCTATTCATGGACTTATCCAAATGTTTTTTTAAACAGTGTAACCGTACCTGCATCCACCACTTCCCCTGGCAGTTCATTCCACACATGAAGCACACTGTAAAAATAGTTGGTTGTCATGTTCTTTTTAAATCTTTCTCCTATTACCTTAAAAATATGCTGCAGAGTCTTGAAATCACCTACCCTAGGGAAAAAAAGACCCTTTTTACTCACCTTATCTATGCCCCTTATGATTTTATAAACCTCTACCTGTATAAAGGTCAACCCTCAACTTCCTCCACACCAGCAAAAAAAGTCCTAGCCTAGTTTTGTAACTCAAACTCTCCATTCCTGGCAACATCCTGGTAGAACCATCTCTAATTTAATAATATCCTTGCTACAGCAAGGGAACCAGAACTGCACATAGTACTCTAGAAGAGGCTTCACCAACACCCTGTATAATCTTAACATGAGGTCCCAACTCTTATACTCAAAGATCTGAACAATGAAGGCAAGTGTGCTAACTGCCTTCTTAACCACCCTGTCTATCTATGTTGCACATTTCAAAGAATTATGTGCAGAACCCCTGGTCTCTCTATTCTACAAGACTACCCAGGACCCTACCATTCATTGTATAAGTCCTGCCCTTGTTTGTTCTACAAAAGTGTAACAGAGTCACAGTCATCGAACTGTACAGCATGGAAAAAGGCCCTTCAATCCAACTTGTCCACATCGACCAGATATCTTAAAGTAATCTAGTCCCATTTGCTGGCACTTGGCCCATATCCCTCTAAACCCTTTCCAATTCATGTACCCATCCAGATGCCTTTTATATGTTATAATTGTACTAGCCTCCCCCACTTTCTCTGGAAACTCATTCCATACATACACCACCCTCTGTGTGAAAAAGTTGCCCCTCAAGTCCCTTTTAAATCTTACCCCTCTCACCTGAAATGTATGCCCTGTAGTTTTGGACTCCCCCACCCCAGGGAAAGGACCTTGTTTATTTACCCTATCCATGCCTCTAAGGTCACCCCTCAGCCTCCAATGCTCCAGGGAAAATAGCCCCAGCTTATTCAGTGTCCCTTATAGCTCAAACCCTCTAACTTTGGCAATATCCTTGTAAATCTTTTTTGCACCCTTTCAAGTTCCACAACATCTTTCCTATAACAGGAAGACCAGAATTCATTGCAGTATTCCACAAGTCACTTAACCAACGTCCTGTACAGCTGTAACATGATCTCCCAACTCCTATAGTCAATGCACTGACCAGGAGAGGCAAGCATTCAAAACACCTTATTCACTATCCCGTCTACCTGTGATTCCACTTTCAAGGAACTACGAACCTGCACTCCCAAGTGTCTTTGTTCAGCCAGACTCCCAGGACCTTACCATTAAGTCTTGCCCTGATTTGCCTTTCCAAAATGCAGCACCTCACAATTATCTAAATTAAACTGCACCTGCCAATCCTCAGCCCACTGACCCAATTGATCAAGATTGCTATGTAATCCTACGTAACTTACTTCATTATCCACTATACCACCAATTTTGGTGTCTTCCAAAAACTTACTAACCATGCCTCCAATATTTTTATCCGAATCATTTATATAAATGACTAATAAAAGTGGACCCAGGACTGATCCCTGTGGAACACCGCTGGTCACAAGTCTCCAGTCCAAAAGAACAGCCCTCACCACTACCCTCTGACTTCTTCATCAAGCCTATTTTGTGTCAAATTGGCAAGCTCACCATGAATCCCATGTGATCAAATTTTGAATTAAGAATCTATTTAAAGTCGGAAAACCAGTCTGAATCTGCCATCTTCTTGGCCTACATGGACTTCTGATCTATTCAATAAGATTGGCTCTCGATTGCCTTCGGAAATGACGAAGCAACTACTCAGAGATGCATCAATCACTTCAAAGCCTCAACAAGGAAATGATGGACCAGCTGGCATCAATCTAGGCACCAGAAAACAAAACAATACAAACAGCCTGTCAACTCTGCAAAGTTCTCCTCAATGACATCTGGGGATAGTGCCAAAATTGGGAGATCTGTATCAGACACGTCCAGCAACAGCCTGACCTTGTATGTAAAATATGACTCAGTGAGAATGGCTATGTCCCACCACTACCATCACCATCCCTGGATATGTCTGTCTCATCGGCAAGAGGTGGTGGCAGTGGTATACAGTTGGGAGTTACCTGGGGAGTCCTCAACACTGGACCCCATAAAGTCTCGCAGTTTCAGGTTAAACATGGGCAGTGAAACCTTCTTTGGTTACCATGTACAACCCTCCACTAACGAGTATCCTTCATGGAAGGAAATCTGCCATCCCCACCTAGTCTGACCTTCATGTGACTCCAGACCCACAGCAATGCGGTTCATTCTCAATTACCCTCTAAAATAGTCTAACAAGCCACTCAACTGCATCCATCGCTGCTAAGTCTCAAAGAAATGAAATAGGTTATATATGGGTAAGGTAATCTCTTGCTGGCTACAAGGCTGATGCATCAGTACCTCTCACTTGGACAACACCTGGAAAAAGCACTCAGGGTGACAAGTGCGGAAAATGTACTTAAAATTATTTCAGTGTCCACCACCAAGATTGGTTCGAAAGCAGATTCATTGATCATAACTTTTACAGATCCTTGAGGATCTTGCTGCTGGACTAGGTCTGTGGCAGATGGTGAGGGAACTAACAAGTGAAAATAACATACTTGACCTCATCCTGCTGGCTGCAGATGCATCTGTCCATGACAGTATTGGCAAGAGTGACCACTGCACAGTCCTTGTGCAGATAAAGTCTCGCCTTCATGTTGAGAATAAACTATATTGTGTTGCATTGCACTACCACTATGCTAAATGGAAATTATTCCCAACAGATCTAATTAGTCAAGTCTGGGTATTCATGAGGTGCTAGGAACCATCAACGGCAGCAGAATTATTCTTCAACACAAGTTATAAACTCATGAACTGGCATATCCCCTTCTCAACCATTACCATCAAACCAGGAATTCCATGGACAATGCAGGAGGGCATGCCAGCAGCAGCACCAGACGTTCTTAAAAATGAGGTGTCAACCTGGTGAAGCTACCAAACAGGACTATTTGCATGCCAAACAACATAAGCAGCAAGGGACAGATACAGCTAAGTGAGCCCACGACCAACAGATCAGAACTAAGCTCTGCAGTCTATCCACATCCAGTCATGAAAGTTGGACAACAATCACTGGAGGAGACAACTCCACAAATATCCCAATCCTCAATGATGGAAGAGCACAGCATATCAGTGCAAATGATCAGACTGAAGCATTTGCAGTAATTTTTACCACAAGTGCTGAGCGGATGATCAATCTTTGACTCCTCCGGTGGTCCCCAGAATCACAGATATCAGTCTTCAGCCAATTTGATTCACTCCACTTGATATCAAGAAACAGTTAGATACTGGATATTGCAAAGGCTATGGGTCCTGACAACATTTGGCAATAGTACTGAAGACTTGTGTTCCAGAACATGGCATTCCCTTAAGCCAGTTCTTCCAGTACAATTATAAAACGGGTACTTAACTGATAAAGTGAAAAGTTTCCCAGATACATCCTGTATGTAAAAATACAGGAGCTAATCCAACCCAGCCAATTACCATGCCAACAGTCTACTCTAAATCATGAGTAAAAAAAGTGATGGAAAGTGTTGTCAGCAGTGCTGTCAAATAGCATCTGCTCAGTGATTTCTAGTTTGGGTTCTGCCAGGGTCACTCAGCTCCTGACCTCATTACAGCCTTGGTTCAAAAATGGACAAGAGCTGAATTCCAGAGGTGAGCTGAGGTGAGAGTGACAACCGTTGACATCAAGGCCCCATTCGACTGAATCTAGCATCAAGGAGCCCTAACAAAACTGGAATCAAGGGGTATCAGGGCAAATGCTCCACTGATTGGCGTATTACATAGGAAGATATTGTGGTTGTTGGAGGTCAGTCACCTCAGCTCGAGGACATCTCTGCAGGAGTTCCTCAGGGTAGTGCCTGAGGCCCAACCATCTCCAGCTCTTCATTAATGGTGTTCCCTCCATCACAGGGTCAGAAGTGGGGATATTTGCTGATGATTGCAAGATGTTCAGCACCATTCAAGACTCCTCAGATACTGAAGTAGTTCACGTTCAAAATTGGTTTGGACGATATCCAGGCTTAGGCTGATAAGTGGCAAGTAACATTCACACCACACAAATGCCAGGCTATGACCATCACCAATAAGACAAAATCTAATTACCACCCCATGACATTCAATGGTATTACCATCACTGAATCCCCCACTACAACATTCTGGGGGTTACCACTGACCAGAAATTTAATTGGACTCACTGTATAAATACAATGGCTACAAGAGAAGATCAGAGGCTCGGAATATAGTAGCAAGTAACTAATGTTCTGACTTTCCAAAGGCCTGTCCATCCTCTAAAGGGGAAAGAAAGAAATGTGATAGAATACTCCCCACTTGCCTGGATGAATGAAGCTCCAACAACATTCAAGAAGCTTGACACAATGCAGGACAAAACAGCCCTCTGATTGGCACCACATCTATAAACATCCACATACTCTGCCACTGACTCCCTGTTGCAGCGGTTGTAATTTCTACAAGATGCAGCACAGAAATTCACCAAAGATCCTGAGAAAGCACTTCCAACCCACAACAACTTCTATATAGAAGGACTTGATGTTATAAAGCTGCATGTAAAGCTGCGTATTCTATATCTAGCTACCCTTGTATCAATAGATGGATTCAGCCTCTTTCAGTCTCTTTAGGTCTGTAGAAACAAGGTAGCAAGAGGTAATGTTTGTTAGAAATATGACTGGTGTATTATTTGCGCTTTTGGTAAAATCATTAAAATTAGATGTGAGTTTCTGTTATTCTAAAGCTTTCAAGCCCTGTTGTGGGATGGAGTAATCAGGGATGCAGTTCAACGCCCCAAAATCCAAACTGCTGAAATCAAGAATTGGAATACTCAGTGGATAAGGCAATATCTATACTGAAAAATGCTCCAGGTCAATGGCGCTTCATGACATGAGGGATCATCAATCTGAAATGGTGAGCTGGATTCCATCACAACAGAAAGCAAGGTGACTGGGGCCCATTTAATCACTGAAAGGACAGAGTTGATTTTGCAGCAGTGGAAGAATCTCTCACAATGATGTTGGAATGGAAGGGGCTGATGCAGATTCTTGACTGCAAATGGGACGAGTTCAATTTCGGAAAACTGGTCAACATCAACAAGTTGGCTGAAGTGCCTATCTAGATCCATGCTGTATTACCCTATGACAAGAGCAAGCTGATACATGGAAACACTAGCACTTGCAAGTTCTCCTCAAAACCAGTCAGCATCATGACCTTGAAATACATTGCCATTCCTTTGCTGTCACTGGGCCAAAATCCCAGAATTCCCTTCTTAACAGTATTTTGGGTAAACACAGTAGGTGGACTGCAGCGGTTCAAGGCAATAGCTAACCACCACCTTCTCAAGGGCAACTAGGGACAGGCAATAAATGCTGACCAGCCAGCAACACCCACATCCCACAAATGAACAAAACACACAGTTCTCAGTGATTTCAAGTGTTTGTTGGCTCCTGTTCGATTCTGTTGCAGAGGTGACTGTGTACCAAGAATCCACTACAAAGCATGACAGGGTAGATTTTGTCCACAAGCTCAGCACACAAACTGCCCCATGCAAGATGGACATCCCTCTGTGGATAGAATAATGTTCCACAACAGTATGTGATCAGTCAATCATCTGTAAGGAAATGAATTAGGTTTATGGTCACATGCTCACAGGAATACAGTGAAAAGTTTACAAGTTGCTACTTATGGCACCACCTTAGGTACGAAGGTACATAGATATAAAATCTTGCTACAAAGAAAAATAAAGAAAACAATATTAAAAAGTTAAACATAACTCCTTTACAACAAAAAGTGGAAAAACAAAGAAACACAGCTAACAGTTCAACACCACAGTCCATAAGTGCCCAGCCTGTTCGTCCTCAACATACCCTGCTCCAGGCTCAACATCGTCACTGTAACCACACTGCCATCTCGCAGTCTGCTCCCACTCCCGCCCTCTTGCAGCCTGTTCCTGCTCCCACCATGGCCTTGGGCTGTACCTCATGAACATATTCTCTTCAAGCATTATTGTATCAGTAGAACATCGCTATGTTTTGATCAGTCAGTCCAAATTGAATAATATTTCAGTTTACAGAATGCCTTTACAGAAAATAATATTCTTTTAAAATATCACCAAAATTGTGATGTAGAAACCAAGGTATACAATTAGCTGTTGTAGGAACCTGCTGTGCGTTGTGTAATGTGTAAATGATCAGACAACTGGTTTCTTTTTCAAGAAAATTATGTTGGTCAAGTGATAAATATTGACAAAGACACAGTGAGAATATTCTTACTCTTCCTTGAAAAGTGTCGTAAAATATTTCACTTCCACCTGACAGGGCCGACAAGTTCGCAGTTTCATGTCTTACCTGAAAGACATACCATTGATAAGGTTCTCCCTCAGTACAGCAGGAGCACTGACACCCAAAGTTATATGCTCGTCGTTGGATTAGGTTTTGAACCCATAATTATCTGAAACAGAGGTCATGGTGTGATAGGCTGCTCAGCTGTGATACCAAACGAATATTTGTACAGGCCAATCCGCTCTACTGTGCATTTCATCAGCTTGAAGCGGCTACAACAATTGACAAATTGTGGGCATTGTTTGGAAAACGTAAACTTCCGGCTGAACAAGTATAACGATTTTCCATTAGCGATCTTCTACAGCGCTATTTGTGACAGACTGCTCAGCTGTGATATCAAACAAATATTTGTACAGGCCATTCTGCTATAACGTGCATTTTGTCAGTGTGAAGTGGCTACAACAATTGACAAATTGTGGACATTGTTTGGAAAACATGAACTTCCCGCTGAACAAGTATAACGATTTTCCATTAGCGATCTTCTACAGAACTATTTTCTATAGTGGTTTTCCATAATGCAATTTTCTATAGTGCAAGGTTGCAGAGGAACATAACTGTCACGTTATTGCAGAACCACCTACACTAGTTGTTGCATCAAAACTAAAGGACCATGATTTCTGATGTGTTATAGTTAATTTAGACTTTGAACAAATCTAGCAACTTTAATTATTATCATCAAACCAGTGCCAACCTTGATTCAATGAAGAGGGCAGATGGGCATGCCCAGAACACTGTGACAAACATAACTATGAGCTTTCAACCTGTTAAAGCTATAACACAACTATTCGCAGCTAAACAGATGTTGCATGCAATGGACAGTAGTAAATGATCACATAACCAATGGATCAGGACTAAGTCGCTCAGTCTTGCTACAACCAGTTATGAACTATGGCTGACAATTACAACACCTAACAAGAGGTGAAGAATAGTAAATGATAGGTGGAGTTACAGCCCAGAGAGGGGAATATAACATTTGGGCAGAAAAAGGAATGGGTAACAGTCAGCCGAGGAAAATCAAGGGCTGCTAATGGGGACCACTGGTAGCTAACAATGGGATGGTTGTGCTAGCAGCCCATTTGATGACAATGCCTAGGTTTGTGGGGCTTGCACTGAGCTTTGCTGGAGCACTACAGCAAGCCTGGGACGGGGATGTTGACCAAGGAACATAGTGGTGAGTTGAAGTGTCAGACAAGCAGACAGAACGTAGGTGTTCTACAAAGTGGTTGTCCAATCTGTATTTTGTCTCCCTGGTGTAGAGCAGACTACATTGCACGCAGTGAATACAGTAGACTAGATTAAGTGAATTGCAGTTAAAGTACTGCTTCACTTGCATTCTAAGCTGATCTTTACATATTTCTTTATCTGTAAACCATGGTTCTCTCACTGGGCTCCATCTGCACCTATTGTTCACTCATTACACGCTCACCCACCCCATCTTCAGTATATGTACACACACATCAGCCTTTTCCTTGCTACAATCAGTTCTGAAGAAGGGTCACTGGATGCAAAACTTTAACTATGCTTTCTCTCCACAGATGCTCCCAGACCCGTTGAGTTTTTCTAGCAATTGTTGTTTTTGTTGTCATAGATACCATTCTTTGGCCAACTTGAATTATTCCATAGGATATTAAAAATGGTTGAAGGCAGTAAATATTGCAGAGATAATGGACTTTAACAACATTCCAGCAATAGTATTGAATAGGTGTGCTCTAGAACTTGCTGCAACCCCAGTCAATTCGTTCCAGTACAGCCACACCACCGCCCAACGTGTAAAACTGCCCAGATATATCCTGTCCAGCAAAGTGATAAAAGAGATCATGAACAGTGCTACAGGGCACATCTGTTTCAATTTAGTATCTCACATGAATGAAGGGCTTATGCTCAAAACATTGATTCTCCTGCTCCTTGGATGCTGCCTAACCTGCTGTGCTTTTCCAGCACCACACTTTACGGACTCTGGTCTCTAGCATTTGCAGTCCTTACTTTCTCCTAATCATTTGTCATGACCGTGGATCATAACCCCGGAACACCTATGGACACATTGAACTTTTAATTCCAACCTGTTTATTTCAAAAAGAGGACTGATACAGTTCAGATGACAGTGGTTGTAAATTCACTGCCCGGAGTTGTTGCCCGGAGAAGAATTCTGGAATGTCACACCTGCGCAGAATCAGGGGAAGACTGAAAAAGGAAGAGACAATGAGTGGCTGACTGCCCAAACCCCCTCACAGCAGGGAGTAGACATCTCCTGCAGACATGTTTGTGTTTTACCTTTCAAAGGATGTACAAAACACAAATGTGTTATGTATGTAATAGGCTGACATTGTGTTGACTAGAAGGTCATCTGTGAGAAAACCCACTAAACACCTGTGTAAAAGAAATACTCTTCCTTGGAGTGCTGCCAAATAGCCACTGTTAAAAGGAACTGGATAAAGCAACCTCAAAAGGTTGTAAACAACCTCAAGGCCAAGAATCTCAAAATTAACAGTCGAGCTACTAATGTCAATGCTATTGTTAAACATCCACTATAACAGCTGCAATATTCTACTCTCCACTTTTCACCACTGATAAGAGACTGATCTGCATGTCTTGGAACTTCTCCTTACCTCTGTTTGTCTACAAGTTGAGTTATTATTTCTTCTTGTGGTTAGTAACTAATACAGTCATTTTTTTATTAACAGCCTTGTTAAGCCTGTTTAAATTGGTTCATTTTAAAACATACGTTCATTTAATCTGGATATCCACAGGGAAAGGTAGCCTGCTTAAATTAACCTTGCTGTGATCAGCTGAGGAAGCTGATGAATAAAGAACCATTTCAGCACTCCTGGGCTGGATTTGGGGCATCCCATCCAGAACTGTAACAAATTGGGGAACCTTGCTTGGAGACTGATTGTAACCAAAAACAATTCAAAGTGCAAAGCACTTGGGAGTGATTTTGATTGGACAATAAAGTACTGTATAAAAGCATGTTTGTCTTCTCTTTAGCCCAAAGCCCTTCCTGACTCAGTCCTGAGAAGCAATCAACAATCTTTGCAGGACTTATACATTTAATGGTAAGGTCCTAGGGAATGTTGCTGAACAAAGAGACCTTGGAGTGCAGGTTCATAGCTCCTTGAAAGTAGAGTCGCAGGTAGATAGGATAGTGAAGAAGGCGTTTGGTATGCTTTCCTTTACTGGTCAGAGTATTGAGTACAGGAGTTGGGAGGTCATGTTGCGGCTGTACAGGATATTGGTTGGGCCACTATTGGAATATTGCACGCAATTCTGGTCTCCTTCCTATCGGAAAGATGTTGTGAAACTTGAAAAGGTTCAGAAAAGATTTCCAAGGATGTTGCCAGGGTTGGAGGATTTGAGCTATAGGGAGAGGCTGAACAGGCTGGGGCTGTTTTCCCTGGAGCGTCGGGGGCCTAGGGGTGACCTTATAGAGGTTTACAAAATTATGAGGGGCATGGATAGAGTAGATAGGCAAAGCCTTTTCTCTGGGGTCAGGGAGTCCAGACGAGAGGACATAGGTTTAGGGTGAGAGGGGAAAGAATTAAAAGAGACCCACGGGCAACTTTTTCACACTAAAGGTGGTACACGTATGGAATGAGCTGCCAAAGGAAGTGGTGGAGGCTGGTACAATTCCAACATTTAAGAGGCATTTGGATGGGTATATGAATAGGAAAGGTTTGGAGGGATATGGGTTGGGTGCTGGCAGATGGGACTAGATTGGGTTAGGATAGCTGGTCAGCATGGACAGGTTGGACAGAAGGGTCTGTTGCCATGCTGTACATCTCTCTGACTCTATACACACTTCTTCAGCAATCAAATATAGAGATAATCGGGAAATCAGAAATAAAATATGTGGGGAAGGACAAAACCGAAAAACACTTCTGCCATGACCATGGATCATAATCTTGGATCACCGATGGACAGATTGAACTTTTAATTTCAACCTGTTCTTTTTAAAAAAAGAGGACTGAGATAGTTAAGAGAACTGTGGACAGACTTGTAGCATGGTTATCATCCATATGATACACCATGGACCTCACCAAAACCTCATCTCTATAAAGCTTAAGGTCAAACAAGAATTATAGCAACCGTCTAGACTCAACACCACAATACTTTGCCTTGTTTACAGCAAGTTTTAGTGATCTCAATTGTGTAATGAAAAATTTAAACGCATGGCATGCCACTGGTTAGCAAGGTTAGATCTCACGGAACACCGGGAGAATGAGCCATTTGGATATAGAATTGGCTCAAAAGTTAGTAGACAGGGTCATAGTGGAGGGTTGTTTTTCAGACTGGAAGCCTGTGACCAGTGGAGTGCCTCAAGGATCAGTATTGGTCCATGACTTTTCATCATTTATATAAATGATTTGGATGTGAGCTTAAGCGGTAGAGTTAGTAAGTTTGCAGATGACACCAAAATTGGACGTGTCGTGGACAGCTAAGGAGGTTACCTCAAATTACACCAGATCTTGATCAGAAGGACCAACGGCCTGAGGACTGGCAGATGGAGTTTAATTTAGATAAATGCGAGATGCTGCATTTTGGGAAAGCAAATCTGAGCAGAACTTATACACTTAATGGTTGCTGAACAAAGAGACCTTGGAGTGCAGGTTCATAGCTCCTTGAAAGTGGAGTTGCAGGTAGATAGGATAGTGAAGAAGGCGTTTGGGATGCTTTCCTTTATGGTCAGAGTATTGAGTACAGGAATGGGGAAGGTCATGTTGCAGCTGTACAGGACATCGGTTAGGCCACTTTTGGAATATTGCATGTAATTCTGGTCTCCTTCCTATCAGAAGGACGTTGTGAAACTTGAAAGGGTTCAGAAAAAAATTACAAGGATGTTGCTAGGGTTTGAGGATTTGAGCTATAGGGAGAGGCTGAACAGGCTGGGGTTGTTTTCCCTGGAACATCAGGGGCTGAAGGGTGACCTTATAGAGTTTTATAAGATCATGAGAGGCATGGATAGGATAAATAGGCAAAGCCTTTTCTCTGGGGTGGGGGAATACAGAACCAGACATAGGTTGAGGGTGAGAGGGGAAAGATATAAAAGAGACCTAACGGGCAATCTTTTCATTCAGAGGGTGGTACGTGTATGGAATGAGCTGCCAGAGGAAGTGGTGAAGGCTGGTACAATTGAAATATTTAAAAGGCATTTGGATGGGTATATATGAGTAGGAAGGGCTTGGAGGGATATGGTCTGGTTGCTGGCAGTTAGAACTAGATTGGGTTAGGATATCTGGTCGGCATTGGTTGGGTTGGACCGAAGGGTCTGTTTCTGTGCTGTACATCTCTATGACTCAGTGGAGGGTAAATTAGGAACTTGTAACTCCATCGATAGCAGGTCTGTACAAAACTGAAGAGAAATTAAGGCTCAACTAGAAAAACTGAGCACTTACAAAGAATTAAGCCTGTAATTTACATCTGTTTGAGGAACTAGTTTGTATTTCATCCAAAAGAAAGGCAGTATGGAGAATAGCCTGCGGTGCCATAGTGCAGGTTGCTATTACAGGCATAATCCAGTTCAGGAAAGTACTCAGGCCACTTTTGATCAATCTCAGATGGCAAGATGTGCAGATTATCATGCAGACTCTGGTTGAATTGTCTGTACTGTCATTAGTTAGGGTAAAGTTCTTGGTAATGCTTCTGTAAGACTTTAGTTCTTTATGAAACATCCCTGATTACTGTGAATCCAATGTACAACATTAAAATAGGCAAACTAATTACATACTAACAGACTGGCAGTAGTTGTAGCATTTTGGCCACGGGTATGAATGCTCTATATGAACATAGTGAAGACACCAGTATGAGAATAAGTTTGGCCCTTTTATTGCTGATATCCTGGGTGATAAAATTTATCACAGAGATTTCTAGGTGACTCTTGGCAAACAAGGATCCCATATTGGGGTGAACCGCTTCCCTGCTTTGGCCAAAGTACACCTTTCACAATTTTGAAGGTTATCAATATCAGAAACCAGAGCCAGTAACATGCTCTCTGCTCATCTTTTCTGTCCCTAAGTGTCCTGTTCAGTTATGAAGTGCTATCAACACTGTCACTTAGCACTGTAAAGAAGGGTGATTTGCTTCACCTCTCTCTGGAAGTTGGCAAACGTGGTGCCACTGTTTAAGAAGGGCAGTAAAGACAAGCCAGGGAACTATAGACCGGTGAGCCTGACCTCGGTGGTGGGCAAGTTGTTGAAGGGAATCCTGAGGGACAGGATGTACACGTATTTGGAAAGGCAAGGACTGAATCGGGATAGTTAGCATGGCTGTGTGTGTGGGAAATCATGTCTCACAAACTTGATTGAGTTTTTTGAAGAAGTAACAAAGAAGATTGATGAGGGCAGAGCAGTAGATGTGATCTATATGGACTTCAGTAAGGCGTTCGACAAGGTTCCCCATGGGAGACTGATTAGCAAGGTTAGATCTCATGGAATACAGGGAGAACTAGCCATTTGGATACAGAACTGGCTCAAAGGTAGAAGACAGAGGGTGGTGGTGGACGGTTGTTTTTCAGACTGGAAGCCTGTGACCAGTGGAGTGCCACAAGGATCAGTGCTGGGCCCTCTACTTTTTGTCATTTACATAAATGATTTGGATGCGAGCATAAGAGGTACAGTTAGTAAGGTTGTAGATGACACCAAACTTGAAGATGTAGTGGATAGCGAAGAGGGTTACCTTAGATTACAACAGGATCTGGATCAGATGGGCCAATGGGCTGAGAAGTAGCAGATGGAGAGTTTAATTCAGATAAATGCGAGGTGCTGTATTTTGGGAAAGCAAATCTTAGCAGGACTTATACACTTAATGGTAAGGTCTTCGGGAGTGTTGCTGAACAAAGAGACCTTGGAGTGCAGGTTCATAGCTCCTTGAAAGTGGAGTCGCAGGTAGATAGGATAGTGAAGGCGGCATTTGGTATGCTTTTCTTTATTGGTCAGAGTATTGAGTACAAGAGTTGGGAGGTCACATTGCGGCTGTACAGGACATTGGTTAGGCCACTGTTGGAATATTGTGTGCATTTCTGGTCTCCTTTCTGTTGAAAAGATGTTGTGAAACTTGAAGGGGTTCAGAAAAGATTTACAAGGATGTTGCCAGGGTTGGAGGATTTGAGCTCTAGGGAGAAGCTGAGCAGGCTGGGGCTGTTTTCATTGGAGCATCGGAGGCTGAGGTTTACAAAATTATGAGGGGCATGGATAGGATAAATAGACAAAGTCTTTTCCCTAGGGTCGGGGAGTCCAGAACTAGAGGGCATAGGTTTAGGGTGAGAGGGGAAAGATATAAAAAAAAGAGATCCAAGGGGCAACTTTTTCACGCAGAGGTTGGCATGTGGATGGAATCAGCTGCCAGAGGATGTAGTGGAGGCTGGTAAAATTGCAACATTTAAGAGGCATTTGGATGGGTATATTAATAGGAAGGGTTTGGAGGGAATATGGGCTGGGTGCTGGCAGGTGGGAGTAGATTGGGTTGGGATAGCTGGTTGGCATGGACAGGTTGAACCAAAGGGTCTGTTTCCATGCTGTACATCTCTTATGACTCTTATGAAATAGCCAACAAAAGGAGTCCAACCTCCTCTCTGGTCCTCTATCAGTTCTTAACAGTTTCAGTGTCTCACCACCTGGCTCTGGGTCAGTGGATGAGATTGGCATCCAAACAGCTGAAGCTATCTGAGGTCCTCTTTTGAGATGAAAAGGTGAAACCGCATCCAATACTACCGGTCTTGACCTGGTTTGGATCTCACTTAACCTCACCACCATAGGCATTCTTAACCTCCTTATTACTATGATAGTATGGTCTGGGTCACAAACTACTAGAAATCTAAAGCTATGTAAAGTGTGATTGAGGACAGACAAGGAGACCACAATCTAGCCATGATAAGGCGCGCTTGAAGTGATGTGGAGTCTCTTAGGAGGGAAGAGACATTAATCAACTCACATCTGTCAGCAAGGGTTATTAAAGAAACTGGTGAGTGACAGTTCAGTCCTCTGCTCCTGTGTCAATTAGACATAATGCTACACCTTACCAAACATCATGCTCACTACAGGACAAATTCTGGGACTTACATATCAAAAGAACAGAAACCAGCATTTCCC
The DNA here is from genome assembly GCF_047496795.1 of Chiloscyllium punctatum. Classification (NCBI taxonomy): domain Eukaryota; kingdom Metazoa; phylum Chordata; class Chondrichthyes; order Orectolobiformes; family Hemiscylliidae; genus Chiloscyllium; species Chiloscyllium punctatum. The sequence goes on from NC_092778.1 coordinate 44,783,994, forward strand.
ATTCTAAAAGATGAAAGATTTAATCTAAAACTGTTTAATGTATCACATCTCCATGACACTGGACTCCTTTAGCTATAAGTTCTGTGATCATGATCTTATTCTCCACAACTACCTGATGAAGGAGCAGTGCTCTGAAAGCTAGTGCTTCCAAATAAACCCATTGGACTATAACCTGGTGTTGTGTGATTTTTAACTTTGTACACCCCAATCCGGCACTGGCTCCTCCAAGTCATAAGATTGAGCCTCTTCCTGAAGAACTTTCATCTCACACTTGGCTCCTGGTGAGAGGCTCAATTAGTTTAAAATCTAATGAGATGGGGAGGTGATTGAAAGGATAAGGTCACTGTCCCTTACGAAAATGGTGATGGTAGTTGTTGAAGCATTTGAAATCTCATTTGAAGTGTTCAATCCTGTCACAATTTCAAATTCGATAAAGTGTGAAGCTGGAAAAAGCACAGCATGTGAAGCAGCATCTGAGGAGCATGGGAGTTGATGTTTCAGGTCGTAACCTTTCATCAGTCTGTGCTTTATCCAGCTCCACATCCTATCAACACTGACTTTTCAGCATCTACAGTCCCCACTATCACCTGTCACAATTTCAACACTTCTGTGGGGCACCCCTTTAGATTAGATTCCCTACAGTGTGGCAACAGACCATTTGGCCCAACCAATCCAAACTGACCTCCGAAGAGTAACCCACCCAGACCCACTCACCTTGAATTAATGCACCTAACACAAAGTTTGGGAGAAGATTTGTAGCTCAGGTGCTCGTTGTTGTGGTTCTATTCGCCGAGCTGGGAATTTGTCTTGCAAACATTTCGCCCCCTGTCTAGGTGACATCCTCAGTGCTTGGGAGCCTCCTGTGAAGCGCTTCTGTGCGATTTCTTCCGGCATTTATAATGGCCTGTCTCTGCCGCTTCCAGTTGTCAGTTCAAGCTGTCCGCTGTAGTGGCCGGTATATTGGGTCCAGGTCGATGTGTTTGTTGATAGAGTCTGTGGATGAGTGCCATGCCTCTAGAAATTCCCTGGCTGTTCTCTGTTTAGCTTGCCCTATAATGCCCTATAAAGGGAGAGACAACGGAACGAGAACATGCCGCAACCCAAAGGACTAGCCACACTACCATACATCAGGAGCATTTCTGAACTGACAGCCAGACTACTGCGATCACTAGGACTCATAACAGCACACAAATCATCAGCCACGCTCAGACAACAACTCACCAGAACAAAGGACCAGATACCCAACATGAGCAAAACTAATGTAGTGTACAAAATCCCATGCAAGGACTACACAAAACACTACATCGGACAAACAGGAAGACAGTTAATGATCCGTATACACGAACACCAACTAGCCACGAATCGACACGACCAGCTATCCTTAGTAGCCACACATACAGACGACAAGCAACATGAATTCGACTGGGACAACACTACCATTATAGGGCAAGCCAAACAGAGAACAGCCAGGGAATTCCTAGAGGCATGACCCAATATACCGGCCACTACAGCGGACAGCTCGAACTGACAACCGGAAGCGGCAGGGACAGGCCATTATATATGCTGGAGGAAACAGCACAGAAGCGCTTCACAGGAGGCTCCCAAGCACGGAGGATGTCACCTAGACAGGGGACGAAAAGTTTGCAAGACAAATTCCCAGCTCAGCGAACAGAACTGCACCTAACACAATTTAGCATGGCCAATCCACCTGACCTGCACATCTTTGGACTGTGGGAGGAAACCGGAGCACCCGGAGGAAACCCACGCAGACACAGGGAGCATCTGCAAACTCCACACAGTCAGTTCCCCAAGGCTGGAATCAAACCCGGATCTCTGGTGCTGTGAGACTGCAGTGATAACCACAGAGCCACCATGCACAGCAAGATTTAGATCTACTCTTAGTGAACAGCCATAAGTTCCACCTGCTTCTTTAGCCTGAGGTCTATATCCAAATGCACACCAACAGTCACCTCCCCAGTGGTAACCTCTTTCCTGACCATAGGAGTCCAATCTTTCCTCATGATCTGGAATGCTGTGATTCTACACTTCAAAACAAAAGGACAATGTTTGTCACTATTAGGCCTCTTCAACACCATCCAGACATTTCAAATCCTCACCAAATCAACTCAGCAGTCCTTCAGCTGTCTGTCCACAATTGATGTGAAGGATGGTGATGATGCAGGTGAATAGCTTCATCAGCTCCAGCATATGGAGAACAGGCCCTCTCCTTCGGGTAGTGTGCGCTCAAAACCTCTGCTCAAGCTGTGACAATCTATTATCGTTCCCAAAAGCCCTTGTCAATACCACAAAGATCTGCTGAAGACTTGTTTTGAACTTGTGCATCTCTTCACTTTGATTCCTGATGAGCTTTGCCATACAGATATGCAATCACAAGTGTAACTCATGTTGAAGCCCCAAGACACTATAACCAGGTTGTGGATCCTCAACCTAGTGTTCAGTTGCTGGATCATCAGGTGCTTCCAGTCTTCCCCCAAATCTGTCCAGCTTTCTATTCATTCACAAGTAGCATATCGCAGCAGGATTACTGCTTCCTTTTTCCATCCATCAAGGCGAGAGAACAAGCATGAGTGCTTGGCCTAATAATCTGGTTTCCTCTGCCACAGTCTGTTCTCGCAAAGATAATGCAACAGCTTTGGCTTCCTTTGTGGAGTTCACCAGTTTCAACTTCGTCAGCATTCGCCATATATAATGCCACAACTTGATGTGTTGTGAAATCTTGCAACCACACCAGAAAGGCAATGAGAATTTTAAACACATGGATGGCTTGAGGATCATGAAGCATAAAACTGAGATCTTATTTACTTTCTGCCTGCTTTCCAGAGAAGATGTAAAAAGAATCCCATGGCTTATTCCTGTGTATTTACATCAAGATCTCTTCAAATCCCTCTACAGCATCTCTCACCAACTTTGACAATTTCCTTCAGCTTTTTGACACTAGTTATAGAGGTACGTTGGCACACCACCACCTTCTCAAAGGCCATTAGATATGAGCAACAAATGCTGGCCTTGCCAATGATATTCAGATCCCATGAAAGGATAAAATAATTCATCATTCCTCCAGGAAATGTTGCTTTGACAATATGTACACACCTGTCCCACTTGTTCTGGTCACTTTTTCCTCTTCAATCATTGAATCATATTCCTGTGAGCTGTAGCAGTTTAAAAATCCTCTGACAGGAATTATAACTGCATGCTCCAGTGTAGTCTTTTTCACTAGATGGCATGGTTAAATATGCTTAGCACAAGGCGTGCAGAGGTAAGTAAACCTGAATGACATTATGAGGTGGAAGATGTAAGCCTGAGGTGTATAAAGTACTGAACTGACCAGCCCAACAGGGCTTGAGAACTAGCTATACTGGATATTCAATCTCAGCTCAAGGTGAAGAAAAGTTCAAGGGCATGGTGGGACACATTGGTCTGGGATTTCAGGATGACAGAGAGTTGAAGTTCCTCGCATAGAGATAGAGTGAGATAGAAAGAGACAGCATAAGTTCCAGAGACAGAGGGTGAGTGCGTGTGTTAGCATATGTGTGGGTGAGAGAATAAAAAATGTGCACCTTGCACTGCATGTATATTCTAAGGATAGGAAGTTAAAAATAAGTCTGATTGTTACTGTAGTCTAAATCACTGGATATTTGTGAATAATGAGAACACTGGGACCCCTCCATAACACAACGCTATTGAGATCAGTTGTAACTGATAACAAAAATCAAACTTGAAATCTTATGGTCTATCCAACCCAGTTATTTATTCTTATCAGCTGGGTCAAATCTTTGAGCTGAGCAAGATTGTGAATATGTTTTGCAAATCTATTGGCCTAAGTAAGTCTACGCCAATCACGGCAAATTATATTTTCTAATCATACTTGCAGTTTTTCACAGGATTTCACATTTAAATTGAAACTTGCACCTTTACATAATGGATAGTTCACAAAAAAACAAAAAGGAATGTCATGATAAGTAACAGAAACCTATCAATCTTATTGTCAGCTTTGTTGTGAAGTATTTCATTCTCAAACTTAATTGCTTTCTAAAACCATATTATCACCTTGAAATGGTTTGTAACCCTGTAAATTTATAAGCTGTTAAATATTTTTTGCTCAATGGATTTAATAGTGCAGAACTAAATGGTATTTAAAATCAAAGTCCTGTTGAATGTTAATGCAGCAGCAACTGCCAACCAGCACAGACTGGGTAGTTGATGATCTCTCTGTTCTGCCAATAACTCTTTATCACTTCTTATTACAAACCTCTTGCATGAGCAGTGTGAGAAATAACTGATTGTACTATTTCCCTCTGGAATGGTATTACATAATAGCTTCTAATACATTGCTAACATGATAACCCATGTTATGGGTGGGCTGGGTTAACCAGATTAATAACTGTATATTAGGCTACTTTGCACATTTCAATAGAAAAAGGGTTACTAAACATTTCTTTCTAACCAAAGATTAAGTCCAACTCAGATTCAAGGGATGAAACTAATCTAATTGCAAACTGGAATGGAAGGAAAGGAAAGGACTTTTATCTAATGAGAGAAGGAAGGGTTGGGGAGAGGGAAAATGTAGGCTTACAAAGCAAGAGGATATGGTCAGGGCAGCTATTTGAATAATGATACCCAGAGTGAAACAGAAAGGTACAGGAGGGGAGAAAAGGAGAGAAGAATGGTAAAAAGGCAAAAACTAATGGCTCTTCACCTGAGTGTCTGTAGTGTGCAGAACAAAAGAAATAAATTGACGGCTCAAGTACAGGTCAACAGGCATGATCTTATAGCCTTTACAGAAACAATGGGTAGAAGGAGATCAAAGCTGGAACTAAATATTCAGGGCATGTAACTTTGCAAAAGGTCAGGCACGATGGAAAGGATGACAGAGCTAGTTTGTTGATATGGGATTGGATAAATACGAAAGCAAGAAATGATCTTCAATCAGAAGACATAGAAACCATATGGGTGAAGGTAAGAAATAGAAAGGGGAAAAAAACACTGGCACAGACCCCTGATTTTAGCTATATGGTGGAACAGAGAATAAACAAATTCAGGTGATAATGACAGCATGGAACAAAGGCAGTTCATTAATCACAGGTGACTTTGATCTTCAAGTAGATTGGAATAGTCAGATTGGCAGAGAAAGCCACAAGGAAGAATTCAGAGCATATATCTTGTGGATTCAATCAAGAATCAGGCTATTTTGGATCTGGTGATATGCAATGAGGCAGGTTAAATAAATTTTGTCAGAACAAAAGATCCTCTAGAAAAAAAGGTGACCATAATATGAAAGAACTAAACACTGTTTGAAAGTGAGCAACGTGGGTCGACAATATCTACACTTGACTTATGTCAGGGTAATTACAAAGAAATGACGGCAGAGCTGGATGGAGAGGACTGGAAAAGGAGTTTAGCCAAAAAAAAAAGGTTGAGGCAGACTTGTTGAAAAAAACGTTCACGGCTCACAGCAAAGACACATTGCGGTAAGGAAGAAAGATTCTAGGAAGGGAATAAGCCAACCGTGGTTAAGCAAGAAAGCTAAAGATAGTATCAGACTGAAAAGAAAAAAAGTGGTAAAGGTTAGTGGTAAGCCAGAGGATTGGGAAAGTTTTAAAACCAAAACAAAAGTGGAGAAATAAACTTCGATAGTACACTTGCAAATAATATCATGATGGAAAGCACTAGCCTCTTTAAAAAAAAAGAAGGAAACCAAAGTGAACCTAGGTCCCTTAGAGAACGAGGCAGGGGAAAGAATAATGGGAAATAGGAAATGGCAGAGTAGTTTAACAAATATTTTGTATCAATCATCACATTAGAAGACACTAGTGGCATTCCAAAATTACTAAGTATGCAAGGTGCAAAGAGGAAAAGAAACAAATACAATAACTATCATGAGAGAAAAAGTGTTAGATAAACTAATGGGACCAAAGACTGATAGGTCTACCAGATCTGATGGGATATATCAAAGGATATTAAAGAAAATTGCTCAGGAGACAGTGGATACATTGGTAGCAATCTTCCATGAATCCTTAGATTCTGAAGAAGTCCCACAGGATTAGAAAACTGCCAAAGTAACACATTTATTTGAAAAGGGAAAGAAGTAAACAAAAACAAAAGGCTTAACATCTGTTACTGGGAAAATATTATACAGTCTATTATAAAGGTCATAACAGCAGAGCATGTAAAAGTAAGTAATTTGATCAAGCAGAATTAGCATGGTTTCATGAAGGGAAAATCATGCTTGACAAATTTCCTAGAATCCTTTGAGGTGGTAACAGGCAGGATAAATAAAGTAGAAGGAGTAAATGTAATCCATTTGGATTTTCAGAAGGGACTTTACATTAGGCTACTTATTAAGATAAGAGTTCATGGTGCTGGAGGTAATATGGAGAGAGGATTGGTTAATTAATTGATGAAGAAATTGGAATGGGAGACACTTACAGGATGGCAAGCTGTAACTAATGGTGTGCCATAGGAATCAGTGCTGGGATCACAATTATTTACAATACATACTAATGACTTGTCTGAAGAGGGATATATACATTTTAAGCAAATGGGCAAAAACTTGGCAGGTGGAATATAATACACACACAGGAAACTGAGATTGTGCGCTTTGGTGGGAAGAACAGAGGAGCTGAATATTATTTCGATAGAGAATGACAACAGAAAGCTACAGAAGAGGGAATTAGGAGTCCCCTCATCCATGAATCGTAAAAAGCTAAAATCCAACTTCAACAAGTAATAGTAAAAACAGATAGAATGTTAGAATTTATTTCATAGGGAATGAAGTATAAAAGTAGGAAGATTTTACTAAAACCTTATAAGGCATTATTCAGATCCCATCTCAAATATTCTGAACAGTTTTGCGTCCCTTATCTGAAGAATGACATACTGGTATTGGAAGAAGTCCTGAACTGATTAGTGAGGCTCATACCAGTACAGCTTAGGAAATTGGGCCTGTACTCATGAGAATATATATGTGGATTAGTGTTTTTACCTCATGAGAATATACCTTTGCTGTGAGCAATAAGTCATTTGCAAGAAAAAGAGGTGACCTTCTCGAAACATACAAGATTCTTAGGGGACTTGACAGAGTGGATGCAAAAAGGTTGTTTCCCTTTGTGGGAGATTCTAGAACCAAAGGATAAAAGCTCAGAATCAGGAATTGCATATTTAAGGTAGCGATGAGGAGGAATGTCTTCTCTCAGAGCGTCATGAATCTTTATAATTCTTTCCCACAGAGGGATGTCAAGGCTGGTTCATTAAGTATATTCAAGGCTGAGATAGGCAGACTTTTAATTAGTAAGTGAATCAAGAGTCATCGGGAAATGGTAGGAAAATGGAATTGAAGATTATCGGATCAGCTATGATCTCATTGAATGGTGCAGCGTACTTGATGGGTTGAATAGCACTTCAGTACCTAGGTCAGAAGGTCTTATGAAAGCTAAGACCGGCATTCCTTTCCAGAGCATTTTAAAGTCGAAGCACTTTTGAAGGGGAATCACTGTTGTAAGTACTCAGCAACCAATGTACGCACAGCAATCCCTCAAAACAGGAATGAGATATTGATACTTACTAAGGAATACAGAGTGATCAGGATAACAGGGTGAAATCTCTTGCACTTCTTTAAAAGAGCTATGGCATCCATCTGAGAGGACTAATGGGGCTTCAATTTAGTCCAGAATTTGAATGATGGGCTTCCTTCCAGAGTTTAGCACTCCTTCAGTACCATACTGTATAAAATGAGTCCACGACAACCACAATCTTGAAAGACAAAAATTAATAAAAGATAAAATAATAATTAGCCCAAATTGCCACCTATCTAGTTGAAGCTGCAAAACTGACTTGTGTTGCTGATTTGTGGTCACGCCACTAATTAGGCATGGTTGTCTGTAAAATCTCGCAGACACAGTTTTCTCATGTAACACAATCTCAATATTCTCTTTCAATCAGTCTTTTAGAAAATAACAAATATGTTTCACCTTAAAATTATGTAGATGGTTTTCTTTTTGAATATTAAAGAAATCATGATCTTTCAAAAAAATGAGCCCTTCAAGCAATATTAACCTGAAACATCGTTGTGACAAAGTTCATTGAAAGAGTGGGCCCACCATCCCACCCTCTTCTCAAATCTGTACCTTCAACCAATTCAAATGGTCATCCACTTTTCTCTTAAAAGGTGTAACCACGGTCTACAGTCTCCCATGGCAACATACTTATCCACTAACTCATTGTCTGAAGAAAGGTTCCCTGTCCTCCCGCCTCCTCTCTTGGGCTGAATGTGTTTTGAAAAATACATTAAACAAAAGTGCATCCTGAAATGCCAGCAATTAGAAGTCATCAGTGATATAATTGGTCTTGTCACTGATAAACTGTAATCAGAGTGCTGTGAATGCAGTTAAAAGTTTCTTTTCTGCAAAGTACAATTGATTCTTCTGTAATGCATGTTTCTTCAATGCGAATTGGCTTTAACACAACTGAAGAATTTAGACCATTATTCGGAGAATGCGAACCTTCCTTACCAATGTTGGCTATAACTTGATTCCAGCACCATTAGTTTAAGTGGCATGGGGGGAGGTTACTGCACGATTTTCTTATAATGCAAGATTGCACGAGAATGGAACTGTCGCTTTATATCAGAACCGACTGTATTTCTATTCAACGCAGTTAAAATGTAACTTGTAAAAGAATGCCATTAAGTTATTGCTGTATTGAATGACTCTTCTAATAAGTTTATAGCAATGATTCACTCTTGCACTTTTAAAACACTTACTCCACATGAGTGCTGACTATATAGCTGACGTACATGCATCCCATAAAACCACAGCAATTGCAGGAAATGCAAATCTCTAAATCAGATCTATGAACAATGTCTTCACTCAAGTGCAGAAGTTAGATTAGCGAATTAGAATTGTGAAATTCTCATGTGATCCGTGGTGCAATAAAAGGGGAAATGGGGAAACCAAAGAAAATCAAGTGCTCAGGTCAGAGATACAACAGCTAAATGGATCACCAACTGTCAAGGGTTAGGTTTGTCTGCCAACATTATTTAATTATGTTCTTCACCAATTTTCAGTAATACCAAGGATTGGATTTGTGTTGCAACATTTGTAGAAAAGTTGACCTGTCTTTAAAATGCAGTTCTAATGCTCTTGTACTGGAAGAAAGAGCCAATATTCATGGAATAGCTGTCAGCAATGGTGCATTAATAAGACATGGTGAAGCAGGATTCCAAGTGCCTGTCAAATCCTGTTTTCCAGTCCATTGATTAGAACCTCTTCCTCCACCTTAAATATCTACACCCTTCCACAAGATTCTAGCAATCTAGTTAAAGTGTGCACCATCTCCTAATTGCATTGCTATAATTCATCATTCTTTCAACAGGCTGGTCAAATTCTTGCACCGTGGGAGTACATAGATGGTAGCAGTTCAAGAGAGGAGCTCACCACCATCTTCTCAAGGCTAATTAAAGACAGGCAATAAGTGCCAACTTAGTTTGTTCCTAAGTAACACTGGGGTTCCCTATTAAATGGACCATCATGAGCTTTCTGATATGCATGCACAAATAGAACATACACAGAATCATGGACAATTGTTTGGGAACTCAAAACTGCATCAGTAGTTTTCAAAACTTGTTCTCTGCCAACTGTGACCTACCTTGTCCTAGTGCTTAACAAATGACCCTCAGACAGGAGAATAAATCAGTAAATTGTCAGGTAAGGAACTAGTCACCATGGCAAAAGGCTTTTGCCCGAAACGTTGATTTCGCTGCTCGTTGGATGCTGCCTGAACTGCTGTGCTCTTCCAGCACCACTAATCCAGTATTTGGTTTTCAGCATCTGCAGTCATTGTTTTTACCATGGCAAAAATGCCAATCAGAGCATTAGCTACCCTGCATTCCAAAATTCATTAATGCAATCTTATTGCCATGTCTCCTTGTTGTGGTCAAATGATTACTGTTCAGCTTGCCAAAGCAAAGGCAACAGGATAGGCTGAGGTTTTAACACAAACGAAGCCAACTATGACTGTGCCTAGTTTTTGAATTCATATCTAAAATATTTGTTAGTGCTACTGCAGAACCCAAGGCATGCTGGTCCAATTTAAAGCCAAAGAAAATTGAGTGCTCTGGTCAGAGATACAGCAGCTAAATGGAGCACCAACTATCAGGGGTGAGGTTTGTCTGCCAATAATATTTAATTATCTTCTCAATTTTATAAACACCAGCACAGCTTCCTGATCAACTAACACCTTATTCCCTCCTCAGAATCTTGGATCATCAGAAATAGGCCATTCAGACCATTGAGCCCGTTTCATCATTCAATGAGATCATTACAGAACTGTAATCCTCAACTCCACTTTCCTGCATAGTCCCCACAACTCTTGATTCCCTTACTGATTAAAAATCTGTCTGAGTCTTGAATATACCTCACAACCCAGTCCAGACTGCCCTCAGTGGTAAATAATTCCACAGTTTCACTACCTTCAGAGAAAAATTTCCTCATTAATGCTTTAAATGTGCAATATTTGCTAAAAACTGTTGTGATGCAATCTCTGTAGTTGTTTAATTACTCTGCTGATAGTTCCAGCCAACGTTGATAGATGTCTTCAGAAGGTTATTATCACAGCTTGGCTGATGCAAAAAAGTGCAGCCTACTGATCAGGAATAGATAAAGTCTCACTGAGTTTTCAACTGCATTTCCTAGTTAATTCACTAAGCAATCATGTACACAAACACATACACATACAAACTAAAAATTGGGAGCAGGTGTGGGCCATTTGGTTGTTCCTAAAAGGACAACTTGTAATATTAAAAATTGTCCTCTAGTTCTACACTACCACATGGAGTAAACAGCTACTCTAAGTTCAGCGTATCAAGACCATTCAGGATCTTATTTACCTTCAATCAAATCATTCCTCACTCTAATAAAGTGCAATGAAAACAAGCCCATGCCTCTTTACCTCAGAATCCTCCAAGCATCTGTTTAATAATATTCTGCATTGTTATTCTTCACGCCAAAATAAACAAATTCTCATTTCTCAAATAAAGAAAAACTGCAGAAATTGAAAATATGCGATTAAAAAAATGTGAAGAATCGCAGTGGGTCTGGCAGCAACCATGGAGAGAGAAAAATAAACTTGATGTATCAAGACCAGTCTGGCTTCTTCTTTAGCATCGTCTTCTGATTGTAACTTAAAATGTTGGCTCAGTTTCTCTTTCCATAGATGCTGCCAAACTGGAGTTTCTCTAGCATTTGATGTTTTTATGTCACATTTTGCCATATTATACCTCATCTAGCAAATGAATGCCCACTTATTTTATCTATATCGGTCTGCATCCTGGTTATGCCATTGTCACAATATACTTTTTCTGCTTATCGTTTTGTCATCTGCAAATATAGCCACCATGCCTCTGATCCCCTGATCTAAACCACTGATGTAAACTACAACAGGTTGAGGGCCCAGCATAGATCACTGTGGGACTTATCATATCAATGGGTTTCAGCTACGTGTTGAGCCTTTCACTTTCTTACTTGGTTTTTCAGATTTCCTGTTTAATTTCTGCACTTTTTTCCCGCCGATGAACTGTACCCTTAACAAAAAAGCCTGGTGCAGGAACAGGATCTTCTTTGGAAAAAAAACAATAGAAACGTGGCGCCAGCTACTATTTTTTTCAATCACTGGCTGCAGTAGTAACACTTGTAGAGCTGGCTTCTCTCCAAGATGCTCAAAACTAAAACAAACAATGCCTGGTAAACCAACTTCAACAGTGCAATGAGACTCAGCAAAGCTGCTCAGTAAAAGGATGTGATTATGCCATTCTGGCTTTGCAATGTTTCTCCAAATTTGTTTTGCTCTATGTTCTCTCATTGGTAGTATTCTCCAAGTCAGAAAGGTACCAGTTCAAGTCCCACTCCAGAGACTTGAGTGCATAAATCCAGGCTGGCGGCCCAGTGCAGTGCCAAGGGAGTACTGCCCTCTCAGGAGGTGCTTTTTTTTTAAAACAATACATTAAATTTCTGGCAGAGATCCGAAAACACCGGTTTCCAAAAGGAACAAAGAATGCCTCCCAATGCTCTGGTCATTACATATCATACAATCAAAAGCACTAAAACAGAATATACAATTATCATATTGCTTGCAAGATGCAAACTGGCTGTCATGTTTTCTGCAACAATTAATACATTTTAAAGAATACTTCACTTACTGAGAAAAACACTGAACTGCCTGAGCAATTCCTTTGCTCATCCTAAAATGTCCTAGCTGTTGAAATATCGTGCAAGCTCAAATATAAATCAGAACGGAGTGACAGAAAGTACTTGGCAAGGGAAAGGGAGTTTGAAAGTTTGGACATGAATATGTAGACCCATGATAGACTGTCACTAGGTAAATACACTCTTACCTACAGTCAAATCTTTGGTGCCCCACAGTTGCTGAGTGCATAACAATATTGCTAATAGAAGGAAAGAATAGTAGAACTTGCATTTGTACAGTACACGAGCACATCTTCCAAATATCTCAAAAACTCCTCCCACTCTAGGACACTTATGCATACTGTGTGAAGAGAACCAGAAGTCAACATAGGTTTGGCAGTAGTCCAAAAAAAACAAGAGGAAGGCAAAAATCAAAAATGTTTGATCTCAATTTGACCTCCCATTTTAACTTCACTTAAAAATTTGTTTACAAAGTAATTTGTTTAATATCAGTTCCTTGCAGATCGGTGTACTAACAAAATCAAACTACACAATTAATCCCAACAAATGTTCTCCTACAAAATGATCTACTTTGTAGAAGGTATATAAAGGTACAGGCGAGGGCTAAGTCAGATATCAGTTGCTTGAAGTTATTTGAGTGCAGAGGTCACATATGCAAGGTTTACAAAAGTCATCATGTCTATGCCAGCCTTTGGCTCTGACAATCTAAAATTAATCCCACGGGCCTGCTATCTCTGCTCTGCACTGCATTTTCCTGGGCTCCCATTATATTTCCACTCTTCTCCAAGGATATCAGAAACATTATACATACAATGGTTGTAAGTCTCACATTCTAGAGATTCTGAAAATGTGCTTCATTTCAGAAATTTGACATAATCACACCAACAAAAAAAAATTACCACAGTTCTACAAACTTTGCTAAGAACCTTACAGCAAAACAGAATTCCTCCACATGTCTGTCTCATGCAAGGGCACAAAAACAAAGGTGATTTGAGTTAACAATAAAAGCTAGAGGAACTAAAACCACAGGGAATGTTTCTGTGTTTCACTTTGAATCTATTGTTCATGGAATCTATTCAAACAAGAAGCAACAACATTTTTAATAAGTTTATGATCAATTGAAAGCTCTGAGCTGACTTGCCCCCACCCACTACTGTTCTTTGCCTATGCTGACTGACTGAGGGCAAAGCAGCAATTGGTGCGTTGCAGCCAGACTACTAGGATTAAACACACTGACAGAAACTCGAAGGCTACTATTGAAACAAATTATTCTGCAAGGCAGCATGGTGGCTCAGCGGTTAGCACTGCTGCCTCAGTGCAGGGTTCGATTCCAGCCTTGAGCAACTGTCTTGTGTGGAGTTTGCACATTTTCCCAGTATCTTCATGGGTTTCCACGGGTCCTCTGGTTTCCTTCCACAGTTAAAAGATGTGCAGGTTAGGTGAATTGACAATACTAAATTACCCAATGGGTTCAAGAATGTGTACATTATGTGCATTAGCCATGGGAAATGCAGGGTTATAGGGTAGGACGATGGGTCTGGGTGGGATGATCTTCGGTGGTTGGTGGGGACTTGTTGGACCGAATGGTCTGTTTCCACATGGTGGGGATTCTATTAAAAAAGCAGTAAAAAGAGGTGAGATAGACAGGTTGCACTTTTATCCTCAAATGGTTGATCAAAGATGAAATGAAAAGGGAGGGGCAATAGTTACAGTTCTGCTTCACTTCCTAAAAAATCAATAAATTATTGATCTCTACAAACATTGCTGGAATACTGTGACAAGTTAAAGTAGTTCAAGCAGTAATGAGCTGTAACTGTGAACCAGAAGTAAATAATTGTGAAAATCTGAACCTGGAAAGTAAAGTAATTTTGATCACAAACTCAAAGACCCCAGCGATCTATCCACTTTCACTACGCTAACTGAATTTTATCCAGTGATCTCTTGTATACCTTGGAAGCTCTTGTCTGGACACCTGTTCCTAGTTCTATTACTTAGCACAGCACCTACTAACTCATTATTCGCACTGGGTTGCAGCTAATCATGCTGTCAACATTTTCCACAATTCACTCCTAATAGTGACAAGGGAGAGCAAAATCACTGTCAACTCAGGTTCTGCTCATAACAAATAATTTATGACAAGGAAACAGTTTTATATTGCAGTCATTTACTGGTTTCTGTTTCTTTTGGGCCCTGCACCTGGATATTTAGACAGCAATAGCCACCCAATAAACTGAATGGGTGATAGCTGGAGACTTCTCAAATGGGTCTGTTCCTTAATGTACATGATAGCATGGACAGAAGCCTCCTGTTGAGGAGGAGGAGGTGGTTCAAAACATTCACCAAGGACCATTACTTCGCATCATGATCAGTTGGAATAAAATAACTAATTTACACCAAATTAACAAGGACAAAAAGCAGTTCAGCATTCCTGACCTTCTATACAGTGACTTTGCTCTAAAATGCATGAAATCTCAAAATCTAGATAGAACAGCACTATGCAGGGCTGTGACAGGTCTGTGAATCTTGGTACCCTTTCAAGATCAATCATATTTTATTTTAAAGTTTAGTTTATAAAACTTAATTCACAGTCTCAAACCTTTCTAAATCACCCTCTCCTCAGCGTGGAGTCAAAACTCAATATTATATGGTCCCAAGAAATAGGGAAGATTTCACATTAAAATCATAGCCCACATTCAGTTAACCTAACCTGATGGAGAGCAGTTGCCAAATACATGAGCCTTCGTGCCCTCACAAAGGATGAGAAAGAACAGCAAGGTAAAAAAGCAGCCAGGGTTGTAGCTGTGAACCCCCATCCAGTGATCACCTGATCAGCATAGGCTGAATCTTAGTTATGGCGTTGTCCACTCCAAAATGCTGCCAAGCAGCATGATCTAGAGTCACATGTCACATACTATCATCAAACTACCAGAGCCATTGGTACCTATTAGTGACTCTGAAAGCACCAAAAAGTTAATCAAAAACATTTCTAATGTGTTCCAGGAGAATAATTCGTGTTTTTTGTCATATTTGTGGAGCTAGATTGTATATTCAGAGGAGTGCTTCTGACACCAAAATCACATGTGCATGTGATTCCAACCGCTGTTAACATATGGTTGGATAGATTGCTGCCACCACCTGCTTTCTGACTGGGTTCTCAGGACCTACTTGGTTTAAAGTGGTTGAAGGAAAATGACTTGGAAGTTTAACAAGTAGCAGCTCTTGTCTTAAAAATATATTTTTGGTATGATAGTAGTCAGATACAAGGTATATTAGTCAAAATAAACATTGTTACAAAGACTTTGAGGATATCCTAAGATGTTCTGCCACTCCCCAGTCAAGTCCTATGATATCATCAGATTGGGTGGAGCTTAATGCAAACTTCAGCACTAATCTTTTCAGATCAATCAACTTACCCCAAGCTTTTATTTCCCATAACTAATATTTATACATTCATAAACATAATTACATTTACTACCATCCCATCTCCCCCAACAAAACCCGTGACTTCACGCATCCAGGCAGTCTTCAGGTTTCACAGCTCTCCAGTATACGTTCTCTTCTGACTCAAAAAATTAGTAGGTTTTGGTTTGAGGACTGTTGACCTGCATTTTGTTCTTGACCAGTCAGTAAGTCATTGTTGTCATGACGTTCTTCACTGGGTTAATCTTAATCAATTATTAATGG
Source organism: Chiloscyllium punctatum (assembly GCF_047496795.1). Classification (NCBI taxonomy): domain Eukaryota; kingdom Metazoa; phylum Chordata; class Chondrichthyes; order Orectolobiformes; family Hemiscylliidae; genus Chiloscyllium; species Chiloscyllium punctatum. The sequence goes on from NC_092778.1 coordinate 44,799,896, forward strand.
ATGACTGGTCCATAATGAGACAAGGTTCCTGTGGCACCTGTGTGCAACCCCCTCAGCTGTACAGAAAATAGACTATCACTGTTGGTCCACTGTCTCATGAAAGACTATACTTTCCTTGGTCTAAATGTGTCAACCACTATGCATGGTGACACCTGTATACTGGACAGCTAGCCACTCCTGTTCCTTCTATAGTTCCATGGATGTAACGATGGAGTGTTCAGTTTTTCATCCATCAGCAATTCTGATGGTGATAAGCCATACTGAAGTGGGGTGGACCAGTAAGCTAACAAAGTTGTATACAAATCAGCATTTTTCTTCAAATGTGTGTGTGCAACTTCCTCATTCAATTGTGCATGTCTTAGCAAGATTGTTACATGTTTCAAGTTCAGAACTGGTTGCAAATTGGTTGAAGGAGTCAATAACGAACTGTGGTCCATGATCAGACATGATCAGCAATGCCATGGTGTGCAGAATGTTGCTGACAACCAAATCTGAGGTGGCAGTATATAGTTCTTTCACCTCTATCTACCATATAAAATAGTCAGTAGCAATAAGTGAGGAACAATCACTGAAAAGGCATGGGTTTGTTACAACGCATTCCCAGTCTGCTCAGAAAAATGGTGAGTTATAAACAAAGAACAAAGAAAATTTACAGCCCAGGAACAGGCTCTTCGGCTCGCCAAGCCTGAGCCGATACAAATGTACTGTCGAAACCTGTCGGTCAATTCCTAAGCATTTGTATCCCTCTGCTTCCCACCTTTTCATGCATCTGTCCAGATGCATCTTAAATGAATCTACTGTGCCTGCCTCTACCACTTCTGCTGGCAATGCGTTCCAGATGCCCACCACCCTCTGTGTGAAGTACCTGCCATGTGTATCCCCCTTAAACTTTCCACCTCTCACCTTGAAAGCATGACCTCTCGTCATTGAATCCTTCACCCTGGGAAAAAGCTTGTCTCTATCCACCCTGTCTATAACCTTCATAATTTTGTAAACCTCAATCAGGTCCCCCCTCAATCTCCATTTTTCTAGTGAAAATAAACCTAACCTACTCAACCTTTCTTCATAGCTAGCATCTTCCATACCAGGCAACGGCCTCGTAAACTTTCTCTGCATCCTCTCCAAAGCGTCCACATCCTTTTGGTAATGTGGCGAACAGAACTGTACACAGTATCCTAAATGCGGCCGAACCAGTGTCTTGTACAATTTTAACATGACTTTCCAGCTCTTCTACTCAAGACCCTATCCAATGAAGGGTTAATTTCAGCTCTTGTTCCAGCCCCATGAATAGTTCAAATTTCACAATCAGCTTTTAGATCTTCAAAACTCTTTTGAGATCCTCCCCACCTCATTAATGTAACTTGTGCTTGATTGCTTTAATGAAATAAACAATAGCTTATTTAAGGAAAAAAACTTCCTATTCTTAGACGATCCAGGAGTTCTACCCTACTAGGATGGTGGCACCACACATTGCTTGCGGTTGGCAACATATGCCTTTGCAATCTGGTTATCTAGATTAAAATCATGAATTCATGCTATCAGTTCCTGTTACCCAATAATCCAATCGATAAGTGATCTACGAATGAACAAAAAAAATTCAACATTGTGCAAGAGTTCTAATTTTGCCAGATCAATGTTACAACAAGTTAGTTGAGGAACGCAAAGAATAAAAATATTTAGATAAGGAGTGATATCAAATCAGTTCAGTTGCACGATATCCAGACAATCCAGCCTGAGCAACACGTCTTCACCTCAAACCTCATTTGGCAACTTAACTGCACTGCTATGAGCTTCTCCACTGAACTGCCAACCAGTGCTCTAACCCATTACATACTATTTCACCCTTCTTCCAACTTGGTAAGCAACAAATATTGCTTACACACACAAAAACATTATGTGGCAATGTGATGGCATGTTAACAAACCTTAAAACAGGAATGAATGCATGGCCATGGAGTCAAACAGAATTCATCAATAATACTGCAGATTAATTGAGGGACTGGGAAGACTAGCCTTTGTTTTTGTTTCATACTACAGTCTCGATTCCCAAACAACAAGTTAATCATTCTTCCTGATAATCATCTGAAACTCAACCATACCAAGCATTAAAGCTGTACCATATTTGATAGATAGGATCTCTACTCACTCATTCCAATGAAAGATCATTTACTTGAAACACTAACTCTGTTTCTCTTCAAAGATGCTGTCTGCCCCATTGAGCCTTTCCAGCCTTTTTCTGTTCTAATTTCACTCAATAATCGACATCATCTTTGTGCTCATTGAGTTGTGGCCATTTGCACATTCCCAATTTTAATCAGTTCATCACCATCTGCCTTCAGCTCCCTGGGCCCTAAGTTCTGGAATTCCATCCCTAACCTTCTCCACTTCTCCTTCCTCTTTAAAAGTATCCTTAAGATCTATAAATGTGACCACATTTATTAGTCATCTGCGATAGTACTTGTTTATGTGGGTTAGTGTCACATTTTGCTTGTTGCTGCTGCTGTGAAGCACCTTGGAAGATTTCACTATGTTACTTACAATGCTTCAAGATGATGTTGCTGTTGAAGTGGTTATCACTACACTTATGCTTCATTTGGAAGGACACATTACAATCTACATTTAACCATCAAAATTAATAATGTTTTTGCAAACTGTTTGGGATCTTGCAGTTCAAGGTTAGGAATCAAGACATGAGGACAGAGTTCAATTTCACTGGAGAAGAGATGCTAAACCTGGACCGTGCGAAAGATGAGGGGCATGTCGATAGAAAGAGATTATTTAAATTAGATTGTCATTGCAGTATTGGAATTTTGAGAGACAATGAATCAGAAAATTTTCCCCTTCTAACGTGTAGAAGAGAATTGCAGCTCCAACAGCAAATAATCGGTCTACTAAAACTACTAGAATCAGAATGAAGATTTTCTTAAGAATGGGATTAATGACTGAAGACAGTATGCGCAAATAACCTGTTAGGAAACAGGCTCGAATGTGCACAACATGAAGTATGGCTGCTGGAACACAAGTCCTTTATATGCCATCTCAGCACATCTTACAAGGTGATTGCAACATTACATTGATACCTTCAGGCTTCACAAAATTAGTTTCAGCCAGAAGAATTATTTTATACTGAAAGTTTTAGTCACCTTGTCTAGCAAGCAGATTTCATGGCACGAGGCAAATCACACTATGTTTGAGAAAGAATAAGGTTAATGCAATCAATTTGGAATACACAAAAATTGGTTTTCACAAGACAAGTTAAATAAACATAAGTATTGTACTTATTTATTGTCAAATTATCAAGACTGGCATAGAATAAGAAAATGGTCAGCCACACTGCCCTTCAGCCTGTTGTGAAATATCTTTGGTTATTAACACCAACAAATGACATGATCCAATGAGTCACTGGGTCAAGACACACAGAGCATTAAATCCATTCTAACTAATAACTGTTAATAAAACTGGGAACCATTCATTATAGCCAAAAGTTTGAGGGAGTTAGCTTTATTATTGCATCTTCAAAGCAACAAATCAGTTACAATTCATAACTCATTTGACTTCTACCCATCACTTTTGTTTCATTTTTGCATAAACAGCAACTGATGACGGCATAAGCACCACAGCCACAGGGCAATTTATTTAATAGAGGTAGTAATGTAATTTTCCTTTGGATTTTTGGACAGTATCATTCTCTCATGTGTTAATCAAATGTCTGCCAGACTGCAACTCAAATTTTAGTCTTGTTGATGTCTACAGCTGTTCTCCTTAGCAGGTTCCTTCCATCATGGAGCTGCAAGGGTGGATATCTCATACTAAACTCAGAAATTGACAGGGATCTAAGAAAACTCTGATGAGAGAAAAGATGGATTTTAAAGACTCCAAACAAAAGTGCGATTTATAATGTAGAAATGTGCCATTGGAGAGAGCTAACAATATAAAATGTTTGGCACTCTGGGCTTGAACCCACTTGGGGTAAAACCTGCTTTGAAGGAATTTACATAGCTTTATGGCAGTTTTAACAGAAACTATTTTATTCAGTCTAATGTTGCAATTAAACTTAGAGCTGACAAAAAGAAAATCAGCTCTTCAAGTTAAAGTGACTTTTTTTTACATGTTCCATTTAACAGACATCTTGGCTGCAACAGGCTACACACACATACACAGCATTAAATAGCTCTTGTTAATGATATAGAGATCCAGACTCAGCAAGGGCAGGAAGCCTTTGAAATTTATGAACTTGTTGAAAGAAAGCCTCTCGCAAGTGCTGTTTTCTTCTTTTGGCTTACTGCTGACCAGAAAAAGTCAATTTATTCATTGAAGTATCTGGTAAAGCTGCAGCTCTGAAGTTCTCTGACAAAATTTGATTGACTTCATAGGTCTGCACTGTCGAGAAGTTCTTTAAAGACGTATTCACTCAGGCGGCCAATACCATTAGCATAACTTTATCATATTTATTAAAACACATTGTTCATCTAAGTTTTAGCCCTACTCTTAGGGTGGGACATAATTAGTAATCCCATGCATAGACTGCAATGTAATTTAGAGATTTTCATGATTTACACTACAGGCTATATTTGTGTATGCTGTAACTGCAATCCTAAATTCAAGCTTGACATCACCATCCCAACAAGGAAATAAAATCACCTCACAATAAGATTTCAAAGTTAACTTTCTCAAAATTATGAAGTGAACTGAAGATCAATCCAGATAAAAGTATTTTGCTATGGTGAGTTTACAACCAGAGAATCTTAAAAATTGAAAAAGAAACTCAGATGCAACAACAACAACAGCTGTTTTAAAAGGGAGAAGTGCAGACAAAGGAAGCACATGGTGAGGATAGTGCAGGAGACAGAGAGAGAGAGAGAGAGAGAGAGAGAGGTAACCTGCACAGTTACCGCCTTTGTTGTTTGAATTTGTGTATCGCTGGACATTGGAGTGCAAGAAACAGTGAAATTCACAACTAATCTTGGAGGAACTCTTGGGCGAAGTTCACAGCACAGAGTCAGATAAGTTAATTGTTGTTTTAAGTCTGTCCAAGAGAAAGGCTGCAGTAGTGAGTATAGTGGATTCTTTCTTGATTATATGTTTTTTGGAGATAAGTCTCTTGATTAAACTTAAAATATAAGCCATAGCTATTAATTTAACCTGGGGCAGGGTTTGTAGAGGAATAAGACGGTGTTATTTTCGGGTCTGTAGATTGTGAAGGAGCAAAAATGGCCTTTGCAGTGATATGTACTTCTTGTCAGATGTGGGAGTTTAAAGAGAGGTTAAGGGTTACTGCGGATTATATCTGCCATATATCTGCCACCGTGGGCTGCCTCGCAGCGCCGGAGATCCGGGTTCAATTCCCGCCTCAGGCGACTGACTGTGTGGAGTTTGCACGTTCTCCCCGTGTCTGCGTGGGTTTCCTCCGGGTGCTCCGGTTTCCTCCCACAGTCCAAAGATGTGCAGGTCAGGTGAATTGGCCATGCTAAATTGCCCGTAGTGTTAGGTCAGGGGTAGATGTAGATGTAGGGGTATGGGTGGGTTACGCTTCGGCGGGCGCGGTGTGGACTTGTTGGGCCGAAGGGCCTGTTTCCACACTGTAAGTAATCTAATCTAATAAATGCTGTTGAATGCGAATCTTATCTGATCGAGTGGATTGGTTGGAGAGACAGATAGAAGTAATGAGGCATTTGCAACAGCAAACGTATGTGATGGATGGCAGATATAGGAAGGGGGGAAAGTCTCAGATACAGTCACATCGTTGGGTTAACTCCAGGAAAGGTAAGAGAGGTAGGCAGCTAGTGCAGGAGTCTTTTGTGGATATACCCATTTCAAACAGGTATGCTGTTTTGGAAAATGCAGGGGGTGATGGATTCTCAGGGGAACGTAGCATGAACAGCCAAGTTTCTGGTATTGAGACTGGCTCTAATGCAATGAGGGGTACATCGGCTTCCAAGAGATCAATTGCATTAGGGGATTCTGTAGTCAGAGGTACAGACAGACGTTTCTGTGGCCAGCAGAGAAAAAGCAGAATGGTGTGTTGTTTCCCTGGTGCCAGGGTCAAGGATGTCTCAGAGAGGGTGCAGAATGTTCTCACTGGGGGAGAGGGACCAGCAGGAGGTCATTGTCCACATTGGAACCAACGACATTGGAAGGGAAAAGATTGAGATTCTGAAGGGAGATTACAGAGAGTTAGGCAGAAATTTAAAATGGAGGTCCTCAAGGGTAGTAATATCTGGATTACTCCCAGTGCTAGAGCGAGTGAGGGCAGGAATAGGAGGATAGAGCAGATGAATGCATGGCTGAGGAGCTGGTGTATGGGAGAAGGATTCACATTTTTGGATCATTGGAATCTCTTTTGGGGTAGAAGTGACCTGTAAAAGAAAGACGAATTGCACCTAAATTGGAAGGGGACTAATATACTGGCAGGGAAATTTGCTACAACTGCTTAGGAGAATTTAAACTAGTAAGGGGGGGCTGGGACCCAGGGAGATAGTGAGGAAAGAGATCGATCTGAGACGGGTACAGATGAGAACAGAAGGAGTCAAACAGTCAGGGCAGGCAGGGACAAGGTAGGACTAATAAACTGAACTGCATTTATTTCAATGCAAGGGGCCTAACAGGAAAGGCAGATGAACTCAGGGCACGGTTAGGAACATGGGACTGGGATATCAAGCAATTACAGAAACATGGCTCAGGGATGGGCAGCACTGGCAGCTGAATGTTCCAGGATACAAATGCTACAGGAAGGATAGAAAGGGAGGCAAGAGAGGAGGGGGAGTGGCATTTTTGATAAGGGATAGCATTACAGCTGTGCTGAGGGAGGATATTCCTGGAAATACATCCAGGGAAGTTATTTGGGTGGAACTGAGAAATAAGAAAGGGATGATCACCTTATTGGGATTGTATTATAGACCCCCCTCCTAATAGTTAGAGGGAAATTGAGAAACATACTTGTAAGGGGATCTCAGCTATCTGTAAGAATAATAGGGTGGTTATGGTAGGGGATTTTAACTTTCCAAACATTGAGTGGGACTGCCATAGTGTTAAAGGTTTAGATGGAGAGGAATTTGTTAAGTGTGTACAAGACAATTTTCTGATTCAGTATGTGGATGTACCTGCTAGTGAAGGTGCAAAACTTGACCTACTCTTGGGAAATAAGGCAGGGCAGGTGACGGAGGTGTCAGTGGGGGAGCACTTTGGGGCCAGCGACCATAATTCTATTCGTTTTAAAATAGTGATGGAAAGGATAGACCAGATCTAAAAGTTGAAGTTCTAAATTGGAGAAAGGCTAATTTTGACAGTATTAGGTAAGAATTTTCGAAAGCTGATTGGAGGCAGATGTTCGCAGGTAAAGGGACAGCTGGAAAATGGGAAGCTTTCAGAAATGAGATAACAAGAATCCAGAGAAACTATATTCCTGTCAGGGTGAAAGGGAAGGCTGGTAGGTATAGGGAATGCTGGCTGACTAAAGAAATTGAGAGTTTGGTTAAGAAAAAGAAGGAAGCATATGTCAGGTATAGACAGGATAGATCAAGTGAATCCTTAGAAGAGTATAAAGAAAGAAGGAGTATACTTAAGAGGGTATATCAGGAGGGCAAAACGGGGACATGAGATAGCATTGGCAAATACAATTAAGGAGAATCCAAAGGGTTCTTACAAATATATTAAGGACAAAAGAGTAACTAGGGAGAGAATAGCTCATGGTGGTAAATGCAACAGATCGGAATCTGGGCAGATACTTTCGGAAGGCTGTCAAGAGTGCGGTGCTGGAAAAGCACAGCCGGTCAGGCAGCATCCAAGGAGCAGGAAAATCAACATTTCGAGCATAAACCCTTCATCAGCCCAAAAGGTCAATATCTGAATATCTGGAATTATCCAGGAGAAATAAATATAAACAGCAATGGTGTTTCACAAAAATAGGCACACAATAAAATTGTGGTATCAATTTACCCTACAGTGTGAGTGCAATATCAATCTGAAATCTTGTAAATCTCCAAAAGGAGGGATGATCTCCAGCATCTGCAGTCCTCACTTTCTCCTACTTTAGGAAGGCTGTCAGGTATCTGCCTTCCTTGGAAGGGAGAAATTAAATAGAATGGTGCAAAAAATTAGGGACTTCAGCTGTTTTTAAAGAGTAGAAATAGTTACACGGAGATTTAATAGATTTGTTCAAAATCATAAACAGCTACCCAGGTTACAGATTTAAAAGAATCTGACATACTACGAAGAAACTTTTTATGATGCATTATTGTGATTTGCTGCCTGAAAGGAAGGAAACAGATCCAATATCTGAAGACAAAGAACTTTGCAGGGCTACGTGGAAAAAGTGAGCGAGGTGAGTAATCCTTGCAGAGAACCAGCACACACATGATGGGCTAAACAGTCCCCTTCTTGCTACTCATGAATTGCATGATTCAATGCACAGTTTTAGATACGAAAGGAATCAAAGGATATGGGGATAGTGTTGAATGGTGGAATTGAGGTTAAAAATCAGCTGTGATATTAGTCAACAGGCTGAATGGCCGACACTTGCCCCAGTGTCTGTTCGTGCTCCTACGCTCAATAGCGACTTTCCAAGAGGACTTGGATAACATTCAAAGGCAGAAAATATAAAGGGTGAATGGAGTGAGAGTAATTGGATAGCTCTTGCAAAGAGCTGCAGGCACAATGAGTCTGCACTGTATTTTCTTTCATTTATTCACAGGATGTGGTTACGCTGGTTAGGCCAGAATCTTTTGCCTATTCCCAATTGCCCTGGAGAAGGTGACAGGGTTATGCTAAGATTTCATGTCCGTCTTGTTTTAAATTATGAGATACAGGTATAAATAATTCTTGATGGCATTCTGATTTTGGTCCATGACCAAATATACCTTACAGATAATCTACTTTTATAATTTCAGAGAGAAGTTAAGTCACCCCTCTCTCAATTTTTCACATGTTCGTCCCCACTGATATTCTATTGTGACAAGTTACATCTCCTTCAGAAATATTGTTTGTTCTTTAATTAAACCATTGCTGCTCCCTTTGTCATACACTATTATTCCTTGCATCACTTAATCACTCGAGCCCTTCAACCTATCGCGTACCTTTGTTCTTTCTGCTAACCAGCACCTTTCCCAAGCTCTGCACTTGTTGATAAAGATCGAACTGGGATAAAGAGTTTAACATAAAGAAGAAGTATAAACAGAACCTTGTATCGATGCTTCTCGAGTGATTACCACTTATTCCAAGCAGTTGGTAAACCAGAAAACACAGTCCAATTTCACAAAGAAGCTGTGACAGTCCAAACTGCAGGAGAAATGCAAATGGAACAGCAACATGAATAGCTTTATTTCCCTGTTTACTGTCACAATGAAGAGAATGGGGGCAAACTCACAGTGAGAGATTAATGATTTGTAAAAACTGGAGCCCACATTACAAAGTAGAATGTAACTTCACCAATATGACATCCTGTCACTTGATTGTCTATTTGTTGCATTTGTTCAGTAATTTACTATAATGTCTACCTGCTACCAGCCTGCAATTAAATTTTACAACTATAAAAGCAAATACAACTGCTGGAATTCAGAAACAACAGCAGAATGCACTCAATATGCTCAGCAGATTTGGCTTCATTGGTAACAAACACGGAAAGAGAAATGGTTAACATTTCTGAGTCGAATAGAACTTCTTCAGAGTTAGAGTGTTTCTTGAACATCATTTTAATTATACTTTACTTCATGGCATTGTGAATCTGAAGTTACATGGTGACAATAGAAACAAGTACCACAAATGGCAAAAGAGAAACTGCATGTTGGATAGAAAATATTGTAGCATTTTAAAAGGTGATAAATATCAGTTTGTATATTAACCATTGGAAGGAGGAGTTACTGATGTGTCTAATGTCTGCAAAACAGTAATACTAACCACTTCAAAGACAGATATGGAGTTAGAATCACGGTTTTCAGTAAAGGCTGGTTCATGCTTTCAGTTTAGATTTCACAGGTTAGTACAGTAGAGGCCTTTCATCAAGAGGAAAAGCACTTGCATGATGTCTCTTATAGGGTCTGGTTGATAGCCTCATTGTTCGAATTTATTCCCCATATTATCAAAGCACAATAAGGGTAAATTAATACTGTGTCTGTTGCTGTCGATGTGATATCCTCTACCTTGAGTAGACAGGACACCAACTCGCGGAACATTTCAGAGAACATCTCTAGAACACACACACCAAACAATACCACCGCCCTCTGGCCAACTAATTCAACTCCCTCTGCGCCAAGAATATGCAAGTCCTGGGCCTCCTCCACCGCCAAATCCGAGCTACACAATGCCTGGAGGAAGAACGTCTCATCTTCCACCTTGGGACCCTCCAACCACAAGGCATCAACATTGATTTCACCAGTTTCTTCATCTTCCCTCTCCCCACTTCATCCCAGATCTAACCTTCTAACTCAGCACTGCCCTCTTGAACTGTCCCACCTACCCATCTTACTTCCCACCTATCTGCTCCATCCTCCACTCCAACCTATCACCATCATCCCCATCTTCATATACCTATCAATTTCCCAGCTACCCTATTCCCAGCCCCACCCCCTCATTTATCTCTCAGCCCCTTTTCCAAACCTCACCTCCACCCCCCGAAACATCAATTATGCCAGAAACATTAATTCTCCTATTCCTCAGATGTTTCCTGACCTGCTGTGCTTTGCCAGCACCACACTTTTTGAATCTAAAATAATCTTCATTTCTTTGATAATAGTAGCTATTGTTCCATGTTCCTAAAGCTTTATATGTATACACAATTGGGTGGTGTTGATAGGACGATTTAGAGATGGAGAGAGGGGAGACAGGCAGAGAGAGAGAGAGAGAGAGGAGACAGGCAGAGAGAGAGAGAAGGGAAAAAGGCAGAGAGAGAGAGAGAGAGAGAGAGAGGGGGGGTGGGGGGAGAGACAGGCAGAAATTGTATGACCCTACACAAACGTCTGACTCAGCATGAGCAATGCATTGCTGACATATGCAAAGTCACAGTCCCACAAGATTTCTATACGCATTAACAACACAAAATCAGTATTTAATGTTGAAAGCATGAGAAGGGATTGAGCAGATTAGACAGAAGTTTTGGATGGAATTCAAGACAATCCTTTTCAAAACTCTGAAAAAATGTGGCAATAGGCTCAGAAGAGTGGATGAAAGGGGAAAGGAATCAACAAATATACCAATCCTTTCTGGAGCTCCTGTGGTGCAGGTGTAATGGTAATGCCCCACCTCTCAATTAGAAGGTTCAAGCTCAAATCCCTCTACCCCAGATATGGAATCTGTCCGTGCAGGTTAATTAAAAATAATTACCGATCCTTCCTACAATCCAGCAAACCCCTGCTAGAAACAATGAATAAGTAGGTACTGAATGGGAATAACAAGCAGTTGATCTGCAACATCATGTGCAACATTAGCTGGAGATGTGCAGCCACTTGGATCGGTAGAATTACATGTCTAATCATGCCAATTGTTCAGATAGAGTTTGAAATCCCATGGCAGAAAGCTTTTCCACTGTTACGACTACCACTCCTCCCTCAACAAACAACAAACCTCATCAACTGGACAACGTTGCATATATGTTTTAGCTATATCCTTTCATTTGTAGAAAAGTAAATAAATTCTCTAGTCCATTCTGTGAAGTACACAATTGTTTCTGAGACATGGTAAGTCACTTTAAAATATAGGTTCTTACTTTGACTTTTATTGGAAGAGTCTCAGTTCCACAAAATTTCCTCATGGGAGGAACATATTTACAAATCAAAGGCTATAAAAAGAAAAGTGAAGGGTGGGGAAATATGGAAAAGTGGAGAGAGGAGAATGAGTTAGTTGTGGCTTACAAAATAGGCATAGGTTTGTTGGATTTTAACCTGCTTTAATTTAGAAATTGGCACCGGATAGATAAAGCTCTGCTCATGGACTGAAAATCTCACACCCAGGGTTTGGCCAGTGCTATTAAGATTGCTGTTTATATTAGATGGCAAACACCTCCAAAAATTGATAATCCACAGAATTAAATAGATGAAGCTATATTTTTGTCAAAGTTTATATTAATTACACCTCACTCCTGATTACCCATTTTACTAATCTCTTTCCCCTCCAAAGTACTCGTATAAAAGTATTAAGGTTCAGCAGCAACAACTGCTCTTCAAAAGGTCATTGATATAGATCCCACTATAGCCCTTATTGTTACTGCTTAAGTGCTGTGTAATTTTATAGTATCAGAATCTCGGATTATATATTCTAAACATACACACGCACATGTGAACTAGGAGCAGGAATAGGCCACTTGGCCCCTGAAGCCTTCCCTCAATTCAGTAAGATCATGGCTGATCCAATATTCCATATTCTAGCCTGCCTCTCAGAATTTTGCATGTCCCTGTTCAATGAAAATCTACTTACCTTTGCCACAAAAAATATTTAAGGACTTTGCTTCCACCAAATTTTAAAGAAGAATGTTCCAAAGACTCATGACACTCCAGATGTTGTCTTACCAATTCTGAGTATAATTAAAGCATAACTTCTCTACTTTTGTATTCAATTACCCTCACAATAAATAACAATTGTATATTACTTGCTGTAACTACATACTTACCTTATGATTCACACATGAGAACACCCAGATCCCGATGCATCACACAGTTCTGAAATCTCTCACCCACTTCTTTATTAATTCCTCCTGCCAAAACTAACAATTGCACACTTTCCCACATTATATTCAATTTGCCACATCTTTGTCCACTCACTTAACTTTATCCCCTTAGAGTTTCCTTGCCCTCTTCACAATTTACATTTTTAGCTATCTTTGGGTCATCAGCAAAATTACGAACCATACCTTGGGTCACTTTATTCAAATCATTCACATAAATAGTAAAAAAGAAATTGAGGTCCCAGTATGAATTTCTGCAGGAGAACACTTGTTATATCTTGCCAACTAAAAAAGACCTATTTATGCTTACTCTCAGTTTCCTTTTAACAAGTCAATAGTTATCCACGCAATATGAAATCCCATACACCATGAGATTTTATTTCCAGCAGTAACCTTTGACGTGGTTTTCTGGAAAACTACATATAGTACCCACTGCGCATGTGACTACTGCAAAGAATGTCATTAAACAGGTCAAACATGATTTTTGTCTCACAAAAGTTGAGTACCTTGTATTTGTATTGCTATAACATCTTTAATAATAACATATTCCTTATGTCAGACATTATGTAAATCAGCTTACAATTTCCTGTTTTCCATCTCCCTCCCTTTTTGAGTAGCAGAATTATATTTGTTTTCTTCAAATCTATTAGAACCTTTCTCATGTCTTGGGAAGTTTGGAGAACTAAAACCAAACTATCAACTATCTCACTAGTCACTTCCTCTAGTACCCTAGGATAAAGCCCAAAAGGACCAGGCACATCAGCTCACGGTTTGTTCAATTTGTCCAATACCACTTCCTTGTTGATTGTATTAGAATAGATTAGATCAGATGAGATATTCCCTACAGTGTAGAAACAGGCCGTTTGGCCTAACAAGTCCAAACCAACCCTCCAGACACCCAGACCCATTCCCCTACCCTATATTTACCCTTGACTAATGGACCAAACACTATGGGCAATTTAGCACGGCCAGTTCACTTGACTTGCACATTTTTTTGATTGTGGGAGGGAACCGGAGCACCCGGAGGAAACCCATGCAGACACCAGGAGAACGTGCAAACTCCACACGGACAGTCACCCAAGGCAGAAATCGAATCCAGGTCCCTGGTGCTGTGAGGCAGCACTGCTAACCACTGAGCCACTGTGCCGCCAGTTCCACCCTTTCTTTAATTTCCTGATTTACAGGTGATTCTGGTATCTTACTTCTACACAGTGAAGATCGATGCAAAATACCTTTCGTTAACCATCTTCTTATTTTCAAGTCTCTGGACCCACTTTCTACCTGACTGGCAATCAATTTGTTAACCTTTTAAAAATAAAATCCAGCTTTCTAACCTGCCACTCATCTTTGTATAATTATATGCTTTTCCTCTAAATTTGATACTACCCATAACTTATTTCATTGATCATGGATGGTGCATCCTGCTGCTGGAATTTTTCTTTCTTGTGTGGGTGGCACGGTGGCACAGTGGTTAGCACTGCTACCTCACAGCGTCAGAGACCAGTGTTCAATTCCAGCCTCAGGCAACTGTCTATGTGGAGTTTGCACATTCTCCCCGTGTCTGCATGGGTTTCCTGCGGGTGCTCTGGTTTCCTCCCACAGTCCAAAAATGTGCAGTTTAGGTGAATTGGCGATGCTAAATTGCCCGTATTGTTAGGTGAAGGGGTAAATGTAGAGGAATGGTTCTGGGTTGGTGCGGACTTGTTGGGCCGAAGGGCCTGTTTCCACACTATAAGTAAAACTAATCTAAGATGCAATGTATCAATTATCTGCATTCTGAGCCAGCCACTTAGGAGTCTGCCTTTGCACCTCTTTTGACCTATCCCTTAAACTAATTTGTTAATTCACATTATTTAGCATTATTTTCCTGCCCTCATAATTGACCTTATTTAACTTTGAAATACCTCGCCGTGGAGCTATCCTTTGCTTCCTCCTCCCCCTAGTATCTAGGGTCATCTTCAATAGGTGGTTATTAATTAATATCAGCTCTAACCACATACCCCTTTGCTAGTTTATATCCTAACATTTTTGTATGGCTTGATAACTGCTGCTATGGAATCTGATATCCTCAGACTTCTGTCAACATGCAAGTTCAAAGCATCATCTTTATAGAGATATCCAGCTTTGCAGCTAAGCTTCCTTTAAACCCCAACAATTTTCACTATTCACATTCCTTCGAGGCTCTGACACACTTTACTGCAACCAGTCAACATTTCTTAAACAGATTCAGTTACATACTTCATTGATGCTTTTGGTACCAGTGCTTTGTATAACTTCAACAACATTTTACATTCAACCCCCCTCGCAGTAAAAGGTAACATTTAATCAATGTACCTGATTACTTGCTCCAACTGTGGACTAACCTATTATGATTCATGCATGGGAACATCCTGATCCTTCTGCTACTCAGAGCTCGGATTTCTCACCAGTTTGAAATTCTTATTATTCTTCCTGTCAAAATGGCAATTTTGCATTTTCCCATATTATAGTACACTTTCCACAGAGAGTCATAGAGTCATAGAGATGTGCAGCATGGAAACAGACCCTTCGGTCCAACCCGTGCATGCCGACCAGATATCCCAACCCAATCTAGTCCCACCTGCCAACACCCGGCTCATATCCCTCCAAACCCTTCCTATTCATATACCCATCCAAATGCCTCTTAAATGTTGCAATTGTACCAGCCTCCACCACTTCCTCTGGCAGCTCATTCCATACACATACCACCCTTTGCATGAAAAAGTTGCCCCTTACGTCTCTTTTAAAACTTTCCGCTCTCACCCTAAACCTATACCCTCTAGTTCTGGACTTCCTGACCCCAGGGAAAAGACTTTGCCGCTTTACCCTATCCATGCCCCTCAAAATTGTGTAAACCTCTATAAGGTCACCCCTCAGCCTCCGAAACTCCAGGAAAAACAGCCCCAGCCTGTTCAGCCTCTCCCGAAAGTTCAAATCCTCCAACCCTGGCAATATCCTTGTAAATCTTTTCTGAACCCTTTCAAGTTTCACAACATCTTTCCATTAGGAAGGAGACCAGAATTGCATGCAATATTCCAACAGTGGCCTAACCAATGTCCTGTACAGCCGCAACATGACCTCCCAACTCCTGTACTCAATACTCTGACCAATAAAGGAAAGCATACCAAACGCCTTCTTCACTATCCTATCTACCTGCGACTCCACTTTCAAGGAGCTATGAACCTGCACTCCAAGGTCTCTTTGTTCTGTTCAGCAACACTCCCTAGGACCTTACCATTAAGTGTATAAGTCTTGCATCCCAAAATGCAGCACCTCGCATTTATCTGAATTAAACTCTCCATCTGCCACTTCTCAGCCCATTGGTCCATCTGGTCAAGATCCTATTGTCATCTGAGGTAACCCTCTTCGCTGTCCACTACACCTCCAATTTTGGTGTCATCTACAAACTTACTAACTGTACCTCTTATGCTCGCATCCAAATCATTTATGTAAATGACAAAAAGTAGAGGGCTCAGCACCGATCCATGTGGCACTCCACTGGTCACAGGCCTCCAGTCTGAAAAACAACCCTCCACCACCACCACCCTCTGCCTTCTACCTTTGAGCCAATTCTGTATCCAAATGGCCAGTTCCCCCTGTATTCCATGAGATCTAACCTTGCTAATCAGTCTCTCATGGAGAACCTTGTTGAATGCCTTACTGAAGTCACATCTACTGCTCTGCCCTCATCAATCCTCTTTGTTACTTCCTCAAAAAACTCAATCAAGTTTGTGAGACGATCTCCCACGCACAAAGCCATGTTGACTATTCCGATTCAGTCCTTGCCTTTCCAAATACATGTACATCCTGTCCCTCAGGATTCCCTCCAACAACCTGCCCACCACCGAGAACAGGCTCACCAGTTTATAGTTCCCTGGCTTGTCTTTACCGCCCTTTTTAAACAGAGGCACTACGTTTGCCAACCTCCAGTCTTCCGGAACCTCACCTGTGACTATCGATGATACAAATATCTCAGCAAGAGGCCCAGCAATCACTTCTCTAGATTCCCAAAGAGTTCTCGGGTACACCTGATCAGGTCCTGGGGATTTATCCACCTTTACCCGTTTGCAAGATGTCACCATCTATTTCCCTACAGTCTATATCTTCCATATCCTTTTCCACAGCAAATACTAATGCAAAATATTCATTTAATATCTCCCCCATTTTCTGTGGCTCCACACAAAGGCTGCCTTGCTGATCTTTGAGGGGCCCTACTCTCTCCCTAGTTACCTATTTGTCCTTAATATATTTGTAAAAACCCTTTGGATTCTCCTTAATTCTATTTACCAAAGCTATCTCATGTCCCCGTTTTGCCCTGCTGATTTCCCTCTTAAGTATACTCCTACTTCCTTTATACTCTTCTAAGGATTCACTCGATCTATCCTGTCTATACCTGACAAATGCTTCCTTCTTTTTCTGAACCAAACCCTCAATTTCTTTACTGAAAATGTGTTGCTGGAAAAGCACAGCAGGTCAGGCAGCATCCAAGGAACAGGAGAATCGAGGTTTCGGGCATAAGCCCTTCTTCAGGAATGAGGAAAGTGTGTCCAGCAGGCTAAGATAAAAGGTAGGGAGGAGGGACTTGGGGGAGGAACGTTGGAAATGCAATAGGTGGAAGGAGGTCAAGGTGAGGGTGATAGGCCAGAGTGGGGTGGGGGCGGAAAGGTCAGGAAGAAGATTGCTGATTAGGAAGGCGGTGCTGAGTTCGAGGGATTTGACTGAGACAAGGTGGGGGGAGGGGAAATGAGGTAACTGGAGACATCTGAGTTCATCTCTTCTGGTTGGAGGGTTCCTAGGCGGAAGATGAGGCGCTCTTCCTCCAACCGTCGTGCTGCTACGATCTGGCGATGGAGGAGTCCAAAGACCTGCATGTTCTTGGTGGAGTGGGAGGGGGAGTTGAAGTGTTGAGTTACGGGGTGGTTGGGTTGGTTGGTCCGGGTGTCCCAGAGGTGTTCTCTGAAACGTTCCGCAAGTAGTTCCGTCTACTTGCGGAACGTTTCAGAGAACACCTCTGGGACACCTGGACCAACCAACCCAACCACCCCGTAGCTATAAGTTTTTAGGTGAAGAAAAGCTTGAAGAACGGCTTATGCCCGAAACGTCGATTCTCCTGTTCCTTGGATGCTGCCTGATCTGCTGCGCTTTTCCAGCAACACATTTTCAGCTCTGATCTCCAGCATCTGCAGTCCTCACTTTCTCCTCAATTTCTTTAGTCATCCCTATACCTACCAGCCTTTCCTTTCACCCTGACAGGAATATACTTTCTCTGGATTCTTGTTATCTCATTTCTGAAGGCTTCCCATTTTCCAGCTGACCCTTTACCTGAGAACAGCTGCCTCCAATCAGCTTTCTTGCCTAATACCGTCAAAATTGGCCTTTCTCCGACTTAGAACTTCAACTTTTAGATCTGGTCTATCCTTTTCCCTCACTATTTTAAAACAAATAGAATTATGGTCACGGGCCCCAAAGTACTCCCCCACTGACACCTCAGTCACCTGTCCTGCCTTATTTCCAAAGCGTAGGTCAAGTTTTGCACCTTCTCTAGTAGGTACATTCACGTACTGAATCAGAAAATTGTCTTGTGCGCACTTAAGAAATTCCTCTCCAACTAAACCTTTAACACTATGGCAGTCCCAGTCGATGTTTGGAAAGTTAAAAGTTTGTTTCTCAAATTCCCTCTGACTATTAGGCGGTCTATAATACAATCCCAATAAGGTGATCATCTTATTTCTCAATATTTGCACACTTGCTTATACTATAAATGTTTATTTAAAATCTGCATATGTCCTCTACAATTTACTCTTCTATTTTTGTGTCTTCAGCAAATTTGGCAAACATACTTTCCATCCCATCATCCGAGTCATTGATGTAATTTGTATACAGTCAAGGTTCGAGCACCAATCTCTGTTGCATGCCACTTGTTAAGCCTCATTTACATCTACCTGTATTTATATCTAATTTCTGCTTCCTGTTAGCCTGCCAATCTTCTATCCATGTCAATGTGCTATCCCCTAGACCACGAGTTTTCATTTCTGCAATAACCTTTGATGCATTACTTTAACTATTGTCTGCTGGAAATCAAAGTACAGTGCATCCACTATTTCCCTTTATCCACAGCACACAACATCTCCTCAAAAACCTCCAATAGATTGGATAAACATGATTTCTCTTTTACAAAACCATGTTGACTCTGCCTTGAACTTATCCAAATGTCTGGTAAAACCTCTTTAATAGCTTCTAGCATTTTCTTATGACAGCTGTTAAGCTAACTGGCTTGTAGTTTCCTACTTTCTGACTGCCTCCCTTTTGAATAAATGAGTTGCATTAATCATTTACCACTGTAATGGAACTGCCCACAAATATAGAGTGTTTTGGAAAATTACAGCCAATTAAGCATCCCATGAGACACTTTTCAGATCCGAGAATGAACTCCACCAGCATCTGGGCAATTGTTAGCCTATCGCTCTAACAATTTACTCAGTAACATTTTTCTGGGGAATGTGATTGTTCTGAGATTCTCCCTCCCTTCCATTTTCTGATTTATCTTGTTTTTGGTACATCCCCTGTAACCTCTGTACAGAGCAATGTAAAATATCTGTTCAAATCATCTGCCATTTCCTTCCTTTCTTCTTCCTTAATTCTCTAGTCTGACTTTCTACAGGACCAATACTCGCTTTATTAACTCTTTTTTTAAAATATTTGCAGAAAATCTTTGGATTTATTTGTTATTATACTCTGGTTAGCTTTCTCTTGTACTCTAATTGCACTCATACTTTGTCATTCATTTTTTTTAATTTAAAATCTGTCCAAGCTTCTGACCTGTCACATGTCTTTTCACAACTAAGTTACTTCTTTTAGTCTGTGTAGTGATTGGAACCAGGTGGATCTTATTAACTATGAGATCTGTGAATGGTGTTGTTAACCTAAGCCAATCAGGGAGTCCTAGCTAACCAATATAAACAGGGGATTCAGCAAGTCCCCTGACTTCAGGGACTGATTCCAGACTGGCTGGTCCCAGCCACTCTATAACACACATGTAAATAATGGGTGACTTTATTTCAGATAGAGCTTTTCCTCTCTTTGAACATCCTAGATTTATCTATTATTTGACTCTTAGATTCTGACTTTCTATTCCTTCCCAACATAGTCAGTTTATGATTTCCCACATTGATGTCTTTTTTTTCTTTACTCTTTCATTTACTATCTCTTCCCAAGTTTAAATCCCTTGTCTCCACTACTCAGTTTCAAAAATTTCTAGTTATGTGCTTGGTACAGTTCAGGTGGAGATTGTGTTGTTTATTATTAATTGTTATTTTAGATCATGGAGGAGAGTTTTTATTTTAAATGGACTTGTGTTTGGAGGGTTTGGAGAGGTCTACACAGACAGCTTTAGAATGAGTTTTTTATATATATCAGGATTAAAAGCTGTCTGCTGCACCACTTAAGTCTTTTTTTTTCAAATTTGATGGTTCAGCTAAGTGGTTGGTTTCATTGCTTGTGTTTGTTAGTTTTTATTTCTTATTTGCATTCTTTCCTTTTGGGACAGGAAATATAATAAGCTGCTGCTTTTTAGGCCTAATGTCACTGAGTGCATACAAAAAATGAGTTAGATGGTTAGTAGACCAGGATGTTGTGGAAAGTGAGGGAGGAAATTACAGGGCCTCTTACAGAAATATTTGTATCACCTAGAACTCTAGGGTGACTAATGTTGGGCCTTTAAGATGGGATATAAGAAGCCTGGCAACTACATTCCGGTGTGTCTGACTTCAGTGGTCTGTAAGTTGTTGCAAGTAATTCTGAAAGATAGGATTTATGTGCATCTGGAGAAGCAAGGAAATGATTAGGGATGATTTTTGTACAAGAAAACAGTCTCCCAAACTTGATTGGGTTGTTTGAGAAAGTCACCAAGGAGATCGACTAGGGCAGAGTAGTAGACATTGTTTATTTGGACTTTACTAAAGCCTTTGATTAATCTATCATGCAGAACTTTGCTAAAATGAGATCACACTGAATTAGGGTGAGCTTGTTAATTGGATACAAAATCGGTTTAACTGCAGGGACCGTGATGGTGAAGGGCTGTTACTCTGACTGGAAGCTTGTGACCAGTGGTGCTCCACAGATCTGTGCTGGGTCCACTTTTGTCATTATTCTATATCACTTAAAATATGGAAGGAATGGTTGAGTTTGTGGATGGCACCAAAATTGGTGGTGTAACAGACAGTGCAGGTTATCCAAGATTACAAAAAGACCTCTATCAATTGGGTCAGCAGGCTGAGGAGTGGCAGATGGAGTTTGATCTGAACAATCGCAAGGTATTGCATTTTGGTAAACCAAACGCGCAGGATTTATACAATTAGAAATAGGGTCTTTTGATAGTGTTGTACAGCACAGATACCTATAGGTTCAGGTACATAATTCTTTGAAGCTTGCACCACATAAGGCAGTTAAGGCATTTAGTATGCTTGCTGTCATTGCTCACTCCTTTGAGTATAGGAGTTGGGACATGAAGGGCAATTCTTTTGAACAGTGATTCATATGTGGAATGAACTTCTAGAGAATGTGGGTACAGTTACAACATTTAACATATACCTAGATAAGTATATGAATAAGAAATGTTTGGAGATGTGAGATTGTGGTTGGCATGGACTGGTTGTACTGAAATCTGTTTCCATTGTATGTAACTATTGTACATCATACTTTTCTCATTGTGGTGCCAGGGTCCCACAAACTGGTACCCACCTCTTGCCCACAAGTCTTTAAAGCCAGCAAGCATCTCTGATCTGATTTGCCCTCTAAGAATGTGCATTTGGCTCAGGTAGAATATGGAGATTGAGATTCTCCTTAATTTGGCACCCAGAACTTCCTAATAACTTTGCAGAGCCTCTTTCTTGGTCCTGCCTCAATCATTAGTAATTACGTGGACCACTACAATTAGATCTGCTTCCACCTCTGCCTGAGCAGATGTCTTGAATCCTGGCACTAGGCTAATAACTGAGCCTTCTACAATTACACTCTTGGCTGTACAGAATGATGATAATCCCCCCTCACTATGACAACAGCAATTGTTCTTAAACTGTTTTTAAAACCATTTCAGCTGTGGTTCAGTTGACTGCACTCGTTTCTGAAGTCTTACTTCAGGACTCTAATGCATAATGGCAAGGCTGACAACTGTGCAGTATTAGGGAAAACACTGCTTTACTGGAAATGTCATTGTTAGAATGAGGGGAAAACTATTCCATGGCAGTAGTTTTAAGACCAACAGAAGAGTTACTCCTGGTCTCCTAGCTACATCTATTTGTTAATTAACATCATAGATTATCATGTTGTAATTACATTGCTAACATGATTCACAACAAGGAGTGTTGGCAGAATAGGAAGGTTAGTTTTTATGACACCAACCCAAATGAAGCAAAAACATAATTAAGACAAGAGTGCAATAATAGTTTAGGGATGGAATGCCAGCGATCAGAATCATGTTAGCTAATGTACATTTGCCAATTTTTGCATAGATTAAAATTAAGGTATTTCAGACATCTGAGCATTGAAAGTTACCAAGGTCCCAGAGGATTGAAGGCCACTGTTCCTAAACAGAGATAATTGGTTGAGTTTAACCTAAGGGTCACCATGCCTTAAGTATATATATAAAAAAAAGGGTGGGGGTGGTTAGTAAATTTGCAGAAGACAAAGATTAATTCTTTACTTTGCATTCCATGGAGCCATTTGTCCATTTAAAAGGTATTAAGGGAGTTTCCCATACCAGCAATAAAAAGAACAGTACTATACTTCCTGGGGTTGACTGGATTTTATCAAAAAATCATACCAAAGTTTAGCAATATGGCTGCTCCACTCGGGCTAAAGAAAGGCAAGACGTTTTATTGGATAGTAGACTGTCAGAAGGCATTTGACAGCCTGAAAGCTGTGTTAACCACTGTCCCAGTATTAGCCACACCTAATTATACAAAGCCACTGCAGATGGCTATCACAGTGAGTGATGCAGGTGTTGGTGCTGTACTCTTACAGGAAGATAGAAAAACCTATTAGTTATTTCTCCAGGAAACTGCACATTCACCAGAAGTATTCAACAGTTAATAAGGGCACTTGGAGCTTAGTATTGGCATTACTGGTAACATAAACATTGAAATGTTGTAATGTATCTGAGGCAATCATATACACTGGTCATAACCCATTGAAGTTTGTGGAAAGATTTAAGGACAAAAATTCCAGACTGTTTAGATGCCGCTTCTTGTTACTGCCATTCAATTTGAAAATGATGCACACAACAAGATGAGAAAACAGGATAGCCGACGCATTGTCAAGACCTGACTGCGAAACAAAGGTGTTTGGTAGGAGTATAACAGACCAAAATCTGCATGTTTGCATGATTATTGGCAATGTAATGTGTTTGGATGTTGTCACGTACTAACAATTTAAAATTAAGGGGTTTTAAAATGAAGTGAACTTTGGATATTGATGGCATTTAAGGTTGTGTTGTCCTTGTTTTTTTTTCCCAGAGGGGTAGTAAACACAGACTCCAGGAGGTCTAGAGTTGAAGGGTTTTAGGGCCAATTTGATTATAACTAACAGATACTGCCTCAGGCAGAAGGCTCTCAAGTTTTTTAAAAAGTACAATGAAAGGGGAGTGGCCAGTTCTTCCAACTCAGCTTTTCTCTGGTTTGGTTTGGTTTGGTTTGAGCAGGCAATCAATCAATTGTGAAGCTGCTGGACCCAAAGAAGCAGGTCCATGTTGATCCTCCCTCTCTCTGACATCCCTCCTGTAAGAACCTGTGTTGGATTTTTCCTTTTTTGCAAAAGGATGTTTATGGGATTTGTTGCAAGTAGTTGGAACAATATAATTAAGTTGGGATATTTGCTGGGCTTTTGGAAAAGTTAAGTTATTCAATATTCTGTTCTCTTTTGTTTGTGTATCATTTGGTAATCTTGCAAATAAATTCTGTTTTGTTTAAAACTAAGTGGTTGGGCTGGCTGCATCACTCCTGGAATATCCACTTTACACCTGCTTAAAACAACAAGCAAAGTTAGGGTCTGGGCTACTTTCTTGAAATGTTTTGAGGGTGTCTGGCCTGGTCCATTAAAAATAGGGATCTTGAAGTGCTAGAATTCCAGAAAGCTGCAGAACAGGTTAATACAGGTAGCTAAGATCCATTTGGGACACTTGCTATTTTTAGACGTGGTATAGATGGAGGTTATGTTGGAGCTACACAAAACCTTGGTTAGGCCACAGCTGGAGTACAGTATACAGTTCTAGTTGCCACATCACAGGAAGAATGTGAATTCACTGAAAGAGATACAGAAAAGATTTACTAGAATAAGATTAGGAGGGGCATGGACAGGTGGATAGAAAGCTGTTGTTCCCTTGAAATGAAGGATCAATAACAAGGGGATATAATTTTAAGGTAAAGGGCAGGCAGCTTAGAGGAAGTTGAGGAAAATCTTTTTTTGCCCAGATGGTGGTTGTCTGGAATGCACTGCCTGAGAGGGAAACCTCACACCTGAACGTACTTGGATGAGCACTTGAAATATTATCATATTTAATGCTACAGGCCAAGTGTTGGAAAGTGGAATAGTGTAGATGAGTTGGCATAGCCTCAATAGGCCGTAGGACTACTTCTGTGCAGTATAACTGTCAGTGAGGAGCAAGGTTGAGAAGAGAGATGTGATGATGAGCTTAGTCAGACTGGGAATTGAATCTGCACTGTTGGCATCACTCTGCATAACAAATCAGCTGCCAAGAAAACTGAACTATCCAACCCACATTCCCATTACCATCACCATGCTGGAAGTCACCACTAATTATCAAGACACTAATGTAAGTCAAAAGTTGGGTACTTGTGCAAGCAGTTCACCTCAAAATCCCCAAAGCTTCTCTGCCACCTACAAAGTACAAGTCAGGCGTGTGATGCAAGTTTTTCAACTTGCTTGGATGAACGGAGGTTCACAATACCCAAGATGAAGCAGTTCATTTAATTGGAAGTACATCTGTCACTTTAAACAACTCCCCTCTCTGTCACTGAGTGCTGTGGCTGAAGTGTACACCACTAACAAGTTGTTGCAGCAACCCACAAAGGCACTATAACAGCACCTTCCAAAGCTGCAACCTCTACTACACAGAGCAAGGGCAGCAAAGTGAGAAAGAAACTAAGAGGAGAGAGCTTTTAAATTATTTAAAGCACTCCAATTTTCTGAAGAATGACAAAATCTTCGATGATAGAAGGCAGAGGGCAGTATGCGGTTACAGGATATTCAGTTCAGTCATTACAGCAACTGCTAACAGTGCATTTTCCAAAAGGAACTCATCAGAAGCTTGACAAAAGTGTTGCTACTGGCAATCAGCAATCACAATTTCATCTCTTTTGCTGCAGATTACTAATAGATTTATTAGATCACTGCAGCAAGCTCTGAGAAATACAAACCTGCCAACCAAACACAGCCTAACCAAAATTAGTAGGAAAAGAAACAACTCCTATTACACATGTAGCTTTATAGAAAGAGAGAAATAACTGTTTTAAATACCAGTAACTGCAACAGCAGAATCGCTGAGCAGAAACTGACAGCCAAGTTCTGTTTGCATGAAGACAGCCTCAACTGTGACCTTGGGTTCATGTCATGCTACATGTGACGCTACCTCATGATTCTGTCTATGTAAAATCTTCCTTACTGTCCTGTTTTGACACCATCATCTTGATAAATTGTTATGATCTCTCTACCTTAATTTGTTTGAACAGTTTTTGATCACTTATTACTTTGATTGGACCTCAGCATTGGATTTTTACATCTATCATGTTATTCCAGTCATTTGGTTTGTCTCCAGCACCATCTTATCTTTAATTTTTTTTGTAATTATCTCTCTGCCTCATTTAGTCAGATTATAGGTCATCTCTTTGCTGTTGACACTTTATTCACACCAGCAGACACTCTAGGTCACCTGCAGAGACTTATTTGATACAGGTAGTTCTGTAATGTGGTAGTTGCATTCCTGTACAACGCCCATGTTATAGAAGTTACACAATATAAATAATGGGCTTATTAGAAAAACAGGGTTAGAAGCAAACGCTAAAAATATCAGTTAAAAAACAAAAATAATAGTTTGCCTGATACAAATGATAGCATAGCCTAAGTAAATCTTTAAATCACATATTTTAATGAAATAACACACTAAATTTACCACTTTAAACACTAAAATCACTGACTATAGCACTGTACCTTTCAGGAGGCTCTCCATCAGAAAGCACGCAAGCCGACTGACAACCTGAACAGCAAAATGCAGCCTCAGGTGAAATGTTGGGGATGGTATCGCGAAACAGTGAACGAAGGTTCACTTTAGAAAAATGGTCCGCAATTCACTAATTGTGTTACAGCCAAACTACATTTAATAAACACATGTTACAAGAGGGTTGGAATATAAAAGCACCGTTGTGCTACTGAGACTTTATAAAGCTCTGGTTAGGCCCCATTTGGAGTACTGTGTCCAGTTTTGGTCCCCCCACCTCAGGAAGGACATACTGGCACTGGAGCGTGTCCAGCGGATATTCACACGGATGATCCCTGGAATGGTAGGTCTAACATACGAGGAACGGCGGAGGATCCTGGGATTGTATTCATTGGAGTTTAGAAGATTAAGGGGAGATCTAATAGAAACTTACAAGATAATACATGGCTTGGAAAGGGTGGACGCTAGGAAATTGTTTCCGTTAGGTGAGGAGACTATGACCCGTGGACACAACCTTAGAATTAGAGGGGGTAAATTCAGAACAGAAATGGGGAGACATTTCTTCAGCCAGAGCGTGGTGGGCCTGTGGAATTCATTGCCGTAGTGCAGTGAAGGCCGGGACGCTAAATGTCTTCAAGGCAGAGATTGATAAATTCTTGATGTCACAAGGAATTAAGGGCTACGTGGAGATTGCGGGTAAGTGGAGTTGAAATGCCCATCAGCCATGATTGAATGGCGGAGTGGACTCGATGGGCCGAATGGCCTTACTTCCACTCCTATGTCTTATGGTCTTAACCATCTGTACTCCACTCAGACCATTTGTATGATCTTTTGATTTTTCTGCCGATAAATTGTGTCTGTGTGCTTCTCTCCCACTTCACTTGACAAAGGGCTACGCTTCGAAAGCTTGTGATTTCAAATAAACCTGCTGGACTATAACCTGGTGTTGTGTGATTTCTGACTCTTTTCACCTCAGTCTAACGCTGGCACCTCCACATCATACGCCATCATGACATGGAACTATAGGACTGCTCTTCTGGGGCAAGGTCAAACACCTGTAACCCCCTTTCTAACAATACTGTGCACATATCTACACTCCAAGGACTACAACAATTCCACAAGGCAGCTCACCATTATCTTCTCAATTGCAATCAGACATAAATAATAAATGCGGGCCCAGCAGCCTGCAACTCAAATATTTTTTTAAAAAAAGATGGATCATTCCAAAACAGCATTGTTTTCTCAGTCAACATCCATAAAGAGATCAGTTGGTGCTTTGTAAATCGTGTCATCTTCAAAAATGGCTGCCATATTTGTCCAAATAATAGGAATTCTTCCGTAAATCATCATTTTATTTGTAAAGACTTTACTCACACCGCCTAACACTCTATCACCTGCAGAAACTTATTATCCAACACTCCACTCACACCAGTTTTATGATACTTTGATCTCTCTTCCCATAAACTATGTCTGCATGCTCTTCTCTCTCACTGCACCTGGAAAAGGGACTGTGCTCATAAAACTTATAATTTCAAATAAACCTGTTAGACTACAACCTGGTGTCGTGCAACTTCTGACTTTGTCCAGCCAATTCTACCACTGGCATCTCCACATCATTGTAAGCTAATAGGCCTTTAGAAATAGTCATCAAGGAAGGAGACATAGGTGGCAGCATCCTTCTCCACATAAATGCCAGAGATGAAAGAGGTCATTTGGCTGGTTCACTCAGCTAGAGAAACTTTCCAGCACTATCATACCAAAAAGGAGCTTCAACAGAGCTGAGTTCTGAGGAAGGGTCACTGGACCAGAAACGTTAACTATGATTTCTCTTCACAGATGCTGCCAGACTTGACAAGCTTTTCCAGCAATTTCCGTTTTTATTTCTACAAAACTCCACAGTTTCAGCCTTTACTTTCTCATCTAGAAGTCAATTCTATATATATAAAAACGTTAACCCCAAACAATTCTGGAACAAATGATTTGACAGAAATTAAAAATTGATTTTATGAACTTGCTAATAAGAAAGAAAGTGGACAATCGGCATAGCACATGCTTTGTTCCACCAGAGTATTGTTCCACAGGCAACATCACATAAATATTCACAGAAGTCCATGAACAATTCAGAGCAGACTACTCATCTGTGTTTGATACTACATCTGGAAGACCCATTTTTATTTTTCTTGCCTACCACCATGAAACAGTATTGTGCACTTTAAGTAGCAATCAAGATGGGTTTCATGGCATCAATGTGAGCACTAATCAAGTTAAGTTCTGGTCAGCACGATGCAACACAGAATCTGGATTGCTTCAGGCTCTCTGCCTTTATTCCTGATGAAGGGCTTTTGCCCGAAACGTCGATTTTACTGCTCCTCGGATGCTGCCTGAACTGCTGTGCTCTTCCAGCACCACTAACCCAGAATCTGGTTTCCAGCATCTGCAGTCATTGTTTTTACCACGATGTAACACAGTACAGTCCAACTCTTCATTGAGGCAAAAGTGAGGTCTGCAGATGCTCAAAATCAGAGTCAAGATTAGAGTGGTGCTGGAAAAGCACAGCAGGTCAGGCAGCATCCAAAGAGCAGAAAAATCAACGTATCGGGCAAAAGCCCGTCATCAGGCTTTTGCCCAAAATGTTGATTTTCCTGCTCCTCGGATGCTGCTTGACCTGCTGTGCTTTTCCAGCACAACTCTTCATTGATACCTGTCAAAGTATTAACATGGGAATCCAGGCAACCACTAAATGGTTTATGACCACCAAACATATCAAGTGGTCAGTGAACTGCAAAATAACAGCTCATAATTTGCCCTTTTAATTTATAATCAGTCGAGCTTGTGTTAAAACAGGTTAAAGGTTAGTTTAAGACAAGGTATACTGAAGATTTCTTAGTGGTAAAGGGCTAAAGTCATTACAGAAATTACAGATATCAAGATTAAAACAAGTACACACAAGACAAAATAATACTTCTAAAAAGAAAGCACAACTGAATAGAAGGGTATTATTTTTAAGCACAGATAGACCTCACAAAACTGTACACTTTAGGAGGGAGAAAATATCTGCCTTCTGGTTTTGCAGGCATGGCATTTTTAGTTGCCCAGTTGTTGTACAGTAGACCACTAGCTGTTGTGAGATCGGTCTCATTGTCTTCTTTGACTGGAGAGGGGTTTCTTCCAGAACAGAGACAAATATTCTTGGCAATCTTGCTGTCATCTGCAAACTCATGCCTTCACTCCCATCATTTAAGTTATTGATGTAAATTGTAAAAAGTTGAGGATCTAGAAAAAAAACCCACAATGGACGCCATATCATATTCCGCCAAACAAACACTCAGTTATATGTATTTTGCTTTCTGCCAGCTAGCCAGCCAACCAGCCAATCTTCGATCCATGCTAATGACACCATGAACTTTTACATGTGCAAAAATCATTGAATATGGCACCTTATCAAATGCCTTCTGGAAATCCAAGGACAGTACACCTGTCAGCCCCCCTTTATCAAAAATATATGTGCTACTAAAAAGAACTCCAATAAATCAGTTAAACATGATGAACCCATGCTGTCACTTCCTGATTACCTTGTATTTTTGCATGTTTTTCTAAGTGCCTAGCTACACTCTCGTAAAAATCTAACAACCTCCTCATTACAGACACAAAGCTAACTGGATTATAGTTTCCTGTCTATTGTCTCGTGCCCTTGTTGAATAGCTATTTTATTAGCTATTAGCTATTTTATTGTGTGATGGAACCTTGACTGAATCAAAGGAATTTAGAAAATTAATAATACATCTATTTATTCATTAACAACATATTTAAAGACCCTATGATGAAATCCATCTGGATCAAAGACTTGCTAGTCCATAGCTCCATCAGTTCACTTAGTACCACTTTGCCCAGGATTGTAATTTGACGAAGCTCCTCTCTCCCTTCTATCTCCCGATTTACTGCTCTCACTGGGAAGAATCCTTTACCTATTCCTTTTACAAAGAGGAACAGTTTCTCTCTATCGTCCCCATTCATGTTTTTCAAAACTCTATCAAATCGCCTTGTTAGCCATTTTCTATTTAAGTAGAGCAGTCTCTCAATGTACCCTCATAACTGGAACTTCCCCATCCTGGAGCCATTCTTCGAAATTGCTTCTGTACTCTCTCTGGTACATTCACACCCTTTCTATAATGTCCAGAACTGTACACAATACTCAAGCCCAGGTACAGTAAGTTTCTTATCCACAGAGACTGAAAGTGATTTGCAAAGGAAGCTTTTTCACTCAGCATGTAGTTTAAAAAAAGGAATTCACTGCCTGTTAATGCATGACGGTAGGGTCAATTGAAGCATTCAAGAGGGCATTAGATAATTATTTGAATAAAAATAATGTGCAAGTGTATAGGGAAAAATAGGAGATTGGCATGAGGTAATGCTGCTCATTTGAAGAGCCAGTATAGACAAGATGGGCCAAATAGCATCGTTCTGTGCTTCAACACTTCTGTGATTCAATGATCAACCACCCCAACTACCATTAATCCTTATGCAGCTACAGAGTTTTTCCTTAAGTTTTATACTTTCCCCAACTTCTTCAGTCAACCAATGGGTAGATCCTCCCTTTAAAATTTTTTTTTAATAGTAGGAATATACTTAAAGCATTCTGAAATATCCTCTTAAAATGTCCAACTGAATCTCTATATTCCCCTCAACTAATATGTCAATTCACTTCAGTTAGTCCACCATGCTTTATGCTTTATCTCAAGGGGCATTTTCTTTTATGATTAAATTAGATCACTTACAGTGTGGAAACAGGCCCTTCAGCCCACACCGACCCTCCGAAGAGCAACCCACCCAGACCCATTCTCCTACATTTACCCCTTCACCTAACAATACGGGAAATTTAACATGGCCAATTCACCTAACCTGCACATTTCTGGACTGTGGGAGGAAACGCACACAGACACAGGGAGAATGTGCAAACTCCACACAGATAGTTGCCTGAGGCGGGAATTGAACCTGGGTCTCTGGCGCTGTGAGGCAACAGTGCTAACCACTGTGCTGCCCCATTATTTTCTTGTTTCTTTACAGTGTGGAAACAGGCCCTTCAGCCCAACAAGTCCACAGTGACCTTCCGAAGAGCAACCCACACTATGGGAATTTAGCTTGGCCAATTCACCTAACCTGCACATCTTTGGACTGTGGGAGGAAATCAGAGCACCCCAGAGGAAACCCACATAGACACAGGGAGAATATGCAAACTCCACACAGACAGTTGCCCGAGGCGGGAATTGAACTCGGGTCCCTGGCACTGTGAGGCAGCAGTGTTGATCACTGAGCCACCATGTACTCTGTCCTACATTGTGCTTACTATTAGGGGGTCTGGAGATCTTTTTCAATAATTACTTCATTCCTCATCCACACCCAAACTGCTACTACATTCTGACCTCCTGAACTAAAATTTTCTCTCCCTGTTGTATAAATCCCACCCTTGATTAACAGTCCTACCCTTCTACTAATGAGCTTTATATTCTTCTTGAACGTTCATATGCTTCTCAATATTCGGAAACCAACTGTTATCTTGCAGCCACATTTCCCTAATGGCCATCTGACCATATGTTTAGCATCTGGCCCATTTACAGTCAGATTTAGCCATTAACAAATGTTTCTAAAGATCACTGGACCGTAATTATACACAGTGACAGGTGCAACAGAAGGGAAACTTGAATCAGAGGCTGATTTCCATTCCTAGACAACACAAAGTTTTTGTTGGGCAATGAGGCGGATGGTTGGAGAAGAGGAGGGATGACAGCAAAGAAAAATGGCAGTGCACAAGTGCTCATATAATGACAGGTGAAATTATCAGGTGAAACCCTCGAGTATCTGACTGCAGTTTAAGATTGTTTTCACTGGAGTTTTTAGTTGACAGCCTTTAACCTCAAAACCGTAAAAACAAAATTCTGAGCAAATGCTTTCATTTAAAATTAACATACTTAAGACTGGAAAATTACATTAACCCAATTGGTATAGACTCTGCATGATATGAGGGGGTGAGTTTGCTGGTTAATTTTACTTCAGTATTTTCATCTATGATCCCAATAATGGGAGCTGAAAATATGTTGCTGGAAAAGCGCAGCAGGTCAGGCAGCATCCAAGGAGCAGGAAAATTGACATTTCGGGCATGAGCCCTTCTTCAGGACCGTTCCTGAAGAAGGGATCATGTCCGAAACGTCGATTCTCCTGCTCCTTGGATGCTGCCTGACGTGCTGCGCTTTTCCAGCAAAACATTTTCAGCTCTGATCTCCAGCATCTGCAGTCCTCACTTTCTCCCAATAATGGAAAGTGAGCAGCAAATGGGCCATGTCAGAATCTGCCATTTACCTTTGATGAAAATTTCCTATTGATCCCACTGAACAATAACGTGCAACACTCTAGGAATACAACAGTTCATGGCTAAGACCCACCATGACCTTTCGCTGCAAATGAGAATGTGCAGGTGCCTTTACCATTAGTATTCAAATCCTATGAACAAACAATACAATCAAAGAAAGGAAATTTAGATTTTGTTGAGAACTCTATGCTGTTCCATTCCCATGTACTTATGTTCAAATTAATTCCTCCAACTCTAAACTACCAGTTTCAATTGTAAATCTCAGTCTCATGCAAGCAAGCATGGTCAATCTGAGAAGTAACTGACCTTTTTGAATTATAAAATCCCACGATGTCTTATGATGACCAGCAATGAGAAAAAATTATATATAGTAAGTATTATATCTGTTTTATTTTATTGATAAAATGGGGCAAAAATTAAGTCAATCTTAAAAGCACCAACAAGCAGAAAATGAAGAACAATGGGACTCAAAGTCCCATTCCTTCTTTCCAAAGCCTTTGCTGTGAAAAGGGCACAGGGACCTTGTACAACATAGCTTTGAAGGTTTTATAACAGAAAAAAACTACATCCCTTTTTCATATGGAGAAATAGGTAACAGGTCAATGGGGAAGGAAGGAGAAAGTACAGGAGAAAATGCTTACACGATAAAATGCAGGCCATTGAAAAAATAACAAAAGGCTGGGGACCTCTACAGCCTCTGGCACTTTGAGCACTGCCATCTTTATTCAGGTATCTAGAAGTCTGCCTTGCTATGTTGCAATCTGTGCCAGCGATTGATTCTCCTCCCCCCCCCCCACTTAATGAAAATAAATCAATGTTTCCCTATAAAGGCTTTACATCATGTTGCATGACTGAAGCAAGCATTGTATTCACAACTGCTAAGAAATGTTATACGTTGCAGCAGGAGGGAGATCAGGACACAGGAAATGGAAGAAATTGAAATTCATATTTTGAGTAATGCCCCGAAGAATTTCTGCTTGCTGTTTCAAGTAGCATATGGGTATTTGGAACACAACCATTTCACGAACATAGATATTATATACACAGTGCCATTTTTGATCAGGAGGAATCCATGAGTGGCTACATTAGTATCCTGAATTGAGTGATGAATTTCAAGTTTGTTTTTACCCCAATGTGAGCAACCCGTAAAATCTCATTTTCCTGCTTGTGAAGGACCCTGCAGAATATTTTAAGCAACTTTATAATTTTCTCTTCAAAGAATTTAGTAAAAACAATTTTTTCCAATTTATTCATTAATTGTTTTCTCAATTCTTAAATTTGTTGACTCTTGTTACAATCTTGTCAGCTAATATATAAAAAATGACTAATTAACTAACCATAACCTTTCATAGCCTTGAGGATCATTGTCAGATCTCATTAGAGAGAATGTTTCATTCTCTCAAATTCTTTCACAACTGTAGACCCCAATTGAATCAAGTAACATATCTTCCAATGCTCTTGTATGTTTCCCATAATGGAATATCTAAGACTAGATTAAAGAATCCAGCACTTTCCAACAATTCAGGTTTAAAATGTCTCATTCTTTGTGCATTTTATGCATCTAAATACTAAACCAATGACATTTCTTTCCGCCATGAACTTATTTGATATCGTGGTTGTCTTAACACCATCTCAGGGACAATAGATGGCCAATAAATGATGGCCCAACCAACAAAACCCACATCCTATTAGTAAAAATACCCAGGATCCCCATGCAATTCTCTCCACTTTAAATCTTACTATTAAAGATTCTTTACCTAGAATATCCCTATTTTACTTCCAAAGTGTAGTACTTCGCAGGATTTTATATTAAACTACACTTACCATCTCTCTGTTGGCCCTGAACAAATGGACCCAACTCCTTCACTCCAGAGTTCCAATACCCTTGCTGTAAAATCTACAATTGCTGACTTCGGGGCACACAGCAGCAGAACAGTGTTCTGACACAAAAAAGATGGCCATATGAGGTGAGACCCTGGAAAAGACAGCTTAGGTATTATATTACAAGAGGAGATTAAAATCTTAGAAGAGGTAGAGGAAAGCCAGCAAAGTATTTTTCTAGAAGGTTGTAGCTTACAGGCTCTAAATCTGAATCATCAAGTAAACTTGGCAAGTGAACCACATCAAGGCAAGGTCTGCAGTATACAATGAAATGGCCTACGGCACGAAGTAGAGGTGGATGGAGGCACTGCAGGAGGAGAGCAGGGAGACTGCAATTCAAAGCTCATATGGAATAAACAAAACCGATGAGGTGAAGACGTAATTAAGTCTGCAATCCAGTCTCTGTTTTGGGTTACATATAGAAGACTCTCTCTCAGAAGAATAAAATCCATTTTAGTTTTTTTTAAACATACGCATTCATCTTTCAACTGACATCTTCAAAATTGATTTTCTGTCTGCAAGTAGGAAAATGTGCTGTTCCACAGAATATTTAATGGAAACCACTATTGGAACAACTGGAATTTAATTTTACATTTGATGCACAGATATTACGGTGACTTTCTATGGATTGTGAAGCAGACAACCAAAGGCCCAAGACAGTGGGAGTTTTTAAAAAAAATATTAACCTAGTCTGAATATTTTATTGGCATTTCTGTTGAGGCTAACTGATCACCTGTTCAGTGTGGCATAAACTGAAGACATATCTGCGCGAATGCTGGGCTAACACGTGAAATTCTCCCCCATGTTTCACAGAGTTTTGCTGTTGAGGTTATTCCATCAAGTGACACCTGTCTTGCAGAATAAATGCTTTCATACTCACTTACGAAACACCCTAGCACACCCTACAGAGTGATGATGCTACAACCAAAAAGGAGGTTAGTCAGACAATCATGCCTGTGCTGGCTCTCTGATCCCTTACTACAACATCACTCAACAAGATCAGAGACATTACTGAACTCCAAATTTCCTATAAGTAAATTTATTGCATCTTCCTTTCACAGAGAAACACAATGGGTATTAGTACGTCAGGAGAATCTAATTTAATATTACCAAAAATATGTTGCCTTTCATTTCTCATTGCCTTGACAATGGGATTATAAACACTGGGTATTACAAAACCGCTGTTACAGGCAACAGTTTTTGTCACAAGCAGCAGTACGTTTATTGGGAAGAGGAGGATAGGTCCTCAGCTTGCCTTGGAGCACACAATGTTCCAAACGGCAACCCTCTGAAGTTCAGAACGGACATACAGGTTGCAGATTTCCCATCAGGTCAACTTTAAATCACCAATAATTAAGTATATGATTTGATTTCCCCTTTGTTTCATGGTCCCATACCCACAAACTCATACTGCTGATCAACACACAGAGGAAAATACTAATGTCTGAACAGGGGGCTTTAAAATTAATGGTCCACCTAAAAACTTAGGAGAAAGTGAGGACTGCAGATACTGGAGATCAGAGCTTAAAAATGTGTTGCTGGAAAAGCGCAGCAGGTCAGGCAGCATCAAAGGAGCAGGAGAATCGACGTTTCAGGCATAAGCCCTTCTTCAAGCTTTTCTTCACCTAAAAACTTATAAAAGTAACCAGCACTCATTGACAAACTTCATATAAAACAGTTGCAGGAAAATAAACATTCCCAGACAGTCGACATCCTGGCATGATGACATCAGTAGTGCCTCCTGAAATCACAGACTGGGTCTGCACATGTGCAAAGGCCATTTTGGCATTCTGCATGTTTTGACACTCAGTCCCCAGATACATTAGTTGTTTCAAGCTGAGCAGTTACACATGACCTGTAATGACTATTCCACTGAGTACAAACATAATTGGTAATTTGATTGAAATGCTTAAAGATGATTAAGGTAGATACTGTAGAATTACTTACCTTGTTGGATGAATGCATAACAATCTTAAAAATGTTATAGCTAAGCCTTTCATGGTTATGCACTTTTTCAAGAAAAGGGTACTGAATACCAAAAACTCTATTGCAAAATTTTTTGGGGGCTGAAAATTTCAAAATTGAGTGATTTTTGTTCAGCAAAGGTATTAAAAGATACAGAATCAAGCTTGCTAGATGGAGTTAAGATATACCATCAGCCACAATTTCAAACACTGAAGGTATTTTTGATTTTCATCCTGACCCTATTATTTTCCAAATTCTTAGGAAACTAGTGGGAGTCTAATCTGGCTCTGCCCCAAAACAGTTTAAATAGCTTGTCATCCTTCATTAACTGGATGTTCTTATTAAGGAGTAATAACCACCATGGAACAGTTTTTTGCCCTTACCAGAGGTGATCTTTTGCTATAAATTCTGTGCCTTTCCATCCTGCACCACAGCTACCTGATGTAGGAGCAGCCGTCCGAAAGTTAGCGCTTCCAAATAAACCTGTTGGACTATAACCTGATGTTGTGTAATTATTAACTTACCAGAGGCAAGGAGAGGTATATAGAATGCTAATATGCGCAGGAGACAAGAATGAAGAGGTTGGAAAATGTTTATTATGTTTTGCAACAGGCAGGCACAGTCCTCTTGTGAATACTGGAGTCTAGCATGCGTGGATTTATCAGAACACAGAATTATCTAATTAAAGCAGAGGCAGAGAGGTTATTCTAAAAGTAATCCCATCAACACAGATCTTAACTAATCACAGATGTCATCTTTTAATCCCAGCCTCTGCGATTACTCACTATACTCCTTGTACCCTCACAAAAATACGTGGCCAATTCAGCTCTAATGCCATTTACAAATTTGTCGATGACACCACTATAATGAGTCGGATCTCAAACAATGACAAGACATGGGACAGGAAAGAGTATGACAGCTTAGCGGCATGGTGTAAAGACAACAATCTCTCCCCCAATGTCAGCAAAATGAAGGAACTGGTCATCAACGTCAGGAAGTGGAGTGGAGGACACCCCCTGTCTGTAACAATGATGCTGAGGCGGAGGTGGTTGAGAGTTCAAGTTCCCAGGAGTAAATCATAGAATAAAAGAATGGAAGCAAACCATGTGGCCCATCAAGTCTATACCGAACGTCCAAAGAGCATCCCACCCTAATCTGCCTTTCCAGAACCCTGCATTTCCCATGGCTAATCCACCTAAACTACACATCCCTGGAGACTACAGGACAATTTAGCACGGCCAATCCACCTAACCTGCTCACAGAGTCATAGAGATGTACAGCACAGAAACAGACCCTTCAGTCCAACTCGTCCATGCTGACCAGATATCCTGACCTAATCTAGTCCCATTTGCCAGCACTTGCCACATGGACTTGTATGCCTGAACACTGCAAGTGCACATTTAAATACAACTTAAATATTGAGGTTTTCTGCCTCTACCACTCTTAGTGAGTTCCAGATTCCCATTACTATCTAAGTGAAAACTATCTAAGTAGTAATGGGCGGCACGGTGGCACAGTGGTTAGCACTGCTGCCTCGCAGCGCCGGAGATCCGGGTTCAATTCCCGCCTCAGGCGACTGACTGTGTGGAGTTTGCACGTTCTCCCCGTGTCTGCGTGGGTTTCCTCCGGGTGCTCCGGTTTCCTCCCACAGTCCAAAGATGTGCAGGTCAGGTGAATTGGCCATGCTAAATTGCCCGTAGTGTTAGGTCAGGGGTAGATGTAGATGTAGATGTAGGGGTATGGGTGGGTTACGCTTCGGCGGGCGCGGTGTGGACTTGTTGGGCCGAAGGGCCTGTTTCCACACTGTAAGTAATCTCATCTAATCTCATCTAATCTAATCTCATCTCATCTAATCTAATTTTCCTCACATCTCCTCTAGTCCTTCTGCCCATTACCTGAAATGTCTGTCCACTGGTCTATGATCCTTCTATCAAGGGGGAAAAAAATTCTTCCTAACTACCCTCTCTGTCCCTCAATTTCATACATCTCAATCATATCCCCTTTCAATCTCCTCTCCAGTTAGTAAAACAACCCTGATCTGTCCAATCTCACTTCAGCCTAGGCAACATCCTGGTAAATCTCCTCCACACCCTCTCCAGTGCAATCATATCCCTGCTATACTGTGGATTGCAGAACCGCACACTACACTACCTGTGGCCTAACCAACATTCTATACAGTTCCAGCAAAACCTGCCTGCTCTTAAACTCTATGTCTCAGCTAATTAAGACAAGTATATGCTTTCTTAATTGCTTTGTCCACTTGTCTTGATACCTTAAAGGATTGCTGTACATGCACACCAAGAACCCTCTGACCCTCTATGTTTTCCAGGATCCTACTGCTCATCATATAGTACCTTGCACCTGGGCAGGACAAGCAAGATATCACCTCACATTTATCCTGACCGAAATTATATTTGCCATTATCGATCCATTCATATCTTCTTGTAGTCTAAGATTATCCTCCTCACTATTAACTACCCCATCAATTTTTATATTGTCTGCACTGCGTCAATCAGTAGTTCCTTTCCTTCATGTTAAATTTGCTGTCAATTAAAGTCAGATAGTAAGTATGTCCTCCAAAGCATCCAAAACTGATCCAAATGCTGAAAATTTTTCAAACTATATTTTAAGTGATCACAATTCTTCAGCCTTCCACAACATTGAAGTAAAATAATCTCCCTTTTCAGAGACTGATTGAGATAGAACATTAGGAATGTAGCACAGCCCAATGTCTATGCCAGCTGAAAAAAAGCCATCTTACCTAAGCATACTTTTCAGCTCTTGTTCCAAAGCCCTGTAGTCCATAACTATTTTTGAATGTAAAAGGTTTTCTGCGCCATGTCAAACAGTGAATATCAGATTCCTACCACCAACTGGGTGAAATGAAATTATTTAATTCTGCTCTAAACCTTCACCAATTACTTTAGATTAATGCCATGCCCGTGGATTACTGAGCGCTTTCTATTCATTCTTTCGAGGCCCCTCATGATTTTAACACTTCTATTAATTCAGTCCTCAGCCTGTTATTCAGAAGAAAACAATCCTAAACTTTCCAATTTTTCCGCACAGAGAAGGGGTTGTTTGTGGTGGTGGAACAGCTTTTGAGTCTCCATGGAGTAAGACCTAACATTTAGGTATTTCTCTAGACAGTCTCTAACAATCATATCAATGGAACTTGTGTGTAGTTGCTATCATATGCAATAATCATTTTGATTAAGACAACGGACCTTACTCATTGGGTACCAGGTTTTCTTGAAACAATGGTAACTGTTGCAAGTTTAGCAGCTCTCCAGTTGCACCTCTCACATAACCATTGCTAGAGGGGATTGGGTAATGATGGTCACAGATTCTCTTAGCAGCTTAGAATACAATTCATCCTCGTCTGGCAATGGATCTATTTTCAAAGATACTACACTTCTTTTGCTCATCATTATATTTAATATCCTATATTTCACACACCTGTTATAGCAATTCCCCTCTTTTGTGAAAACAGACACAAAATAATTAATGAAGCACCAGACCCAGATCTTCCATCTCCACAAAGAAGTTTCCTCTCACTAATTGGCCTTACTTATTCCTTAGCTATTTGCTTTAGTTGGCAATGTTGGGTTTCTTTTGATTTACTTTCCCAATTTTCTTCATCTGTTTCTTTGCTTTAACTTTTTTTAAACTTCAGTCCTGCATTTTCTATCATCCTCCAAGCTTCCTGCAACATTGAGCTTTCAGTATCTCTCGTAAATATTCTTTTTTTTGCCCAACATACCCTTTGACCACCAGAAGGGTCTAGATGTGGAAGTCCATCACATTTCTTTTGTGAGAACACATATCTATAATGAATCGTCTCGAGCTCCTCCTTGAAAACCTCCCACTGTTATTATAGTGATCTACCTTTAACTAACTATTTCTAGCCCATTTTTGCCAAATTATAGCACAGCACTGAAAATTCACCTTCCCTAATTTAAAATTGACCATTAATCAATCTTGTCAATTTGTCTGAAGAATGGGTGAGCAGTATTTTAATTGTTGACATGCCACATCCATTCATGATAATTCATTACAGATACAGCATCTATCCCTATTGATGAGCACCTTCAATCAATAATATGTAAAAATTGTATCCTCTGATTTGCTATAGATTGTGAACCTTTTGTCTCAACCTTGTTTAAAGGTGCTGTAGCATTTTAAACCGGTCACTTTTCAAGTTAAGTTGTTCCATACCCACCTGGTTCGAAAACTCAGTGATTCAGCAAAAACAAATATAGTTCAAGAGACAAAGAACCAATATCTCCAAAGTGTCATTCAGGACATGCAGTTGGGGAGGTTCTTCTTGACATTAGAGACCAGGCAGACCTGTTACTTGAACAGATATTCAATCCAGAGGTTTATAACCAAGAATCAGGATTAATGGGTCCTTTCCTGGTTGGAAAGATTAATGGAATGCCAGAAGGATCAGACCATGTCCTCAATTTACAATCGATATTCACGACTTGGATGAGGGCACAGAGCATAATTATTCAAATATGCTGATGATATAAAAATAAGTGTGAGCGCATGTTGTGATAAGCACATAATAATTCTCCAAAAGGATACAGATAGGTTAAGTCAGTGTGCAAAAACTAGGCTGATGGAAACTAATGCAGTCCTCCACTTTGGAAACAAGAACCAAAGAACAGACTATCATTTAAATGAAGAGAGAAACTCTAGAAATGTATAGCAAGTGTTTTTGCACACAAAACTGTACATGGTGTTGAATCATAGAATCTCTACAGTATGGAAACCAGCCATTGACCACAAGTCCACACAGACTCTCTGAAACGTATCACACCCAGACTCAGCACCTACCCCCTGCCCTGTCCCTGTAACTCTGCATTTCCCATGGCTAATCCACCTAATTTACACATCCCTGGACACTATGGGCAATTTAGCAAAGCTAATCCACCTAACCTGCACATCTTTTAACTGTGGGTGGAAACCGGAGCAGCTGGAAGAAACCCAAGCACACGGGGAGAATATGCAAACTCCACACAGACAGTTGCCTGAGGCTAGATCCTGTGTCCCTGGCACTGTGAAGCAGCAGTGCTAACCACTGTGCCACTGTTGGTGAAGCCATACCTGAAGTACTGTATACAGTCTTGGTCCCTGGATTTAAGAAAGGATATACTAGTGTTGAAGACAGTCCAAAATAAATTCACTAGCTGATCCATGAAATGAGAGGTTTGACTTATCAGGAGTAGCTAAACAAGTCAGACCTCTATTCACTGGAGTTTAGAAAAATAAGGGGTGATCTTATAGAAAGTACAAGGTTCTGATGGGGCTTGACAGGGTAGATGTTAAAAAGTCTCCCATGTGTGGGATTTGGAACTAGTGGCGCATTACAAAATGAAAGGACATGAATTTAAAATTGAGGTGTGAAAGAATTTCTCTTCCTAGAGTGTAGTGAATATCTGTAATTTCTATCCCACAAGAGTTGTGAAGGCCAGATTACTGGAAATATTTAAAAGAACAGATAGCTATATTTTTGAAACATTCAGGAGTTGAGGTCTATGAGCAGCTGCTATGAAAGAAGTGAGGCCTGGAGCAGATCAGCCATGACCATAGTGAATGGCAGCGCAAGCTTGATGAGCTGAATGGCTACTCCTGCTCCAGTTTCTTATGTTCTTTATCAACTGTATTCTTCAGGATTTCCTGTATTTATTAATGGGAATCTCTCCTCATCTGTTATTACACTTTTTAAAAACAATCTGACAATCTTTCTCACAGATCCTCCTGAAAATGATGAACACAGACACAGTTCTACACGCCACACTTGTCACAAGCTGACTCAGTGAGTATCAGAGTTTGGACATATCAAATTCAACCTTAAATTGCAGTACTATCCTAACCCAAGATCTACACAAGTGATGTTACAACATTGCTTAAGGTAACAACATGGAGCAGGAATTTCTACACTCCATAACTCAGACTGATTACTAGAAACTCATGTATCACTGAGGCTGGGATCAGACCAGAATAAAATCTTGAGGCTTCTACAATTTAGTGCGAAAAACAGGGTATCAGTGCATAATGTTATTTCTAAAGATTTACTGATCGCAATAGGTGAGTGCAAACTTACTTAATAATTGCTCCTGTGAAACACCTTGGGGATTTGTTACATAAAGGCATTATATAAACCCAAATGATTGCTAAAGAACTCACCGTGCCCTACACAATGTATTGTACAGTACAGCATTCAAATTCAAGTTTTCTAGTCCAAATCTGCCATCCTAGTGGATATGTCCTATGCCACAATCATCTGGATAACATCGCTGCTCCTTCACACCAACATTTTCAACCCAAAGTCCTAATGATCAATCTTCTTTATGCAAACAGCAGTCAAGCATTCTGCATGGAATCTTTAATACCCGGAGAGTGGACAAAGCCATCATGGGTTAATGAAAGGCTTAATAAATGCTCAACAAATCTACAGGATTTTTTTTGAAGATAGTAAGGGTGAATCACTAGATGTGGTGTATTTGAATTTTCAGAAGGCTTTGGATAAGGTCCCTCGTAAGAGATCAGTGGGCAAAGTTAGTGCACTCAAAATCGATGGTAATATATTGGCATGGATTGAGACAGAAACAGGGTATGGGAATAAATGGCTTTTTGAGAGTGGCAAGCAGTGACTACTGAGAAATATCAGTGTTCCAGCCCCAACTAATCATGATACATATAAATGACTTGGATGAGGGAACCAAATGTAACATTTGCAGGTTTGCTGACGCCACAAAAGTAGGTGTAATATTGAGTTGCAAGGAAGTTGTGAGAGGACGAAAGGAGGCTTCACGGCAATTTAGACAAGTTGAGTGAGTGGGAAAATACATGGCAGATGTAATACAATGTGACTAAATGTTAGGTTCTGCACTTCGGTGTGAAAAACAGAAGTGAAGAACATTAATTAAATGGTGATATGTTGGGAAATGTGGATGTACAATTCTGGATCTGGATGTCCTTATACACAAATTAAAGGAAGTAGACAGGCATGTGCAATTAGTAAGGCAAATGTATATTGGTTTTCATTGCAAGAGGATTTGAGTTCAGAAGTAGGGATTGCCTTCCTGTGGCTATACAGGGTCTTGGAGAGACCACATCTGGAGTAATGTATACAGTTTTGCTCTCCCTACCGAAGAAAGAATATACTTGCCATCGTAGTGCATTGGGGGTTTACTCGGCTTAAATTGGGAATTGACGGGTTCGACAGTGCATGTATTCACTGGAGAGTTTTGAAGGATGAGAGGGGATCTCATTGAAACTTAGAAAATTCTAACTGAGTTGGACAGTATAGATGCAGGGAGGACATTTTCCCTGGAGTCTAGAAACAGGGAGCACAGGCTCAGGACATAAGATAGACCATTTAGGACTGAGATAAGGAAGTAGTTCTTCACTCAAAGAGTAGTGAACTGACGGAATGGTCATCCATAAAAGATTGCGATAGCCAACTCATTATATTCAAGAGAGAGATACTATAGGCAATGTTTTAGATTTTAAAGGCACCATGGGCTGTGGGAAGGAAGTAGAAATATGGTATGAGATACAGGATCAGGCAAGATCAGACTGAATGGCAGAGCAGGCTCAAAGGATCAAATGGCCCATTCCTCGGTGAGGTTTTCTATGTTCATGCTTCCCCAACAAATACTTACATTTCTCCATAAGGAAAGATGGAAATTAAGAACAGATAATTTGGTGTTGCTCCTGAATATCACCTAGTATTTTATTTCAATCAAAGTGGAAAGGAAAGAGAAAGAACAAGAACTCTAGAGAATCACAGTTACCATGCAGACAAAGAGAAGGGGCAATAGGTTCAACCAGAAATGAGAGAGAAATAAAGTCTATGCAGCACAGAGCTAAAAAAGAGAGGGAGAAGAGGGGAAAAGGTCTGACAGACCAAGAAATGAGGAGAAAGGGAACACAAAAGTATAAAAAAGATGGGACGATGAGGTCAGAGAACAGCACAAGCAAACAATAATTGAAAAGAGCCGGAGGCAAACACATAACAGGGCACAGCAAGTTCAAAGGAGGAGTGGGCGAAAGAGAGAGGGAATAGATGAGGGCATGAGGCAAACACTGAAAAATAGAAAAACAGACAAGAAATAAAAAGACAAAAGAAAAAAAAGCATAAAAATAAATAAACAGTACTGAGTAAGAATGCTTCCCAAATAGGCGCTGGATAAATTGCTTCTGAGGCCCTATAAATGAAAAGAGCTTCCATTTGAAAACACTGACCACTTCCAAACACCGATATTCTTATATTGCTTTTGAGAGTTAAAATCTTACGATAGCCACCAGAAAGGCACAGAATAAAGACAGGCCAA
Source organism: Chiloscyllium punctatum (assembly GCF_047496795.1). NCBI lineage: Eukaryota > Metazoa > Chordata > Chondrichthyes > Orectolobiformes > Hemiscylliidae > Chiloscyllium > Chiloscyllium punctatum. Next base: position 44,844,348 of record NC_092778.1, read on the forward strand.
CAGTTGACAATGCTTGCTAAAATTTCCAGCTTAAGAACAACAAGTCAGCATACAGAGAGGAGCTGCAGCAGTTAACGGACTGGTGCAGAGCCAACAACCTGTCTCAGAACGTGGACAAAAGGAAAGAGATGGTTGTTGACTTCAGGAGGGCTCAGAGCAACCACTCTCTGCTGGACATCGACGGATCCCCCATGGAGATCATGAACAGCACCAAATTTCTCGGCGTATACCTGGAGGAGAATTTCACCTGGATCCTCAACACCAACTCCATAGCCAAGAAAGCCCAGCAGCATCTCTACTTTCTGCGTAGGCTGAGGAAAGCCCACCTCCCAACCCCCCATCCTCACTACATTCTAGAGGGTTCATTAAAAGTACCCTGAGCTGCTGCACTACTGCCTCGTTGGGGAACTGCACTGTCTCAGATCGTAAGACCCTACAACGGATAGTGAGGACAGCTGAGAAGATCATCAGGGTCTCTCTTCCCTCCACTACAGGCATTTATTTCACATGGTGCATCTGAAAGGCGAAGAGCATTGTGGAAGACCCCCCTCACTCAAACTCTTCTCCCTCCTGCCATCTGGCAGAAGATATCGGAGCATATGGTCGCTCACGGTCAGACTGTGCAACAGTTTATTCCCCCAAGCCATCAGGCTCCTTAACACAGTATAATCAGACTCTCTCCCACCTGAAATTCTTTCGTATTGCTGCTAGAAAAATGTCGATCATTCTTCGGTTACACTGTAACTTGTGTGTTTTGCACTTCTTATGCATTTTATGCCGTGTACTATTGTGCAGTTTGTGCTGTCAATGCAGCACCCTCGACACTGGAGGAACACTATCTCATTTTTACTGTATCAGGTGCATACGGTAGAAATGACAAATAAAAGCTACTCTACTCTACTTTCTGGTTAAATTATATTAACTCACTAAGCAATGGAAAAACTACAGAAAAGAAGTAAACTGCAGTCTTTTTGTCAAATCAATTTGTAGAACGTCTGAAAGAATGGTGAGAAAGGACAGGAAAAAAAAAATGAAGTAGTGCTAGTACAGAGATTTTAGCTCCTGAAGGGAAATACTCAAATACATTTAGTACAGAAATGATGAGCCATTCCATTGCCAATGGGAGACACAAAGTGCATACTGTGTATCACACTGCTCTTTCCAGTGGCAGAAATCAAATACTCCCTTCAAATCCACAATAACTGGCACAGAATTATGGGACTTGAAACTCTGAGCCCAGCTCCCTGCGCCATTGCTTTAACTGAATGCTTCTGACCCTTTGTCTCTATTTGAAGAGCAGGGAATTTGCCGGATGTGCTTGTCAAAAGCCCTTTCTCAACTGCATGCAAACTATACACTTACCTTGTCACCTTATTGCTCTTGTGGGACCTTCCTCTAAATAAAATAACTACCCCTGCTATCCGAATTGAAGTCAGTCACCACAAATCTTTGGTTGGGGAAAAACAGTGGAAGTTCTGTATCTCTTCCATCCTGAAATCATCACTGTCAAGGGTTTCAGCAGTCTCAATTGCTATAAAGATAGACCCTGGGTGTTACCCTCTTAAGTCTCACTAACACAGCTCCACAAGTTTAGTACACAGTCAAGCTTTCCAATCGCATGTCTTTTTTAAATTCATGAGCCTGAAAAATCCAGGCCAATTTCACACATCATCATCATTACCATTCATCATCGTGTAGTAAGTACGAATGCTTTTATTCAGCAGTCTCTTTAATTCAGGAGAAATTGGTTTAGACAGGATCAAGCACATCAATCTCCAGTGATGTAGCAAGAACAATTGCTCAAGAAATATATTCTAGGCTTTTTAATCAGGTGAACGTTCCTGGCATAATTCTTCAATATTAATAATATTCCACAGTATGATTATTACAAATACTCAGATCAAAGGTTCCAGGTGGTGTAGTATTAAAAAGAAGAGATTGCTACACTTGATTTCAAACAATTTTTTCCACTTCCTTGAGTCACAAACTCATTAATGGGGTGCAATTTCTTGTGCACAGCCCAGATTCCATGCAGCTATTCTTCAGTATGCTAGTCAGCCATGGGGACAGCCCAGTTGCTACCTCCACATGATAACTAAGCAGATGGAGATATCTTTCACTAGGTTTGTTAGAATTAAACAGTTAATGCTATAGAGGGCTTTGAACTAATTAGAAGACCTGGGTCACTGAGAGGGGAAATATAGGCTTACAAGACAATTTTACAAGACAGCTATTTGCATAATGATACCCAGAGTCAAACAGGAAGGGACAGAGTATACAAACATAGAAAAACAGCAGTAAATAGGTTAAACGGTGGGAAAAATGTTAAAAAGGCAAAAATCAAGGATTCTTTAAATGAATACATTTAGTATTCAGAACAAAATAAATAAATTAACAGCACAAATACAGGCTATGATCGTATTGCCATTACAAGGTTGAGGGGGGGGATCAAAGCTGGGAACTAAATATTCAGGGGTGTGACACGTTTTGAAAGAATAGGCACGAGTAAAGGGTGGTTTTATAGCTTTGCTAGTCTGAATGTGACAGCAAGAAATCCTCTCGGATTGAAAGATGTAGAATCTACATCAGTGGAGAAAAGAAATAACAAGAGGAAGATGACAGAGAAAGTGATACATTATGGCAGAATTTAGCATTCGGTTTGAGAAAGTGAGCAACTTGCGTTGAAAGAACTGTGCAAAGCCTAAATGTATGATTAGTGGTAAGCCAGGTGATGGGAAAGCTTTAAAAACCAAAAAAAAAAATCAGAAAGAAGAGAGGGAGGAGAAGAAAAACTTAAATAAACTTTGCAAGTAATATCAATACGTACAAAAACCTCTTCAAATTAATAAAAAGAAACAGAGGGAGGCCAAAGTAAACACAGGCTGGGAGGCTGGGGAAAATAATAGCGGGAACCATGAGATGGTAAAGAAGTTAAATAAATACTCTAATTTTGACAGTACTAGGCAAGAACCTTCAACAGCTGATTGGGGGCAGATGTTTGTGGGAAAAGGGATGGCTGGAAAATGGGAAGCCTTCAAAAATATGATAACAAGAGTTCAGAGACACTATATTCCTGTTAGGGTGAAAGGAAAGGCTGGTAAGGTGTAGGGAACACTGGATGACTAGACAAATTGAGCATTTGGTTAAGAAAAAGAAGGAAGCATATGTCATGTATAGACAGGAGAGATCAAGTGAATTCTTAGAAACGTATACTCCTACTGCCTTTCTACTCAAGAGGGAAATCAGGAGGGCAAAAAGGGGACATGAGATAGCGTTGGCAAATACTGTTAAGGATAATCCAAAGGGTTTTTATAAATGCATTAAGGATAAAAGGATAACTAGGGAGAGAGTACAGCCCCTCAAAGATCAGTAAGGCAGCCTTTGTGTGGAGCCGCAAGAGATGGGGGAGAGACTAAACAAGTATTTTGCAGCAGTGTTTACTGTGGAGAAGGATATGGAAGATATAGAATGTAGAGAAATAGATGGTGAAATCTTGAAAAATGCCCATATTACAGAGGTGGTAGTGCCGGTTGCATAAATGCATAAAGGTGGATAAATCCCCAGGACCTGATCAGGTGGACCCGAGAACTCTGTGGGAAGCTAGAGAAGTGATTGCTGGGCCCTTTGCTCAGATATTTGTATCATTGATAGTCACAAGTGAGGTACTGGAAGACTGGAGATTGGCTAATGTGGTACCATTATTTAAGAAAAGTGGTAAGGAAAAGCCAGGGAACTATAGGCCAGTGAGTTCGACATTGGTGGTGAGCAAGTTGATGGATGGAATCCTGAGGGACACGACTTACATGTATTTGGAAAGGCAAGGACTGATTAGGGATAGTCAACATAGCAACATCCTTCTAAATCTTTTCTGAACCCTTTCAAGTTTCAAAACATTCTTCTGATAGGAGGGAGACCAGAATTGCTCACGATATTCCAAAAGTGGCCTAACCAATATCCTGTACAGCCACAATATAACCTCCCAACTCCTATACTCAATACTCTGTCCAATAAAGGAAAGCACACTACTTCAAACGTAAACAATTTTACATCTTAAAATCCTAAACTGAACACCATTTACAAGTGTTTGTAATTCTGATCGGTCTGTGTAAAGCATTTGCTCAGAGCATAGTGAAAGTCATGCACAGGATCAAACTCACACTGAGAGCTGCTAAGTGATGGCTCTCTGCTCCTCCAAATTCATTTGTTCCAGTTGGTGGAGCAATACTGAAGGCTTTGGTCCAATTCTTCAGGCTGTGTTGCAGTCTTGGTATCAGTTTAAACTATGAAGACTTGAACCCATTCCAGCAAACTGAGTTACTGCTCTTCAGGGATACATTTACAAGCATAGCATGTGGTGCAAACTCATATAGGACATGCTGTGTTACATGACTTCTCACCTTCAAACACCCCCACCACCCAGACAAACACCCTTTCCTGTCCAAACTCACATAGCCAATATATTTTGAGCAATGAAATAATTCTTTTTTTGAAATGAACACAAAACATCTGACACCCCTTTGCTTTAACTCACGTTTGTTCACACCAATGTGAAGATTAGTCTTAAATTCCTGACAACCAAGGAAGGTTGACAAATTTATACATTCAAGGTGATTTTACACAGGTTGCTGTGTAACACTTTGAAGAGCATATGCACAAGAGAGGCTGTGTGTGTGAGAGAGAGTTTGTGTGCGAGAGACAGAATATGCATGAGAGAATGCATGCACGCGAGTGTGCATGTGAGAGAGAGATACTGTGCATGCAAGTGTGTGCGTGTGCATGTGTGTAACGTGAGTGTATTCCAAATGCAAAAGTAAATCACACAAAAAAGTCATCCAAGAGTAACTAGACTGTTATTCTCATTGATTATCCTTCCCTGGTTAGGAGTCACATAATGGGGAAAATACCACCCAGGGTGGCTCTCCGATCTGGAAGAAGGATGACTACTGACAGCAATATCGCTGGACAAACATGAACAAACTTCAGCTGGAATATGGACATCAAAATTGCATGCTTGCAAATAAGGTCACTCTTTTTGACAAGGTCAATCCATTGTATTGCACTGCCAATGAAAAAGGTTCACACCATCTAAAATATACAATCAAGACATCGTGGTTTTTAAAAGGGCAAAAAGAGTCTTGTGATAAGATGAATCATACTTGCTTCATCTCTTTTAAACATAATCAAAAATCCAACAAGTTCCTTTTGGAATTCAGACCATATTCAACTTTCTCAGACTCTCTGGAGTTCTGTCACACACTGTGCACTATTTGCTCCAACTTTCAAGTGTTCTCTTTCATTTCAAGATAGCCATGTCGGCTTTCTGGCTATGCAGAAAGCAACAGAGGACATTGAGATCAGCTGCTCAGCACTTCAACACATAATGCATCATTTCGTCACATATACTGGTCTCCTGCTTAGACACTATCCAACCAAAATATCATTCCTACAGTTGCATAGGCAACTTACAAAAGACTTCCATGAAACAAGTGTGAATTTTTCTTTAAAGTCAAAACTTTGCTAGAGTGTTACCACTGCACAATCGCAAGACTGAGCAAATTGCTTTCATATTGAGGTGATGTAGTCATTTTTATCAAGAAAACAGCAGTATATTTCAATAAAATATAGGTGTCCTGTTTGTGCATTTCTGTGTTCCAGTGAGATTGATGTTATCGCCCATTCATTATGTTTGAACCTTTCATCACTGGAACACAAACAGTTGCTTTAAAGGGACATCAATAATTTCACAGAAAGTCCAGCCTCAGATCTTCTCAGACAGTGCTGGAAGACTTGCACTGCAAACAAAGACGTGAATTTATTTCGTGTCTTTTACAGTCAACGCAAGTCATTTTATTTTGGTATGGTAGTCACTGCTGTAATGAACTGAAGTAGCACAAACACTGCCTGGTTTGAGCTGTCCAGAATAGAATTTACAAATAGACCAAAAACAGCAAGCTATTAATGAAAGTGACTTATAGTCTCACCAGCAGAGATGGTCTGTGTCAGAATGGACCATTCCTGATGCAGGACTGTAGTATGTGGGGCAGCCTTCCAACATTTGCCAAAATTAAGTGCAACCAAAATATTGACAAAGTACAACAAAACCTGAGGTCTGAAGTGACACTACAAATGCTGCTTTATCAACTCTACAGGCAACACAGATCAACTGAATTTTTATAATAAGCAAAATGCTCATTAGAAAAAAGGAAGATTAAAACAAGAGGCAGAGGATGAACTTGTGCCACCCTCACTCAATATGCTCAAAGTTAGAGCCATATATGAAACTTACTACTCAATTTAACTAAACTCCATAGTTAAACAAAGTTTGATAAATACATCAAGAAGAAAGTAAGGAGAGGCCCATGTCAAGCATTAAAACGAGCATGGAATAGGAGGATGTCTGGGTAGACAGGTGAGCAGACAGTGAGGAAGATTTATAATGGCATCATACATGGCCTCAGGATGCCCAAAAACACCAAACAGGCAATTAAGCACTTCAGAAATTTAATCATAAATAATGCTGAAAATTGTCTGCCATTGTGCTGCAAATTCCATGTAATTCAATGTAAGGTGGGGGGCTACAGCTGTTATCGGTCTCTAGTACTGTCCATCATCTTATTCAAGTTATATTATAAATAAATACTCAAATAGCTGGAGTCCTACTGTTCTGTGGCTATACAAGTCTCTGCACTGCGATCAACAAACGGCAATGTAATTATCAGCACACTACATCAATCAATGCTCTGTCGATCTTCTTGGGGAACACATATTACCTGAGTGCAATGTGCATAAATATTAGTTTTTCCTCAATGTATACTGTAGCAGAATATATGCATTTAATTTACCAATTCCTCTTTTATTTATGCCGTTAATAACACTAGTGGCTGTTACAAATAGAAGTTGTGCTTGCAACAATAATGCTTAAGTGTTGGAAGGAAACAACAAATGAATTCACCTTGTGAGTGATAACAGGGTTGATGAGACACTAAGGGCCAAGTTAATAGCAAAATTAAAAGTGTCTAATGTAAAAATAAATCTCAGGATCTACTGCTGGACTTCTACTAGTATGTTTGAGCAAGTATTATTATCTAAGCGTTTATTAAGCCTGCAACGTTGTTAAAATCTCCCAAGCAACAACTTTGCTGATGATTTATGGCTAATCATTGTTCAATGTACTTTCCTCAAATTTAGAATGACTTATGCTTATATAGTACAGAGTCATTTATGTATTCCTGAGCTAATCCTGCTCAACAGTCACTTGTCTCTGTTATTACACAGTACAATACTAAGCTATGCCTTACAGAAAGGTTCCTGAGGTTTGTTCTCTGGTTTGTGCTGCATAACTTCATCTTAGCAATGATAACTACTGAATTGCTGTAATTGACCTCAGCACTCTGAGCAAGGGAGAGGGATAAATCCTTGCATTCTTAATGGAAAGTAACAGCTGTTACGATGGCTGTGTCAACAAAAACATCGCAGCAGGAGTAGGCTATTCAACCTCACATGCGTCATGGGTGATCATTTACATTCATGTTATTTTCTAGCTGTTCCCATATCCTTGATGTCATTAGTATCTAGAAATCTGATGATTTTTATCTCAAGCATTTTTAGTGACCGAGTTTCTGCAGCCTGCCAAGGTAGAGGATTGCAAAGATTCAGATCCTTCTGAGTAAAGGACTTCTTTATCTCCTCAGTCCCAATTGGCTTGTGCCTTATTCAGAGACTGCCTCCTGGGATCTAGATTTCCCAGTGAGGAACATCTTTCTGCATTCATGGTCTCTAGCCCTTAAAATGCAGAAAAAGGAAATAGTACAGCTTTTATGACAGTCATACTCACAATGTCCCAGATACTGTTATCACCATCCAAAAACAATGGAGCATTATTCCATTTAAATGAGATGTGAGCCTTACGGGAAGAGGAGAATAACTTGCTAAATAGATTGGAAACATACATTTGGAGGAAAATGGAGAATATCAACTGGACATAAAAAGTGACAAATGATAAAGTGCTGAGGAGAGCAAAGGAACAAAGAAATTAGGAAAACAGTCTCATCAGTCTGCACCTTGACAGGAAATAGAGTAGTAGGAGACATTGAGGAGGGAAGATTTCAAAGAAAAAGGAGGAGGAGGAGAAAGGAAAATAATATTGATGCTGGATAACTTGAAAAGTGAATGAGGTCCTGGCATAGGACAGAGAAACATGGAGAAGACTGCGACATGTCCAGGGCAAAGCAAACATGTTGATGAGCATGCCTTCAACATAAGATACAGAATTAAAGCGTAGTCAATTTTAGATTAAAATAGAAAGAACTAATGCTTGGATCTGAAGGCTGATATGTTTGACAGTTATTGTGTTTTGGTGTCTGCTCCCATGCAGTTTCCATGGGAGATTTGTAGCTTCAAAAAGGAGATCATGCCCTTCAGGCTTATCTCAGTGTAAAGAGTATGCAAAGAACAGAGATTCTGGTTTATACCTTGAACATATGAAGAAGTGACAAAATACTGTGCAAGGAAAAAAATTCAGTTAAGAAACTTTGGGGCCATTCTATCCAAACTCAGTGAACTTCAATAACCACATGTTTTATGCAGAGAGAATTGAACGCTTGTCGCACTTCGAAGAGCTGAATGCCTGTCACTTTTTCACAGCTACAGAGAGCAAGGCTACTGCACAATTATGGTTTGATCAGACCAAGCATTTGTTCCAAGTACACAACAAGTGGAAGCAAACACCAGTGAAGCCGGACACACTTGGCACATCAGTGAATTCCTTTATCATAAATTGGAAGTTACATATTTCATGGCTGGAATCTTCAAAATCAGTAACAGAAAACAGAACAAACTCCTGCAGCAGAAATAATTAATACAGCATGGAACTTCTCCAATAGTGAATGAGGGAAAGCAGTCACATATTAACTGCTTCTGGTCACTATTTAATGTGTTGACAACTTTTGTTGATTTCCAATACAGTTTCCACCAGCAATCCTGTTTCCCTCAGTCCTGGAGTACAATAGAGCACACTGCTGAATTATAGCCCAAAAATGAGATAGCTGGAGCTCAATTATCAGCCACCTTCAGAAGTATAGAATGATATGAACCAATGAATAGAGAAGGACAAATAAAGAGACTAAGATAACAGTCAATTTCCACTCGCATCTCCACTTGACGTAAATTTGGCTAGCATGCATTAAACAAATTTACTGTTAAATCCTCCAAAGTCCAATCGATCGAATCATCAACTGCATGTGTGAAATGAGTTTGATGTCAGAAATAAAGTTCAGATATCACCAAATCAGTTACAAAGGATATGTCAATTTATGGCTACTTCAGATGCAACATGTCCTCATGCTAAATTGCATGCTACACATTCATATTAGACTGATATCCAGTAGTAAACCTACTGCAAACAATGCAACAATGCCAGAGTGAAGCATTCAAATAAAATCAAAATGCTGCTTTTAATTTCAGATCTCTGCATCTGCAGAGTTCTGCTCTTCTCTCTGATGGGATTTCCTTATGAATCTTTCAGTTTGTTCACCTTCATTGCTTTTCATTTTCCTACCCGGTTTTGATAAAGTTTGCCAAATCTTGCTGTCACAGTTAGATCTTCTTCTCAGTGACTGCCCAGCCCCATGTGGATCTTAACTGATGTTCCATCCTTCATGTTTCAAATCCACCTGGATTACAACATACAACACTATTCAGACAGCTGTTCTCTCATCCATGCTTAATGCCATGTGTCCCCACAATCTTGATCTCCTTCTCCATCAGCATCACCTTATGCGGTCTCAAAATTGGCCTCGTGCCCAGTTCCATTTCATTCTTAGTCTCATTCAATAATGTTGACAAGAAACCTTTTCACTTCTTTTCAAGTGTTAAAGAATGCAAGCTTCAAACACACTCAGGTACTGATGTCCCTCTGGATTGTTCCTCCTCTCCCTCTGATTCCATCCATTCTTCCAATCCCATTTCTTGTTAAAAAAAAGTTCCGAAGGAGAGTCATTGGATCCAAAGCATTAAGTCTTTTGCTCCTGCCACAAATGCTGCCAGACCTGTTGAGTTTCTCAGTAACTTCTGTTTTTATTCCAGGTTTTTATGTTTTTGCTTTGAATCCTTGTTTGAAGGTTTGGAGCAATGTCTCTCAGCTAGGCTCAACTGATTAAAAATCAATACTAGAGGAGCATATTTCAGAGAAGCCACATTTCAAAGTAAAATTAAACCATCACCCTATCTTTCAGAGGGAAGCACATTCATCTTCCAACACCATAAAAATACATTCCTTGGCCAGTTACTCCTATACTTTTTAGGGGATTGCTGTGCATACAAAATGACTCTCTCATTTGTCTACAACATTGATTTTTGATTCCACTCATCCAAATGATGTGAGTTGTAATATCATTGAGGTGGGACAGGCACTATACAAAGGCAAACTCTCCCTTTGGCTTGTGCAGGCATTGTACATTTGCAATTGCTGGATAGTTGCCACATCAGCCCTTGGTATAAAGGGAAAATTTGGCACAAAGGAAACTAACACAACAGATAACTTGTAATTAGAAAGAATTCCTCAAGACAAACAGCTCATAAAATTTTATATTTTCATTTTGTGCAATCGCACCGACAGTTGACTTCACCATTCCTCTTATGAAGACTCTGCCCCTTCCAGACTATTGCTTCCACTAGTATCAGTCATTCTAACACCTTGCCAACATGACCACTGCTTCTGCTGGTTCCTCTGGGTCTTGATGAATCCATTCCTGTCCTCTCAAACATGTTTCAATGGGTATGAGAGCAGTGGCTGATTTATGGCCTCTCTCTAGTTCAGCAATGAGCAAGGTGACTGCAATCTCCTCATTCCTGCCCTGGCTGAGATCAACAAAGCTTACTGGTATACAAAACATATCAGAACATGCACATAACCATGAGCGCACTGAAGTAAAAGCATTACATGCTTCAATATAATTGAGATTATGGACCTCAATCCTAGAGCCACATCATTGCCAGTGGAAATTCCCAATGAAGACTTAGAATGTAAAGTCAATTCTGGTAAAATGTTTCCTTGCTGCAATGTTCAATATTTAGTTATATGCTTAAAATACAACCAATGTAGTTATTAATCATGTATGAGCTACAAAATCCACAGGAAGTCATAAACGACTAGGAGTGCCCCAGCTGCTGCTTGAGGTAACCCGGAAGAAATTGGTAAACCAAACACTCAACTTTTAGACATGGGTCACTCACATCTCATCACAAAGAAAAGGTCAAAAGAAATTGAAGGGAGGGAACTTCAAACAAATCACATTCCATTTATATACTAAGAGACTGTCTGCATGTTAAGCCCAAAAGACCATTAAAAAAAACAGGAACAGGAGGTGGTTGTTTGGCCCTCCAGCCTGCACTATCATTCAATAGGATCATGGCTGACCGAAACTCCTCACGTCCACTTTCCTGCCCTTTCCCCCATAACTCATACCCTGTCAAGCCACTTCAAATCCTTCATATTTCAATGAGGTCACCTCTCAATCTTCTAAATTCTAATGTGTGAAATCCCAACCTGTTTAACCTTTGCTCATAAGACAATCTCTCCCTAATGGGGATCTTCTTAGTGAACCTTATTTGAACCACTTAAATAATAACTGGTCTTCAAGAAGGGGATAGAAGCTACTCACAGTACCCCGGGTGTAGTCTCATCAGCACACTGTACTATTGCAGTAAGATTTCACTATTTTCATACTCCAACCCCTTTAAATAAGGGTCAACATTCTACTGGACGTCCTGATTATCTGCTGCAGATGTGTTTTGAATAGAACCATAGAACCATGAACAGTACAGCACAGTACTGGCCCTTCGGCCCTTGATGTTGTGCCTACCTTTTATTATAGAGTCATAGAGATAGAAACAGATCCTTCGGTCCAACCCGTCCATGCTGACCAGATATCCCAACTCAATCTAGTCCCACCTGCCAGCACCCGGCCCATATCCCTCCAAACCCTTCCTATTCATATACCCATCCAAATGCCTTTTAAATATTGCAATTGTACCAGCCTCCACCACTTCCTCTGGCAGCTCATTCCATACATGTACAACTCTGAAAAAGTTGCCCCTTACGTCTCTTTTATATCTTTCCCCTCTCACCCTAAACCTATGCCCTCTAGTTCTGGACTCCCCCACCCCAGGGAAAAGACTTGGTCTATTTATCCTATCCATGCCCCTCAATTTTGTAAACCTCTATAAGGTCACCCCTCAGCCTCCGACGCTCCAGGGAAAACAGCCCCAGCCTGTTCAACCTCTCCCTGTAGCTCAAATCCTCCAACCCTGGCAACATCCTTGTAAATCTTTTCTGAACCCTTTCAAGTTTCACAATATCTTTCCATTAGGAAGGAGACCAGAATTGCACGCAATATTCCAACAGTGGCCTAACCAATGTTCTGTACAGCCGCAACATGACCTCCCAACTCCTGTACTCAATACTCTGACCAATAAAAGAAAGCATACCAAATGCCTTCTTCACTATCCTATCTACCTGCGACTCCACTTTCAAGGAGCTATGAACCTGCACTCCAAGGTCCCTTTGTTCAGCAACACTCCCTAGGACCTTACGATTAAGTGGATAAGTCCTGCTAAGATTGACTTTCCCAAAATGCAACACCTCGCATTTATCTGAATTAAACTCCATCTGCCACTTCTCAGCCCAGTGGCCCATTTGGTCCAGATCCTGTTGTAATCGGAGGTAACCCTCTTCACTGTCCACTACACCTCCAATTTTGGTTACATCTGCAAACTTACTAATTGTACCTCTTATGCTCACATCCAAAGATCAAACAAACCTACATACCGTTCATTTTAGGATGTTGCCAGGGTTGGAGGATTTGAGCTACAGGGAGAGGTTGAACAGGCTGGGGCTGTTTTCCCTGGAGCGTCGGAGGCTGAGGGGTGACCTTATAGAGGTTTACAACATTATCCATGTGCCCATCCAAGAGTTGCTTAAATGTTCTAATGTACCTGACTCTACTACTATCGCTGGCAGCGCACTGTCTCCACGTACCCACCACCAAGTCCCTGACAAAAACTGAAATTGCTGAAAAAGCTCAGCAGGTCTGGCAGCAACTGTAGAAAGTAATCAGATTTAGCGTTTCGGGTCCAGTGACCCTTCCTAAGTCACCCAACGCGATATGCTAATGCCGACTTCACTTCAGAGATGCTGCCAGATCTGCTTAGTTTTTCCAGCAATTTCTAATTTTCTCTCTGATTTACAGCATCCACAGTTCTTTCAGCAGTTTTCTTTTACCCCCAAGTCCCTTTTGTGTTGCAGCTTTCTGCAAATTTTTTCCATTTAAATAATACTATTCTTTAGTTCTCTCTACCAAAATGAGTAATTTCACATTTTCCACATTATACTTCATTTGCCAACTTCTGTCCACTTACTTAACCCATATAGCAGAGACAAGGCCCTTTGAGTCTGGGCTGACAATAACTACAACTGGAAGCGTGCTAATCCCAATTTCCTGCATTTACAGTTATACAGATGTACAACACTGAAACAGACCACTTGACCCAACCCATCCATGCCAACCAGACATCCTAACCTAATCGAGTCCCACCTGCCAGCACTTGGCCCACTGCCCTCTAAACCCTCAGTATTCATATATCCATTCAGATACCTTTTAAATGTTGTAATTGTACCAGCCCCCACCACTTCCTCTGGCAGCTCATTCCACATACGCACCACCCTCTGCGTGAAAAAGTTGCCCCTTAGGTCCCTTTATCACCCTAAACCTACGCCCTCTAATTCTGGACTCTCTCACCCCAGGGAAAAGATCTTGTCCATTTACCCTATGCGTGCCCCTTGTGATTTTATAAACCTCGAAAAAAAGTCACCCCTCAGCCTCTGACGCTCCAGAGAAAACAGCCCCAGTCTATTTAGCCTCTCCTTATAGCTCAAATCCTCCAACCCTGGCAACATCCTTGTAAATCTTTTCTGAACCTTTTCAAGTTTCACAACATTCTTCCGATAGGAAGGAGACCAGAATTGCACTCAATATTCCAAAAAGTGGCCTAACCAATGTCCTGTACACCTGCGACTCCACTTTCAAGGAACTATGAACCCACACTCCAAGGTCTCTTATTCAGCAACACTCCCCAGGACCTTACCATTAAGTGTATAAGTCCTGCTCTGATTTGCCTTTCCAAAATGCAGCACCCCACATTTGTCTAAATTAAACTCCATCTGCCACTCCTCAGCCCATTGACCCATTTGATCCCATTGTAATCTGAGGTAACCATTTTGGCTGTCCACTACACCTCCAAGTTTGGTGTCATCTGCAAACTTACTAACTCTACCTCCTATGTTCACATCCAAAACATTTATATAAATGACCCAGCACCGATTCTTGTGGCACACCAGTGGTCACAGGCCTTGAGTCTGAAAAACAACCCTCCTCCACCACTCTCTGTCTTCTACCTTCAAGGCAGTTCTGTATCCAAATGGCTAGTTCACACTGTATTCCATGGGATCTAATCTTGCGAACCAGTCTACCATGAGAAACCTTGTCAAATGCCTTACTGAATTCCATATAGATCACGTCCACCGCTCTGCCCTCATCAATACTCTTCGTTACTGCTGGCAATGGAACTAGATTGGGTTGGGATATCTGATTGGCATGGATGAGTTGGATGAAGAGTCTGTTTCCGTGCTGTACATCTCTATGACTCTACTTCTTCAAAAAACTCAATCAAGTTTGTAAGATATGATTTCCCACGCACAAAGCCATGCTAACTATCCCTAATCAGTCCTTGCCTTTCCAAATACACGTCAATCTTGTTCCCCAGGATTCCCTCCAACAACTTGCCCACCACTAACATCAGGCTCACTGGTCTATACTTCCCTGGTTTTCCTTACCACTTTTCTTAAATAGTGGTACACATTAGCCAACCTCCAGTCTTCTGGCACCGCACCTGTGACTATCAATGATCCAAATATTGGAACAAAGGGCCCAGCAATCACTTCTCTAGCTTCCCACGGAGTTCCAGAGTACACCTGATCAGGCCCTGGGGATTTATCAACTTTTGTGCATTTTAAGACATCCACCACCTCCTCCTCTGTAATACAGACATTTTTCAAAATGTCACCATGTATTTCCCCACATTCTATATTTTCCATGTCCTTCTCCACAGTAAATACTGATGCAAAGTACACCTCTACATCTTATTCACCCTATCAATGCCTCTCATAATATTGTACATCTCAGCCTTCTCTGTTCTAAAGAAAATAATCCAAGCCTATCTAGTCTCTCCTTATAGTTCAATACTTGTCTCATACCCTTGAACGCTATGATATTTCCAGTGATCACTCAATTTTTTTTAAAGATTGTAAGGTTTGTAGCCTTTACTACCTTCTCAGGCCCTTCATTTCAGATTCCCACCACCCTTTAAGTTTTTTTCTCAAATGCCCTCTAAATATCCTCCCCCTTATCCTAATACAATGCCCTCTCATGATTGATCCCTCAACCAAGCAGAATAGCTATTCCAACAATCCTGCACCATTAGCTGTCTAACTAAAGAGCAACGCTCCAAAAGTTTCTACTTCCAAATAAGACTGTTGGACTATAACCATTGTGTTGTGTGATTTTTAAACTTTGTCCACCTCAGTCCAACAGCGGCATTTCCTTCAGCCTTCTCTGCTCTAAAGAAAATAATCCAAGCCTATCTAGTCTCGCCCTGTAGCTCAATTGTTCCATCCCAGGCAACGTCCTGGTGAACCTCCCTTTTACCCACTCTAGTGCAATTACATCCTTCCTGTAGTGAGATGAGCAGAACTGCAGCTGTAGCCTAACCAACATTTTTGTATAACTCTATCATCACTTCCTTGCTCTTATACTCTATGCCATGACTGTTAAAAAAAAGTGTTCTCGTATGCTTTCTTAACTATCCTGCTCATGTGCTCTGCCAACTTCAGGGGTCTGTGAATAATGACCCCAAAATCCCTCTGTTCCTCTGAGCTACCCAGTATACTGCCATTTATTATATAGGCCCTAATTTTGCTTCTTCTTTCAAAGTGCATCACCTTGAACTTATCAGGGTAAAATACTATCTTTCACTGCTCTGCCAATCTGACCAACCTATCTACATCTTTCTACAGAACAATTAATTATCCGACCAATCTTGGCATCATCTGCAAACGTGCTTAACATTACCCCCCACCAAACAATAAGGGTCCCAGTATTGATCTTTGTGGTATACTGCTGGACACTAGCTTCCAGTCACTCGGACAGCCTTCTACAACTACCCTTTTTGCTCTATTACTAAGCTAATTTCTGATCCATCTTGCCAAGTTTCCATGAATTCCATATGCTTGAACCTTTTCAGTGTCCCAAGTGGAACCTTGTCAAAACCTTTGCAAAAATCCAGAAAATCTACATCAACTAAACTTCCCTTATCCACACACTTGATTACATTTCTGAAAAACTCTAACAAATATGTTAGGCATGGCCTCCCTCTGTTTCCTGAAGAAGGGCTTATGCCCGAAATGTTGATTCTCCTGCTCCTTGGATGCTGCCTGACCTGCTGTGCTTTTCCAGCGACACATTTTCACATTTTTCAGCTCTGATCTCCAGCATCTGCAGTCCTCACTTTCTCCCTCTGACAAAGCCATGCTGACTATCCCTAATTAACCCATGCTCTTCCAAGTGGATATTAATTCTCTCCTTCAGAATTTTCTCCAATGAACTTATTGCTCTTCTATTTGCTCCTAAAGGGTACATGTTGGACCTGTACCCTCCCCAGCTCCTTTCTGAAGACCACCCGTTGCTCTGCTGTAAACTTATCTGCAAAGTGTCGTTCCAAGTCAACTCTGGCTAGAACCTGCTTTACTTTAATAAAAATTGTCTATCCTTAATCCAAAGCCAATCTTTTGCAAGCTATTTTTCCTTGTCCAAAACAAATTTGAACCATACCACGTTGTGGTTGCTAATGTTCCACAACTGCCATATTGAATACTTGTCCGGCTTCATTTCCCAGAACCAGATCCAGCAGTGCTCCATCCCTTGTTGGACCTTCTATGTATTAATGCAAACAGCTCCCCTAGATACATTTCAATAAATCCACCCCCTCTAAATACTAAGACGATCCCAATTTATGTTGGGAAAGTTGAAATCCCCTACTATATTTACCCAAATTATTACTGTTACAAACCTCTGTACTGTCTACATATGTGCTCCTCTATTTCCCACCGACTTTTTAGGGCCTATAATACACTCCCAGTAATGTGACTGCGCCCCCGCACCCTCCTCTCCCCCACCACCACCCCCCCCCACCTCCCTCACCAACTTAACATTTCTACATTCTACCACAAAGCCTCGTTTGAAGACCCTTCCAAGATATCATCAGTCCTTATTGCAGTTACCAATGTAATTACCAATGTAACTTACTTAACGCCTCTAAACTGCTTGTATCCCCTTTGCAAATTGCCTTTCCACCTTTTTTGTCTGCAAATTTGGTTACACTATATTCTGTAGAACAGAGAGCTGAAGTCCTTCAGCAGACTGAGGAGTGATATAAAAGTATGAGTCAATCCAGAGTCAGATCCAACAATATTTTATTACTTTATCTTTTGTTTATCTTTGCTTTTCCCAAAGTGAACCGACCAAAACTTTGTGCCTAAACTGCGTTTGGAGTTCCAATCAAAAACAAGGTTGAGTAGCCAAGTTTGATCCATGCAGATGACAGCAATGATCCAGAAATGCTCAGGACCTCCCAAAAGTTGAGACAGGAGGAAATTGGAGTTGGAAACAGTGCCCATCTGCTTTTAACAACTAGTATCTAATACATCCTCTCAGATTAACATTGCTAGGATTGAGTCAAACTACATCCAGATTGTTTACAACTCATATTTCCCTAAAAGCTTTTAAAAGCTAAAATTGAATAAATCAGTTATGTGATCCAAAGCTTTAGATCATTCATACTTTTTCACAAACTGCAAAACAGCAATGGTCATGTTTCACCTCCTACTGTTTTAGATTTAATAACCAACACAAGCAATATCTGTAGAGTCTTCCATTTTGTACTATACAGAGAGTCAAAGGCAGATTTTCAATTATTTCTTTTGATTAATAATTGATAACATTTCCTAAATTATTCACTTAGTTCTTCAATTTTTATGGGAAACAGTAATAATATTACAGCATAACTGCTTTGATGTTTACTGTTCTTCTTCTAGGCATTCCCCCTGGATGCAGGATGACATGTTTCCAATCTGATTTGAATTATTATGAAATGGCTAAGTCCAATGAATGATCAGCACACACTGCCATATGCTGTTAGGGGATGTTCGAACGATTGGACAGATGGATTGGAATTTTTTTTTTACTCCCTTCATGCCTCTGCACATTCCTGACAAAGTTTTTTATTGTGCTCAGTGTCTATCGAGCTCAAGGACAAAAATCATAGGCTCTGGTGCTGCTGTTAGCCACAGGCTTCTCCCAGAACAGAAGCTCATCACCAGTTCAAAGTACAGTGGCCCTGCCCTTGGCTCAAGCACACAAGAATTGTGGGCCCCAGAGCCTCTTTCTATTTGGTCAGGCACAAACCAAGTTTCCCACAAGTTTAACCTTTTTACAAGTGCTCGGAATATATACCGAAAGTATTTTCGCGTACTCCTAAATGTCTCCTGTGACCAAACCTAATTAGAGCAGTTGCTTCCAAGTCTGGTATGAATACCATGTCCCTCTCAACAAAGATGAGAGATTAGCAACCTGATGCTGGGCAAGCTTCTTTCGCAAAAGATGTTGCTGTGGGACCTCCTTTCTTGGCATGGGGCTTAGAGGATCTTGCAAAGGTACCTCTGTTGAGCTTTTCCAGTACTTTGAAGGCACTGCTGCAGGTCATTCAAGTTTCAGAAGTACATGGAAATGTGGAAATCACTGCTGTCTAGTAAACCGTTACATAAGTCTCAGGTTTGCATTCCTGGTCCTCAAATATTCTTTACCTCAGTCAACTGAGCTGCCACACTGGAGCAATGATAAATTTGATCACCTTATGTCTGCCTTTATTGAGAGGAGACGGGTGGTCCACATTTTCTAGAATCTTGCTGTTGATTTCAATCAACAGTTGGGGGCAAACAGAGACATTTTGCTAAAACAGCTAGGCAGAAGAGGATTTTAATTTTGAGCGTTCACTGAAAGGCCCATGTTCTCTGACTTCAGAATAGAAGTCGATAATGGAACTAAATTTATGATCAAGTGCACTTAAGTGTCATCTTAGATGGTAATAGTTTTAGTTTTTGGATTAAAGGTCGCACAAGTTGAACAGTTCCTATTTGTTATGAAGTTTATCTTCATGTGGATAACCTGCTGGAGGAAAGATGCAGACTGCAATGTGGAGACTGGAAGAGAAAGACTGACACCACGACACAGCCTTGTTTGATTAAGGTCTGTCCTGTGACATGGCTTGTGGTGGTTGTAGTAAGCAAAGGATAAATTTTTCTAGGACAACCAGTTTGCGAAGAATGCGCCTGACAAGAGTTGAAAGGTTTTATGAGGTCAAATAAGATCTAACATGGTGTGCTCGTCTTTTTTTCCCATGAGTTGCTAAAACATTGAAGATCATATCAATGGTAACATTCATTGGGTGGAAGTTGCTGAGGTGGTTGAGAAAGATCATTGTAATGATCTTCCTCGTAGCAGATGGCAGAGAGACGCCCCTGCAGTTACAATATCAAACTTGTTGAACAGTCCCAGCATCCCCTAGATTTGGCATGCATTCTTCTTCCCAGAGAAAGATGTATCCATGCCCAGGCTGCATCTCTTCCATCTTTGAGAAATTCAGCAAGGATTCCATCAACTCCAGGATCTTAGTTGTTTTGAACTGTCAAATAGCTTTTTTCACTTCCATTTCAGATCAGGAAGTGTCAACACCAAGCCAAATGGGGTTTTTAGGAATGGATTGAAGACATTTGAATCAAAAACTGGGTGTCAGTTCAGCGGTTCATCAAACTATCCCTCCAACAAATAATGACTGCCAACGTATCTTTGAAGAATTCTCTTTCATGTTTGGCTTTCAGCAGTATGGGCCTCAAGTGTTCGGATCTTGATTTTGGCAGTGGAAGAAACCAAGCATGTCATTGGTATCTGTACATTACTGGATCTCCAATACTTTTCCTTCCCATTGTCTGTTCTTTATGTCATGAGCTTTATAGCACGGTTCTTTGCTGCCTGTAGAACTGCTGCTTTTTTCTTCAACCATGATTGAATTTCCAGTCAATGAAAACTCTGTGTTTTCTATCAATTAAGTCCAGAATCTCAAGGATATTTTTGGCAAACCAGAAACTATGGTTCCTGGTAGAGAGGTGCTGTACTGGCAGACTTTAAGGCTGACCAGGAACCAAGGGCTTGTAGCTAGAGATTAGTAATGAGATGCTGAATCAGAATAGTTAACTTGATGGAATGTTTGAGACTAATGATGTCAATTTTCTTGGTGCACTGTCTCTGTTGCTTCCACTTTTTTGGTGCCAGGCTGATGGAGATAGTAGATTGGATCAGGTGGTGCCAAAACCCTCAGTCATCAGTACTGGTCATGGTGTGAGTGTCATGGACACCAGTGTCCCTCGACCTTTACTATGGCTGTTCACTTCTCTTGGTACACTGTGCAAATTATATGTTAGCTATCCACTGCAACAGTCAACCCAATAACTATTAGCAGAGATGCACAGCTGACGAGATTTAAGCTATACACATCCATGGGTACAGGGAAGAGAATTGCAGGAAACTCTACCTATTCACACTGGAATTCTGACATTACAGAACAAGTAATTATAATTTCATCTTTACCACGTCATATTAGACTCCCACCCACACACAAAAAAAATCACGAGCATGCAAATTAAAACATCAGCACAGACTCAGGTGCTCTTAAGAAACACTAAATAGATACATGGATAATGCAGGTCACCTGTCCCTTTAAACTAGTGAATGAAGATCATTGCTATACAAACCAGGTCATCAGAAAAGGAAATTGTTGACTAAAATACCCTTGTCTCTGAACCAAAAGGTTGTGGGTTCGAGACTCACTCTAGAGGTTCAGCCCATAATCCAGACTGACACTCCCAATATAGAAGAGAAGTGCTCTGTATGTTGTCTCAGATGAATGCAAACAAAAAAAAAGTCACAGCAATATTTCAAAGAAAAATAGGGGAATTCTGTTTGGTGTCCTGAGCCAATATTTATCCTTCGATCAGTGTCATTAAAACAGATAGGTTTGTCTTTGGCCCATTACTAGTGTGTGATCATTCCCTGCAAAATATGTTGGGCCAATAATAAATGACAACACTGCAGAAGTACTTCACTTGTTACAAAGCTATTAGGATATCACGCAATCACTAACGGCAGTATATATTTATATTTCACCAGTAAAATCTGAGCAAAATCAGCAATTTTATTCAGTCAACTTTCACAATAAAGCATTATTGCAATTTCTACTGTCCTACACGACACTCACGAAGGTAATTTTACAGCTCTTTACAGGTTAAACTAACAGATCTGTGCCATCTATGTAGCAGTGAAATACTCTAGATATAACCAAAAATTCCACAATTAGAGGCCTTGGAAACAGGAAACCAACACGTTGTTATTAATAGAAATCCCAGTCAGTCAAAACTTAAGGTCAGTTTAACTGTAATTCTTTACACAAATCAGATAGGATTCGAGTCACAATTGAAAACACTCATGGCAAAAATGCAAACCTCTTCTTTCAACAGTGTTGTGCTAATCTACAGTCACACAGCCTCAAGCAACAATGATACAGCAGAGACAGTTTGTTGCTCCACTATTGTGATCACAATTAGCTAGGCCCGATGGCTACCTGCTGACAAGGGAGCATAATCATCAATGCTCCACTAATGTAGTTGGCCAGCCAGTCAGCCCGCCCAGGGACAGAAAAGGTTGCACAAAATTAATCTTTCCTACATTTACTTTGGTATTTAGTGACAAGGATCGAACTAAAAATGAGCAGTTCCCATTTGCATTGGTACACGAGATTCTGACAAACAGATACACAGAGCTGAGATCCCCCAAGCTGAAGACGATCTATTGTGAGATATTTAGTCATATGCAGATAATTTCTGCCAACACCACAGCCAAAATAAAAATACTGCCAATACACCTGGACATCCCACCATATCAGGCAACGGGACTTTGTGTGAGAACCTCTCTGGCTATGTCGACGGCAACTTGAAACCCATTGTACAGGGGACCCCCAGCTTCTGTCGAGACACTGCAGACCTCTTATAGAGGCTCAGCACCCGTGGAGCAGTCGAACCAAGAACATTTATTGTCACAATCGACATTTCGGCACTCTACACCAGCATGCCCCATGACAATGGCATTGCTGCAACAACATCAGCACTCAATACCAACAACTGCCAATCTTCAGGCACCCCCCCAACTCATTTGCTTTATCCTCAACCACAACAGCTTCACCTTTGACAACCAGTTCTTCATCCAGACACACAGAACTGCCACAGGGACCAAATTTGCACCCCAATATCCCAACACTTCCATGCACAAGTTCGAACAAGCCTTCTTTGTTACACTCCGGCCAACACTATACACCAGATACATTGACAACACTTTTTTCCTCTGGACCCATGGCAAGGAGTTGCTGAAACAACTGCACAGTGAGATCAACAGGTTTCATCCCACTATCAGACTTACCATGGACTACTCTTGGACACATGCACCTACATGAAGGACAGGCACCTCAGTAGCTCACTCTACCTCAAGCCCATGGATAACCTCACAATGCTGCACTTCTCTAGCTTCTATCCTTAACACATTAAAATAACCATCCCCTACTGACAAACCCTGTGCAAACAAAGGATCTATTCAGATGAGGAGGAACGCGATGAACACCTGAAGGTGCTGAAGTATGCCCTCATATGAACAGGATGTGATGCTCAACTCATTAATCACCAGTTCAGACATGCCACAGTGAGAAACTGCAATGATCTTCTCAAGAAACAGACACAGAATACAACCAAGAGGGTAGCCTATGTTGTCCATTACTCCCGGCAGTGGAGAAACTACGTCGTGTTCTTCAGAACCTGCAACACAATATCGATGTGGATGAGCACGTTGCCAGGACCTTCCCTACACCTCCACTTCTCACCTTTAAAAGGGTTGGAGGATTTGAGCTCTAGGGAGAGGCTGAACAGGTTGGGGCTGTTTTCCCTGGAGCGCGGAGGCTGAAGGGTGAGCGTATAGAGGTTTACAAAATTATGAGAGGCAGAGATAGGGTAAATAGGCAAAGTCTTTTCCCTGGGTTCGGGAGTCCAGAACTAGAGGGCATAGGTTTAGGGTGAGAGGGGAAAGATATAAAAGAGACCAAAGAGGCAACTTTTTCACAGAGGGTGGTACGTGTATCAACTGAGCTTCTAGAGGAAGTGGTGGGTGGAGGTTGGTACAATTGCACATTTAAAAGGCATTTGGATGGGTATATGAATAGGAAGGGTTTGGAGGGATATGGGACTAGATTGGATTGGGATATCTGGTCGGCATTGGACTGAAGGGTCTGTTTCCATGCTGTAAATCTCTATGACTCTATAAGTGCCAAACTTTAAATAGATCATTGTTCATTGCAAACTGCCCAACCTTCAGGACATCAACAATCACAACACTTTAAAATCCTGTCATGGCAACCACTGCAAGACGTGTCAGAGTATCAACACAGATACAACCATTACACGTGGGGACAACACCCACCACGTGCGCGGCAGGTACTCGTGTGACACAGCCAACGCTGGCTCTGTCATACGCTGCAGGCAATATACCGAGGCAGGGTATATTGTAAAGACTAAGCAGGCGCTATGACAACGGATGAATGGACACCATGCAACAATCGCCAAACAGAGATGTTCCCTCCAAGTCGGGCAACACTTCAGCGGTCAAGGACATTTGGCCTCAGATCTTCAGGTAGCCGTCCAAAGCGGAGTTCGGGATATGCCACAATGCAGAGTGGCTGAGCAGAGGTTGATAGCCAAGAGGACAGCCTCAACTGGAATCTTGGGTTCATGTCAAACTACATTACACTACAGACACACACACAAAATCACACTCATCGAGACCCTGACTCATACACGCTCTCACAGGAATATACTCTCTCTCACACACACATACACCCCTATCAGTAGTCAGTCATATGAAATTTTATAAATTCCTACATTGGAAATAGAACCAGAATGACTCAAAGTTGGGATACAGAAGACTCTAAGCTCACACTTATAATGCATTGTCTGAGCTGAATTGTCACTTTTGTTTTCCATAAAGCCTTAAATTAGCTTAAATTAGCAAAACCTGCATCCCTATTCCAAGGGATTAAAGACTTCACAGCAATCAAGGTATGTTCAATACTTCGCATCAGTTGTATGAAACTTTGAATGTTTACAATAAATTCTGTGTCCTTTGATCCTGCTCCACGGTTACCTGACAAAGGAGCAGTGGTCCAAAAACTTCTACTTCCAAATAAACCTGTTGGACTAGAACCTGATGTTCTGTGATTCTTAAACTTTGTCCAGATTGCCAGGACAAACGGTCAAGTGACAACTTCTAAACAAATCCAGAGAGTGGTACAGCAGCAATCCAAATCATGGGCAATGCATCAACCCTAACACTAGACAGGAAAGGAACTTCAGCATAAAATCTCACATTTGATTAAATATTGTCACAGCAGGCTGTAAAGTCAATTCTGAATTTTAGGAGTTGTTAGCAAGTATCATCTGTAGACAGAGGGGAGGCTGGAAGAACACAACAAGCCAGGCAGCAGCACGAGGTGGAGAAGTCGACGTTTCGGTATAACCTTTCTTCAGGACTGGAGGTGGGTATAGGGGGAGCTGCAGGTAAAGGGGATGGTGGGGTCAGGGTAGTGAAATGGGGATAAGTGAAAACATGCAGAGGGTGCAACCTGGTTGGTCAATGGGAGGAATAAATCCGGGAAATAGCTGGGTGGGGTGGCAGGGAGGGCAAGAGGCTGGAAAGGGAGGTTGAGTCCTCCTGGGTGTGAGCTGCCCAGGCAGATGTGCTGTTCCTCCACTTTGTGGTTGGGTTCGTTGTGACAATGGAGGAGGCCACAGATGGTCATGTTGGAAAGGGAATGGGGAAGGGGAATTGAAATGGGTGATGACTGGGAGGTCCGGTCGGCCCCTGCGGGCCCAGCTGAGATGAACCATTCCCTAAGTTTACATTCGGTCTAACTGATGTAGAGAAGACCACATTGAGAGTAGGTGAACCTCTGTCTCATTTGGAAGGACTGTTTGGGGCCCTGGATGGGGGTGAGGGGGTGGTGTACCAGCAGCTTTTGCATGTTTTCTGGTTGCAGGGGAAGGTACCTGGGGGTTGGTGGGAAGAGTGATGCAAACCAAGGACTGTTGAAGGGAAAGGTCCTTGCAGAAGGAAGAGAGGGGTGCTTTTGTGGTGGGGGGGGGGGGGGGGGAAGAAGAGATGTTCGCAGTGGTGGGATCTAGTTGGAATTGATGGAAGTGTTTAAGGATGATGCATTGGATGCGGAGACTGGTAGGGTGGTAGGTGAGGACAAGAGAGACTGTGTCTTTGTTGAGTTTGGAAGGGGGAGGGTTTAGAGCAGTGGAGCAGGGAATGGAGGCAGTGCAGTGATGGGCTGTTTGGATGACAGAGGTAGTATCCTCTGCCTGTCTTCACCTATCACCATTTCACCATCCTGCCCGCGCCATCTCCTTTATCTGCAGCTCTCCTTACACCTTTGAGTTACACCCAAAATGTCAACTGCTCCATCTCCTGACGCTGCCCAGCTTGCTGTGTTCTTTCAGCCTCCTGCCTGTCTACTTTGGATTCCAGCTTCTGCAGTTGTTTTGCCTCTAGGAAGTATCCTCTAGCAGCTGAGGAGTTGACATAATGAAATTATTTATGAGCAGGCTTCTTCTGCCTCACATAAGGCAGAGGAAATAAATCAACGTGGTGCGGTCAGAATTTAATTTGACTGAGTAACAAAAGGAAAAAGAATTGATAAATTATTACAAAATGAGGCAGAAACCCTCATCATATTTACCAGATCTCATGTACAACTGCCTCTTACTTCTACATATTCTTCCCTTATTTGAAGAGTTAACTAATGGTATAGTGTTTTTGACATCTTATTATTTCAGTCTCTTCAGAACATTTACCATGTTCCTATTCTAGTGACATTCTATCACACTTCTTAATCTGGTCATATGATTAAACTCTATTCACTACAACTAAGATACTGTGTTCATAGGAATAGTTTCAGGCAAGTGGTCTTTAGATTTTCTCCATTGCAGTTCTGCTGGCACCTTCCGTCTGAAGATCCAGAGCAGGAACCAGCATTGCATGTACCAGGAAAACGCAACACTTTAACTTTTCGACGTGCATTACTCTATAGCTGGTTTTGACACTAAAAAACACGTAATAGCAGTTCCATTTCATTCCTACTCTGTATCCCCTCTCGTGACATTTACTAGTAATGTGGAAGGGGCAGCTTTTTGTAATATTTACATGTTATGGGTTTGTTAATTAACCCGAAGTCGAGACCAAGGTTAACACAGATTGATGAGATTCAAGCAAAATTGGCGAATTAGATGAACGATAGAAACTACTTTTGGATCTTACTTGGATATGGAAATGTGTTCTTGTAATCAAAATAGCAATGAGAATTTAAGAAATGGGGCGAGATATCAAGAGGATGGAGAAATACAGGACAGAAGGGATAGAGAAAGAAAGAGGTGAGAGAATAAAAGAGAGATGAAGAAACAGTTAGAGATCTGTTTCTCAAAAGCACTGATTAACTGACTAAACAACAATGCTTCCTGATGCCTGGAAGTCTTTTTTTTAAAAGACAATTTGTGCCCCACTGCAATGATATATCAGTCATTGGTCTGATGTCCATACGCCTCCAGCCTTAACTTAAAAGCCAAAGGCCATCAGTACTATTCAGTAGATTTGAAGTAATGAGAATACCCTTTAGTCTAGTGAGCCATTTTTTTCATCCAGCTGTTTCCTACAAGCAAATGCTAGTTAATACAAAAAGGTACTGTAAAAATTAACCTGGGCTTTCAGCAAATGCTCCTTTTTCTTCATAAAAGGATAGCAGTAGGCACAGCCATTAGCATGTAGCGCAGAATGCAGACACCGGGTCATTAAGATGCTGTGCATTGGCAAGATTATTTCTTCCTCGCAGTAACGAATGTTTGGGTATTACTGTCTGTTGCAAAAGGTTGTTTGTCCCAAGCACTGTTCTGCCTGACTAATTCCTGCTCAGGAAATCAATACACAGATATGATGCAACACAACCTTAATGCACAAAAGGTCAAATGACAACCTGATATGATCAAAACCTGCCTCTGTTTCTTCAACTACAAGTATAACTGTGTTACTGTCTATCATATGCTTCCATCACGGACGAAGTTTGATCCAGCTCCTCACTGCATTCAGGAAACAAACAGCACCAATTAAAAACTGCTGAGCAGCTTTGTGTCTTAGAATCCTACAGAATGCATAAACATTGAGTTAGGATGCAAACCAATGTCAGACAAATGCTTTACACATTTCCAGTAAAAACCTTAAGAGCAAGTAATGCAGAAAATTGATGACGACAACAGATAGTTAGCTACATGTAGTTCTATATACATAACCATATATTTTTGCTAAACGGGCCCTCTAACAGCACTGAAAGGTGGTGGATGAGGGGGTCTAAGCTCCTCTTACAGTGCATCACTAGTTCAACTGAAAAATTGCTAGAAACTTTACAGGCATTATTTAGTCAGCTATACAGTTTAACTTGGATCATCAGAGATCATATCAGAAACCACACTATGTTCAACAAAGCTCTGTTTAATAAAGCATTAAATTTCCTCCCATCCCGAGGATAGCTACATTACAATGGATCACTTCTCTAAATCAAGCATCATAACCACCTCTTTCTCCGTCATATACATAGCTAGATTCCCATTAATTACATTTAAATTATTCACTTCAACCACTCTTTGCACAGCAAGTTCCAACATCTCACCACTCTAAAGCTTCTTCTTCTAAATCCACTATTGGATTTCCTGATGACTGCAAGTATTAATTGCCTCTCATTAAATCCCTCCCAAAAGACAACATGTCCACTTTATCAAAACCTTTCATAACATTAAGCACCCATGCTAGATCACCTCTCGGTCTTCCTTTTCCAAGAGAAGAGAGCTGGCCTGTCAGTCTTTACCTGATATACACCCTCTCCAGTGCCTCCATATCCTCTTTATTACATGGTGACCAGAACTGCACATGATCTTCTAAATGTGATGCAATCAAGATTAAATACAAAATTGAAAACAAGTATACTGTAACTCACTGCCATCCAACCTATGTATCACTAAATTTACAATTTTGCTGCTTTATACAAGTCAACATCTTATTCACAAAGCATTTATGCAACTTAACTCTTCTGAGAGAGTCTAGAAAACACATGATCTTTAAATGCCCACTTTGTGACAGTCATTGCAGGGCTTTAAAATGCAGCATTTCACTGAGAAATAAAACTGCTTTGTTCACTATATAAAAACATTCCAATAACTAGTTTACTCTTGTGTGATATTCAGTTTCAGTTGCCAGCCATCAAAAGATACCAAAAAAAGCCAAGATTTTGCCTGTCAAATATCTCCAAGACCTCCCAAGCAAGTATGCTGGTGCGATGGCTAACCCCGCGTGGAAAAAGAACTTTTGAAAAATAAAATATCAAAATAAACTAAATACAAAGTTGCATTGTGGATTATATTTGTAGTTACAGCTTCAGATCAGAGAGCAGAAAAATCTGAGGAACACAGGCTAGATGTCAAAAAAATGAATGATGTTAGGGAGTGAAGCCTTAGAAGAGTGTAAAGGAAGTAGGAGCATACTTAAGAGGGAAATCAGGAGGGCAAAAAGGGGACATGAGATAGCTTTGGCAAACAGAGTTAAGGAGAATCCAAAGGGTTTTTACAAATACATTAAGGACAAAAGGGAAACTAGGGAGAGAATAGGGCCCATCAAAGATCAATAAGACGGTCTTTGTGTGGACCTGTAGAAAATGAGGGAAGATACTAAATGAGTATTTTGCATCAGTATTTACTGTGGAAAAAGGATATGGAAGATATAGACTGTAAGGAAATAGATGGTGACATCTTGCAAAGTGTCCAGATTCCAGAGGAGGAAGTGCTAGATGTCTTGAAACGGGTAAAAGGTGGATAAATCCCCAGGACCTAATCAGGTGTACCCCGAGAACTCAGTGTAAAGCTAGAGAAGTGATTGCTGGGCCTCTTGCTGAGATGTTTGTATCATCAATAGTCACAGGTGAGGTGCTGGAAGACTGGAGGTTGGCAAACATGGTGTCACTGTTTAAGAAGGGCAGTAAGGAAAAGCCAGGAAACTATACACCGGTGAGCCTGACGTAAGTGGTGGCAAGTTGTTGGAGGGAATCCTGAGGGACAGGATGTACATGTATTTGGAAAGGCAAGGACTGATTAGGGATAGTCAACATGGCTTTGTGCGTGGGAAATCTTGTCTCATAAACTTGATTGAGTTTTCTGAAGAAGTAACAAAGAGGATTGATGAGGGCAGAGCTGTAGATGTGATCTATATGGACTTCCGTAAGGCGTTCGACAAGGTTCCCCAATGGAGACGGATTAGCAAGGTTACATTAGCATGGAATACAGGGAGAACTAGTCATTTGGATACAGAACTGGCTCAAAGGTAGGAGACAGAGGGTGGTGGTGGAGAGTTGTTTTTCAGACTGGAGGCCTGTGACCAGTAGAGTGCCACAAGGATCGGTGCTGGGTCCTCTACTTTTTGTCATTTACGTAAATGATTTGGATGCGAGCATAAGAGGTACAGTTAGTAAGTTTACAGATGACACCAAAATTGGAGGTGTAGTGAACAGCAAAGAGGGTTACCTCAGATTACAACAGGATCTGGACCAGATGGGCCAATGGGCTGAGAAGTGGCAGATGGAGTTTAATTCAGATAAATGCGAGGTGCTGCATTTTGGGAAAGCAAATCTTAGCAGGACTTATACATTTAATGGTAAGGTCCTTGGGAGTGTTGCTGAAAAAAAGAGATCTTGCAGTGGAGATTCATAGCTCCTTGAAAGTGGAGTCACAGGTAGATAAGATAGTGAAGGCGGCGTTTGGAATGCTTTCCTTTCTTGGTCAGAGTATTGAGTACAGGAGTTGGGAGGTCATGTTGCGGCTGTACAGGATATTGTTTGGGCCCTGTTGGAATAGTGTGTGCAATTCTGGTCTCCTTCCTATCGGAATGATGTTGTGAAACTTGAAAGGGTTCAGAAAAGATTTCAAAGGATGTTGCCAGGTTTGGAGAATTTGAGCTATAGGGAGAGGCTGAACAGCCTGGGGCTGTTTTCCCTGGACCGTCAGAGGCTGAGGAGTGACCTTATAGAGGTTTACAAAATTATGAGGGGCATGGATAGGGTATATAGACAAAGTCCTTTCCCTGGGGCCGGGGAGTCCAGAATAGAGGGCATAGGTTTAGGGTGAGAGGGGAAAGATATAAAAGAGACCTAAGGGGCAACTTTTTCACGCAGAGGGTCGTACGTGTATGGAGTGAGCTACCAGAGGAAGTGGTGGAGGTTGGTACAATTGCAATATTTCAGAGGCAATTGGATGGGTATATGAATAGGAAGTGTTTGGAGGGATATGGGCCGGGTGCTGGCAGGTGGGACTAGATTGGGTTGGGATATCTGGTCGGCATGGACGGGTTGGACCGAAGGGTCTGTTTCCATGCTGTACATCTCTATGACTCTAAAAGTTAAATCATATTAAAACAATGCATCTTTGTTTATTTTATTACAAGGGCTCCACGTGGGATTTTCAAGGACGCAAGGGATACTTTCACAGATGTTTAGCTATACATCAGGAGCACAATGAAATACTCCACACTTGCCTAAATGCAGTTTCAACACCACTCAGGAACAATCCAGGACAAAACAGCCCACTTGTTTGGCACTACTTCCAGAATCATTTACTCCCTCCATCACCACTGCATATTTGCAACAGTGCATATCATCTTTAAGATACACTGCAGAAATTCACCCAGGCTCCTTAGACTGCACTTTCCAAACCTGTAACCATTAGCACCGTGAAGGACATGTGCAACTGATACATAGGAACACCATCACCTCCATAACAGCATTTTGGGTCTACCAAATGGACTGCAGTGATTCAAGAAGTCAGCTTATCCCCATCTTTTCAAGGGCAATAAATGCTAAACTAGCTGATGAAATTCCTTGAACGATTAATAGAAAATTGAATTGCATTTCATGTCACAGCACTATGGTGAACTCGCTCATCCACCCAGCAGACTCTATTCCATGTCTGTAGAGATGATAATGTCATACATGTGGAACATAGCCCTAGCCAGTATTGCACCTGGGAAGAAAATAGAAAATTATGGATATGCTCAGCAGATCTGACAGGATCTATGGGAAGTGAAACAGAATTAATATTGCAAATTGATGAACTCAACAAAACTGCACTTGGGATCTCCTGACCTGTCTGATTTGCAGTAACACACTCCTATTCCTCACCATTAACCAGATCCACAGCAATTCTTAACCGAAGAACTATGACATATCCAGACGTGAAGTGTGCAAGTAACTCAACGCCCCTCTGATACCACTGTTTCCTCTTCAGATTTCAATGCAGCAACACTGAGCTGAAGTTTGAGATGCAGACATTGTCGTTTGGGATCGCAGTGCTCTCCACAAACTCCCTCAATGCTTGTATTGTCATCCCTATCCCTAAATCTTTATTTATTTAATTATTTACCTTATATATATTTTTAAAATTAATTCTTTTTACCAAGTTCCTGATAAGTAAATTAACTTAAATATTTATATGCAATACGAACAATTTGTGGTGTTGGAGGCAAGAAGCAGCACCTCCTTCAGCCTTTGCACCAAATTCTCAATATTTAACAACATTTGTTATGCTCTCTGGGCCTGCCCATTGATGACTGCACCCATTCCATCCACTTGCTCAACACCGCACTGGGAAGGTATTGCTGGCACGCATGCCTGATTAGATTAGATTAGATTAGATTACTTACAGTGTGGAAACAGGCCCTTCGGCCCAACAAGTCCACACCGCCCCGCCGAAGCGCAACCCACCCATACCCCTACATCTACCCCTTACCTAAGGCTACGGGCAATTTAGCATGGCCAATCCACCTGACCTGCACATCTTTGGACTGTGGGAGGAAACCGGAGCACCCGGAGGAAACCCACGCAGACACGGGGAGAACGTGCAAACTCCACACAGTAAGTCGCCTGAGGCGGGAATTGAACCCGGGTCTCAGGCGCTGTGAGGCAGCAGTGCTAACCACTGTGCCAGAGTTTCAAGAAACTGTGCAATTGGCAGTCAACATAAAGTCAGGGGCTTAATTTATTCCCCTAATACACCACAGATAAAAGCTCAACACTGGGCAATGTGTGGATGCAACATAAAATCTCCTTCAAAGAAAGTTCATTCTATTTTCCACCCATCCTATGAATGAATAGCCAACAAAAAAAAAGTTCAAACATAATTAAATGCTCATTGCAAAATTAATGCCGACAATTTTCTAACACCTTAACAGGCTTAATATCATATTCATGTTGAATTTACAACTGATCAAATTTGGAAGAAAAAACTGCAGATGCTGTAAATCAGAAAGCAAAACAGAAATTGCTGAAAAAGTTCAACAGGTCTGGCAGCATCTGTGGCAAGAAGTCAGAGTTAATATTTCGGGTTCAGTTCGGAAGAAGGGTCACTGGACCTGAAACATTAACTCTGATTTCTCTCCATTGATGCTGCCAAATATGGAAGAATGCTTGGACAAAGGATTAACTTGACAAGTTACCACATTGTGAAAAAAAAGGAAGCAAGATTAAAAACATCTCAGATTATGCAGGCAGAATAGATGTTAAAAACTCAAAAGAACTTCAATCTTGACTGATGGAAAACTATTCACAATAAGGAAAAGACACATAATTACAAAGAATGACCTGATCAATTGCTGATTCAGATTGAACATCAAGAGCTACAATTTCACTGTCAGAAAGCCTTGACATCATTGCACAAAACAAAGACTGTTTCCTACTGGTTTCTCAATCTGTCCAGGCCAACGTATGAACATTTGCATCTTCACCACAAACATGAGGAATATCATGGTTTTGCAATTTATGGATTAACTGGTACCAAGGAGACAAAGAACATAGCTTTTCCTTTATTCATTCAAAGTATGAGGTCGAAGCTGGAGAGGCAACATTTATTGTCCATCCTTAATGGCCCAGAGGGCAGATAAGAATCAGAGTTGGAGTCAGATATAGGCCAGATCAATAAGGATAGCAGCTTCCTTCCCTAAAGAACATTTGTGAACATGGATTTATAATCGTCATTAGATTCTTAATTCCAGGTATTTTGTTGAATTCAAATTCTTCCATCTGCTATGGCGGGGTTCAAACCTGGGCCCCCAGAATGTTAGCTGGATCTCTGGATTAACAGTCCAGCAATAATAGCACTAGGCCATCTCCTCCCCTAAGTCAGAGTCTAACTGATTCTCAATTGCACATTTATTTTCACCATTGATATTTGATTCTGGAAAGTAAAAGGGTATTTAAACTTTTGAAAACATAGTAGGTCATTTGTCTTCCTAAATCCATATTAGAATTCACTCAGACCTTGAAATCATACAATGAACATTAGTGGCTGAGATCACACTACATTTATGTCACAATGATCTGCCTTGCTTTACATGAGGCATCAGCCCAGTTAAAATGTATAAAATTCATATCCTAATATTTGCACAGTTTCAACACGGTGATTAATAATCACCGAGATTCATCAGAAAACACCACCCATGATCAGCAGGCTGCAGTCAGGAGAGATAATGATCCTGTCAATGACTCAATTGGTAAAGGCATTACCCAGTATGTCATGGATCCATAAGGATGATGCAGGTCAACAGAATCAATAATGGAAGGAGAATTATTAATAGCTTTTATAAATATTTGAGAATAACTTAGACAAATGTAGGTAAAGGTTAACATAATGTGGATCATATGGAGAGGCAGACACACTGGCCAGGTGGTCTCTATCTGGGTTGAAAAATTCTGAAACTATGTAATTAGTTTGGTGTTCAATCTGGCCAAACACATGACAAAAACAAAAAGTTTTAGATAATATTTCTATGCTGTGTATCTTTTTATTTAAAACGTATGGAAGCCAGAGCTCTGGAATATCTAATTACAATGTATAAAACAGAAACCAGGCTACTGCAAGAATTTCTTCTTGTGAAAAGAAAGAGGACAAATACATTCTTGGCAATTGCCTGTTGAACGGATTTCTGTTTTATCTGTGTACATGAGCA
Source organism: Chiloscyllium punctatum (assembly GCF_047496795.1). Taxonomy (NCBI): domain Eukaryota; kingdom Metazoa; phylum Chordata; class Chondrichthyes; order Orectolobiformes; family Hemiscylliidae; genus Chiloscyllium; species Chiloscyllium punctatum. The sequence continues at coordinate 44,878,754 of NC_092778.1, forward strand.
ATGAGGTCAATCTTCAGATCCTGTGTAAAAGGAGGTTCTCAGTTCAAAGGTTGAGTGAAAATGGCTGAAGAGCAATCCAGCAGTAGTCTTTAAAATGATTAATGCAAGATCTAAAAACGATCAGCTTCGCTTAAGTTCTCATACAAGCAGGGAATGCTAGAAATGTCACCAGCACTTTACCAACTCCACAATAAGAGTATGACAACCAGTCTTTGTGGTCTTTCAATTTTCAGCAGAAGGACTCTGTACATTGCTTGTTTTTAAAGAGTGAGTGATCAGAAACATCCAAGAACAAGTTTACTTATTCCTACTCCATGCTTTCCATTAAATGTTATCGCAGAACCCCAGTTCCAATTCATGTATGATGTTGATGCTTTGGTTATTATTCGGTAACAATACTTGAATACTTACCTTCCTGTGTGAAAGACACCAGTCGTACCTACAGGGACAAGAAGTCGTTCTTTAGAACTGTAATGGAACGTCCCTGTCTCTGCATACCTGAAAGATTAAAAAAAAATTTCAATTCCATTGATTACCTTTCTCATTTTATCCCCCATCTAACCGTAAACACTTACTAACAAGGAAGTTTGATAAAAAGAACAATGATCTTATTAGAACTTCATTAAAACATAAGCCAATTGATTATGCTGATTCGCTAAACAGAGGGAAGAAAAAATAGGTAGCCAGTACTTCAGTTCAAGTTACAATTCAAAGAAATTAACCCATACAAAGTTCAACTAAACAGTATTCTTTGCATACTCAGTTTAAGATAAACTTCATAACTGAGATTCAACTTTTGCTCTTGCCCATCCAAGAATCCAATTTGCTCTCAATTTTTCTGGCTCAATAAAGCATGGCCATTATCACTTCACTGCAAAATTCAAATTGGCTGTTGTATCTCATTCAATCAGAATCAATAGTCCTTGTCAAAAGGGAGACTTTCACAAAATAATTTCAGATGACAAAACTGTTGCAGTTAAACTGCCTCAGGGATAGAGTGTTATAACTATACTTACGCACATCTATATTTAATGATCCAGTTTAGGTGCATTAAAGAAACAATATGGTACACATTTCAGAAAGAAAAACTAAAGTGATCATTGCTAAAATAATGTCAATAGCCTAAGACCTGTACACAAACAGCAATTCAATTTCTGAGAGTCAAGCCTAAGTAATGCACCTGTGTTTTGTGTCACTAGTAGCTTTTATCTATGTTGACCCCTCCAATTTTCTTTTTCTGATTATTTTGCTCGGTTATATTTCTATAAAAACTTCCATATGAAAAAAATCTCCTCACTTCAGGGAGTGACTCTGGGTAGGCTGGCCAGGAGCAAGATTAAGAAGGCAGGACCTTCATGATGTCTTCAACTGGTGTGGGAATTAAACTCATTTGTTGGCAACACACTGCATCACAAACCAACCATCCAGCCAACTGAGCTAATTGTTATGCAGTGTAGCCCTTTATTCCCTGATCAAAACCGTTCCCCCTTGCCCCCATCTGATCAGATTATCACAATTCCATTCTCATTTTAGACTTTTATTTCTCCATTTTATAATTTATTCCTAAAATCTGCAATGCTGGAATTTTTTTCTCTCTAATTTTTCAAAAACTGTAACTGAAAAAGCTGTACCTAGGGGCCTTTGTACCTAGGATGGCACTGTAAGCAACGACTTGTACACTTTTCACTATACTCACTTGAGTACATATGACAATAAAGCTAATTCCAATTCCTGTCTATATTTTGTTTTCCCATTCTCTAATTCAGTATGTAAGGGTTCATCATCACAGTGGGCCTGGGGTAGTAAGAAAATATTAGTATTTATTTGACACCTTCAATGCACAGGTACTTCTCCTATAATGCTGCAGTGGCGTGCAGCGAAACCTTACTTAATAGAAAATTGCTTAGCAGAAATAATGGGGCCTATGGGAAAAATGGGGTTGAGGCAGACCAGCAAAAAAAAACCTCACGATCGCTCAAAAACCACTCAAAAGCCTAACACAAAATATAGCACAGCCTGAATGAAGGCTTAAATTACATTTATTAACAAAAGTAAATTTAACACATTACACTGAAAAAATAGGGTTTTTTTTTCAGACGGTCATCACCATCACCACCTTCAGATGCAGTTGTGGTTGCAGAAATGGATGTCTGTGGTTGATTAGCTTCTGACTGTCTCTTGGGGGTTGGTTTAGATTGTGTGATATGCAGGTACAAGAACAAATTAGAAAGGCAAATGGTATGTACAAGAATAATGCAGTCCTGCAGGAATTTTACAGGGCTTATACAGGAATTATAGAAGAATAGTCTGTCTCAAAGAGATAGCAATGAACATTCATTCATTAGTTTAATTTTTGAGATGAAGCTGCTGAATGTATAGGATTGTACCTGTCACATGCTCTGATGGCAGCTGACATCAGCGCATGCGCAGAACAAAGGATGTGACCTAATCTCCACTGGAATCGTGCTATTGCAAACAAAGGTCACAAAAATACCGTTCTAATTCTTCAGTGACATGCAGCCAAATCGCATTGTCGAAACACGCTTTATACGAGAATAACTTGTAATAAAGCATCCCATTAGTTATCAAACAAGGTTTATCATGGAGTTAAATAAGGAAATAACTGGGTAGATGATCAAAGATAAGATCTAAAGAGATGCCTTAAATGAGGGACAGAGTGAAACCAGAGCGCATCTGTGAAGAATCGTGTTATTCCAGTCAAATAAAAACCAAAAGAACTGCGAATGCTGTAAACCAGAAGTATAAACAAGCATTGCTGGGGGGCTCAGCAGATCTGGTGATATATGTGGAAAAAGAAGTTAACGTTTCGGATCTGGTGACCTTTCCACTGGATTTTCTTCACAAATGCTGCCTGACCTGCTGGGCTTTTCCAGCAGCTTGTATTTGTTCTGTGTTATTCCAGTCATTTGGTTTGTCTCCAGCACCACCTTATTTTTAAATTTTTTGTAATTATCTCTCTGCCTCATTTATTTGGATTACAGGTCATCCCTTCAGTTGTTATTCAGCTGTTGGTATTTTACCCATACCATATAACACTCTTGGTCACCTACAGCGATGTATTATTTGACACTCCACTCACACTATTTGTATGATCTTTTGATCTCTCTGCCCATAAATTCTGTGTCCTTCGTTCTCATTTCACCTAATGAAGGGGCTACACTCCGTAAGTTTGTGATTTCAAATGAACCTGTTGACTTTTTTTGAGAAGATTTGTAGTTCGGGTTGAGGTCCTGGATTTAGGTTTGCTCGCTGAGCTGGAAGGTTCATTTCCAGATGTTCCAGACATCACCTCAACATCCACAAACAAAGCTGCATCAGAACATTATCCCAACGAGCCACCCTACACTGCAGCACAGAGAAAGATCACCTAAACAGTGTATTCAAAAAGAACAAATACCCAATGAACACAGTCTGCAGATTTCTCAGCAACAGCAGACAAAACACATCCAGAAACCTTAGCCACTCTCCCCTACATCAAAGACATCTCAGAAATGACTGCCAGACTACTCAGACCCCTTGGCATCATAGTAGCCCACAAACCCACCAACACGCTAAAACAGCAGCTAATGAACTTGAAAGACCCTACACAGACAACAAGCAAAACTAATGTTATTTACAAAATACTGTGCAAGGACTGTAACAAACACTACATTGGACAAACAGGCAGGAAACTAGCCACCAGGATACATGAACCCCAACTAACCACAAAACGACATGACCCTCTCTCATTAGTGTCCTTACATACAGATGAGGAAGGACACCACTTCGACTGGGACAACACATCCACTCTAGGACAAGCCAAACAGAAACATGCATGAGAATTCCTAGAAGCATGGCATTCCAACCGGAACTCTATCAACAAACACATTGAGTTAGACCCCTGAGAAAAAAGAACAGGTAATGACATCACTGCAGGAAATGACATCACCTACCCAAAGAAACCCAAACATATAAATAGAAAGCAGGAATTATCAACAGAGCTTCGCCCAGAGGCCCAATGAAAATGTTACCTAGCAGGGTGACAAAACGTCTCCAGCTCAGCGAGTAAACCTAAATACAAAACCCATTGGACTATAACTTGGTGTTGTGATTTCTGACTTTGTCCACCCCAGTCTAACACTGGCATTTCCATATCATAACACTCAAGGCTATAGGGCTGTATGAAAAAGTGTTGTATTATTGTGAACTATTGTAGGGTGTGGCATGGTTTTGGTGGTACAGACCTGACAGGAAAGGCCTCTTCTGTGCAGTATGATTCTAAATAGTAAAATTGAAGCTTTTAACAGAGCAAAAGTAGTGCAAATCTGAAGCACATTGCCTAAACAGGCATTAAAGCTGAGGGGAGCTCTTCAGGGGTGGCAGCACTTTCTGCTTGGGTAGGAGTCATTAAAAATCACTGGTTAACTCTTTCTTTCTTTCCAGATGCTTCTAATCTTCTGAGTATTTCCAGCATTTCATCTGTTAAATAATCCATCCGCAGTATTCTATATCTGTATTGGAACATGGCCCTGTTTAAAGCACAAATAGATAAAACATTGTTTTATAGTAGAATAATAGAGCAGGACACATTGTGCAAGGCCATTCCAGTGTGTGTTTTTTAAATGCCTTGAATAATATAAACAACACTTGTCTACTTAAACAAATATAAACAGCTGAATCTTACATAGCCAGTGATTACCTTTTCTTTTTATAAAGATACTAATTTAAAGTGGACATTTAATACAATACTGCAAAATCACCAGAAGTCAAAGGAGAAAAATCAATGAGGCAAAGGAGAGTAAATCAAATTTTTTTTTCAGTAAAAGCTGGCAGAAGAGTTGGGCTCTCCTTGCAATTCCTCCCATTCTCTTTCCAGACAAGAAACAAACTCCAATCAGGAACCACCATATTAGCTACACCCACACATTTAAAAAAAGATAAGTTAACAGAGGCATACTGCCAGGCATTAGCTTGCACATATTCAAACTAACCTTGTGCATGGTGTATTGTCTATTGGACATTTTCAATGAGTTGCTTCCAAGATCATTAAGGGAATGAAAGAAGGTGGGGATTTGGAGACTATTCTCTTCTTGACCCCAGAAAAGGTATTTATTATCGATCCTTGCTCATACTGAGGTGGTAGTATTAGGTGAGCCTTCTGCTGAGAGACACATAGTTTTGACTAGGTAAAGTCACAGATTTCCTTCCTGTAAGTTTCTCATGCAAGTTTTCCGAGCTCATTTTCTCACATCATGTTACCAAACTCACCTCTTTAAATACCTAACCTGCCCCATGGCGTCTCTCGTGTCTAATTTCTATTTTCTCTTACCACACACCACTTCAGAACAACTCACCACCCAGCAGAGAGCCTGGAATACTTTGCACAAATATCTTCAAAAGCATGCTGTCAGTCCAGAGCTGCCTTGTTATTCACTGATATTCGCTCTGGATTGGCAAAGAGGAATTGTCACCCATGATACCATAACATGCCAGCTTAGTTCGATTTTGGCACCCAGGTTGAAGCAATCTCAGCCATCCGGAGGAATGCCCAGAAATGCATGAAGGTGGTCAAAGTCGTTCTCCAAACCACAAATGCCACCACATTCTCTCCAATACTTCAAATTCACTCTGCTACTATATCCATCTCTCATCAAAACTCACGCTCTTCCATTCCAATGGCTGCATATAACACAATTCCTCAATTGCTGTCAACCACTCCAACCTGGACACCTCTTATCCTGAATGTCCTTTGTCTACTCAATCACTTGGGAGTTACCCACCTGCACCAAAATAAATAGTTGCCCCACCTACTTTCATCTTCTCTAACATTTGCCTAATTCTCATTCTATGAGGAAAACAACCCTCGATAAAGCAAAAACAGTGAAGATCAATGGTATGCTGCCACAATTCAGCTTGCCACCCCTTATGAGGAGAGGATCTTGACTCTGATTGCCCTGAGGAAGGCTTAGTCTGCTACTGGAGGCTATTTTTGCTTTACTTGGCCTTGAACCCCTGATCAAAGGCTATCAACCTTTACTTGACTAAGACCTACTGACATCTAAGCCAAGCTTCCTTATTTTGTCTCTGCACTAAATGGTGCTGCAAGGCAGTAGTCAGATGAGCCTGGTATTTCTGGCTGAGGGAACAAAACAAAAACCACAAATGAAGGCAATCCAAAACAGGTATGCTGTGAGCACTTTAGGAGGCTCAGACTAAGTATGCACTGTGACAATGAGGGAGTAACCAAGGGATGGAGCCTGCTGCAGTCCATAAGTTGGCCGTTTTCCCCTGTAACTGCATAACAATGATAGTTGCCAAAGCCAACAGAAGCACTGAAGGGCAGAAAAGACCTGCAAATTACATTGTTATGCAGTTACAGGGGAAAACGGCCAACTTATGGACTGCAGCAGGCTCCATCCCTTGGCTACTCCCAAGGGCTTTTGCCCGAAACGTCGATTTCGCTGCTCGTTGGATGCTGCCTGAACTGCTGTGCTCTTCCAGCACCACTAATCCAGTATTCCCTCATTGTTACAGTGCATACTTAGTCTGAGCCTACTGAAGTGCTCACAGCATACCTGTTTTGGATTGCCTTCATTTGTGGTTTGTGTTTTGTTCCCTCAGCCAGAAATACCAGGCTCATCTGACTACTGCCTTGCAGCACCATTTAGTGCATTTAAAAAAATATTTTCCTGTATTTTGATTGTGAACTGAAATGGGAAAATATTACTTCAAATTACTTGATACTCATTATAAGTAGCGTTTATGCAACTGCTGGTTCAAGCAATGGGAAACGTCTAATCACAGAAGAGGAGGGGTCAGGGGCTGATTCAGAACAGATATTTGGCAGAGAACAAGCAGCTAACTGATATGGGAAATGATGACGAGTTATCAATGACGAGTTATCAATGACGAGTTATCAATGACAAAGGCTTCCTGTCTGCCATCATTATTATCGGCTCCCTGTAGCTGAACAGCTTGGGTACGTGAATGTTTAGGTCAGAAAGCCTCGAACCTGTGGCAGGCAATCTGGCATTCTGAGTAATGTAGTTTCCTCTACTTTGGGGAGAGGAATCCAAAGATGTGCAGGTCAGGTGAACTGGCCATACTAAATTGCCCATAGTGTTAGCTGCATTAGTCAGGGGTAAATATAGGGTAAGGGAATGGATCTGGGTATGTTGCTCTTCAGAGGGTCAGTGTGGACTTGTTGGGTCAAAGGGGCTGTTTCCATACTGTAGAGAATATAATCTAATCTAATGTAAGAATAGACTGGGTGACCGCTTTGCTGAATACCTATGCTCAGTCTGCAAACGTGACCCTGAGTTTCCATTGGCATGCTATTTCAACACACCACTGTTTTCCCTGGCCAATATCTCGTGTTGGGCATGCTGCAATGCTCCAGCAAACTACAGTGCAAGCTGGAAGAACAGCTCATTTTCTACTTGAGAATCCTGCAGCCTTCTGGACTCAATATGGACTTGTATCATCTTAAGGCTTCAGCACCTTCACCCATGTCCTTACATAATCCCCAAACACCAGACTTTGTCATCACTTAGGCGACTACCACAACTAATCCATTATCAGTTACTAATGCCCCCCTTTAGCAGCTATTCATTCTCCCAGGCTGCTCTTTATCCATTCCTTTGTCTGCCCATTGTTTTCCTCTCTCTGGGCTCCATCTCTACCTTTCATTTACTCTTTACTCCTGACCCCACCCCTTCTTTAGCATACACTTATATATGCCAACCTTTTCCTCGTAATTAGGAAGAAGTGAAGACTGCAGATGTTGGAGAGTCAGGGTCAAAAGGTGTGGTGCTGGAAAAACACAGCAGTCAGGCAGCATCCAAGGAGCAGGAGAGTCAGCATTTAGGGCATAAGCTCTTCATCAGGAAGGGATGCATCCTGATGAAGGGCTTATGCCAAAACATCGACACTCCTGCTCCTCGGATGATGCCTCACCTGCTGTATTTTTCCAGCATCACACCTTTTGACTCAACTTTTTCCGATGAACAATCAGTTTTGAAAAAGGGTCACTGGACTCAAAATGTTAACTCAGTTTTCTCTCCATGGATACTGCCAGGCCTGCTGCACTTTTTGCATTAGTTTCTGATTTCCAGCATTCGCAGTTCTTTCGTTTTTTTTAAATGCAGGTACATCACCTAGCCTTGCATCTCCAAATAATTTAGTTTTTAACTTGTAGTTTTAAATTTCCTACTGGCCTTTAGTTTTTACATCTGTAAAATATTTCTCCAATTGCCTTTTAATCTGAAAGCAATTTAGAATAGGTAATCAAAATGGTAGTTACTTACCAACCAACCAATGAATTTATGGCTTTGCCTCGGTGATGTGTTTTTCTTCTTCTTTCCTCCCCCTCCCCCCCCCATCCCCCCCACCTACTGTTTGATTCCTGAATCTCTTACCTTACTGGCTCCTCTCTCTCTCTGTGCTTCCAGTTAAGTCTGTAGGCTTCTATTTTTATTTCCTGCTCTGTCTCAATGGCTTCTTCGTCCCTTTACGCTCCAAATTCCCCAGACCTAACTTGGATATTAAAGAGAAGTACTCAATGAGAGAAAAGGAGGGACTGATCTCCACCTCAATCTTTCACCAAACTCAAGTTACACTCAAATACAATGCAGCAGCTCTGGAAGAACCCTCCGTTAATGGCTTCTAATTCAAAGACTTCTGGTACTGGATGAAACCAGTTCTCTAATTAATTAGCTTGAGCTGACGACTGTAAATTTCTGTTTTAAAGCTGCAATTAAACTGCACCCAATGAAAGGAGCAACGTTTAGTTTAATTGAGTGCATGTGCACAGTGTTTTGGGAATATGCAGAGGGAAAAGCATTTATACTTCTATATTACATACCGTTGTGTGTTATTCAATAAAATTGTTTAAGTTTTGATTTGACAAAGTCTAGTTGTATTTATTAAGAAATCTGGTTGATAGATCTTTATTTAAAAGATGATATAGATAAAGGTATTTTAATTTGTCATCATGGTAACTAGAAAAGTATTTTTTGTTTTATGTTGCGACTCATGGAGCAATGAGACAAGAGTGAAGTGAACTTCAACAGTCTCAGTTGTAACTTAGGCTATACCTGCCATAAAATGATGGTAGTGGAGGTTTACCATACTGATTTCTGGGACAATGCAAGTATCCTGTGAGGATACAGGGCCTATTTTCTATAGAGTTCAGAAGAATAAGAAGTGATCACAGTGAAGCACACACATTTTAGAGGGTGAATGCAGAAAACAGGTTTTTCCTGGTCTCATGGACAATGACCAGGATACACGGCCTCAGAATAAGAGAAGTTATTTAGGACATTCTTAACTCAAAGGGTGGTGAATCTTTGAAACTTTCAGTCTGAGGATTATGGAAGCTGAGTCATTGATTATGTTGAAGAGAAATCAATTGTTTCCTAGATACTAGTGATAAGAAGGGTGTTCTCTACATGGTCATTAATACCTTGTTCTTCAAGTAATAACACTCAGGTAATTAGAGTCATAGAGAGGAACACCTCTCTATTTTCACAATTAAACTGCAACTCCATTAACCAAAATAAAAGATAAAATAGATTAAACCAAGCTACTTATAAACAAAACAAATTCAAAGTGTTTTAAACACATGGCTAATACATAATCCCATTAATCCAAAACACTCCTTTACAAGTTCCAAAAGCAACTTCCATAATATCCAAAAGCACTCCTTTTATGGTACTCACAGCAGAGATGAAAAAAAAAGTCCCAACACCTGAATAGAATTAAGCTAATCGTGATTTTAACTTCTCAGCTCGAAATACTGGTAGCTTCTTCCTGGAGCCTCCACCTCATACACCTGAACTTAACCATGCACAGTTTCAAGTAACCTCTTTAGGGTTTTATCCCAATACTTCTGCTTCAGGGTTATCACTGACCCCTTACCTCAAAGGCAATCTAGTTTTACTATTTCTACCCTTCTCAAAAATATTGCTCCATACAACCATTTCTATCCAGAAGTTCACAGAACTGCCGAAGGCAAAGTAAAATTGAAAATAAAATGTCTAAGCTATGGGTGGTTCCCCTAAGCTTAGACAAAATCTAGATATTTACAACAGACCATAAAGCATCATGGTTTTCTAAGGCTTAAAATATCCTAAGGTAAACAAAACAAACCATTAATGCAACCAAGTTGTAAAAAGAAAATCACCATGGCTACAGAAGTATTTACAAGTTACTTATCAACTTCAGATACACAGAAAATCCAGATGTTACTAACCAAAAGGTTTAACACCCAAACAAACAGTGTCTGTTTCCATGCTGCATGACTCTATAAATCAGACAGTTTATATCACAGATAGAAATTTAAAATCCAGATGTTCTTTAACTGGAAGCCGATATGGGTCAGTGAGTACAGGAGTGATGAATTAATGAGATTTAGTACAAGACACAAGCTGCATAATTTTGAATAATTTCAAATTTGAAGATGTGGAAATGCATTCCTTTTTGCAGAGGATATTGATATTCAGTTTCAGGAAGTGACCAATTTGCTTCAACCAGGGAAAGGGTTGAAGTAGGGAGCAGATGTGTGTTAAATATTATGTCAAACATTGGTTATAGTTTAATTATTTAATGGAAAATTTCACAAATATTTCCAAAGACGTGCAACATCTAATATTATTTTTGAAACATGTATTTGTGTTAGTATACAGTTCGTTGCCTCAGTTTGAGAACACAGTTATACACACATTGGAGTCTGTTGATTACTGAGCATTATTCAGTCTGTCTTCACGTGCGGGTATATATAGCAGTGATTCATTCAAAAACTACTGAAACATACAGACCTCTAAAATGAATTACTGCAATTGGAACATTAAACAATGTTAATACAATTGTTACAACTGTTTTATATTAATACAACTGTTATTACATATTTCAAAAATGAAAATTTTATTGCAGTTTAATATTGGCCAAATGTATCTGCCAGATGTCTCATCATCATTTTGCGTTTAGTAGATATCTTTTACTTTGAGTCATAAATAGTACAAGCAACTCAGCTCAGTGGTCAGCCAAGTGATTCATTGTATTACTAACCTCAAAGCACAGCATGTTTAGTTTATAAACCAGGTTGGATTAAACAAAGCACTGAGAAATGTGCAATTAACCTCCACTTTTAGAAAGCAGACAGAAAATGGCCAGGAATTATGCCTTTGATCCCCAATCAACAACTCTATTGGCCTGCTTGAAATGTTAAAGTACAAGGCAGCCAAATTACCAAACTTCATTAACTGATCAAATACTTTATGACAAAATATTTGAGGTCTGCAGCAGCTACAGAACAGCTATGGCTTTGTAGCAGCAAGAGTAGAGAAAATTCAGGGGAAAAACAGTGGTGGGGGGGTGGGTTAAAGAAAAAGAAAGTTGAGGAACATAGGTTGAAATGGCCTTCTCATTCTATCAGGCCTATTCTGCCATTCAATTCGATCTTAACTGATCATCTTTCTCAATGCCACTTTCCCATCTCCATATCCCTTGATATCATTCGTCACCAGAATCTATTGACTTCTATTTTGAACCTTCTCAATAGGATAGATATTTCCAAACATGCATCAACTTTATAGTGAAGAAATTGTAAATGGCCTACCTATAATTCAGAGATTACACCCTCTGTTTTTAGTCTCACCAGCCAGAGGAAATATCTCGTTTACATCTACCGTGTCACACCTTTTAAGAATTTTATAATGTTCAGCAAGTTTACTTCTCATTCTATAAAACTCTATAAAATAGAGGCCCTGTGTTCTCAGTCACTCTTCATAAAATAATCCTCCATGCCAGGGATTAATCTGGTGAACTTCTGTTACACTCCCTCTCTGGCAAGTATATCCCTCCTTTGATAAGACGATTAAAATAGTGCACAGAATTCCAAGCGCAATCTCATCATAACTCAATACAATTGTAGCAAGACAATGCTAAAATACCATTTGCCTTCCCTACGAATTGTTACACCTGCACGCTAGCTTTTAGTGACACATGGAAAAGGACAGAAATAGTCCTGTTGGATACTGACACTTCCCAAGCCCTCATAATTCAAGAAATACATTGTTTTCATCAGTACATAACTTCACAGTTATTTACATTTCATGTCATCTGCCTTGTTCTTGCTAATTAATTTAACCTGCCTGCTTGAAGTCTTTTTTCATCATCCTCATAACTTACATGTCCACCTAGTTTTGTCATTCGCAAATTTGGAAACATTACAACTGGTCCCCTCATCCAAATTGTTTACATAAATGACGAACAGTCATGGCCCCAACATTGATCCTTGTGGTAGCCCACCAATAACAGCTTACCACCCTGAGAATAGCCAGTTTATTGCTACTGTCTGGTTTATGTCTAATAACAAATTCTCAATCTATTACCCCCCCCCCCCCCATACATCCCCTCTAGTTTTGTTTACTCACCTCATTTATGAGACACTTTCCTTCTGAAAAATCCAAATATGTCACATGCACTGGTTCTCCTTTACCCATAAGAAACTTCTTGAGAAAACTTCAGGAGTTGCATCAAACATGATTGCTGTTTTAATTCTGCCCAATTTTACCACTAGTTTTTAAATGCCCAGGTATCACAATTTTAAAAAAGATACTAATATAGTTTCCCAACTAATGACGTCAAACTGATCTGTGGTTCTCTAGTCTCTTTCCTTCCTTAAATAAGGATTATGATTTTCTTCTTTGCAATCTGCAGGAACCTTTCCAGAATCCAGAGCATTTCAGAAAATAACCAGCAATGCAAACATTCTCTCTACAGGCACCTCTTTTAAATACACTAGGATGTAGCTAAGCTGGTCAGAATGTTCAATGCCATTACTTTTGAGTGATAGCTCTTAATAATTTCTTTTAGTTCCTCAGTTTCACAAGCCCCTTGGGTTGCTTAATTTTTCTGGGAGACTTTTAGCACCTTCTTGCAAAAAGACTAAAACATTTCAGTTTCTCAGCCCCTTCCCTGTTATCCACTATAAATTCACCTCTATCCATATGTAATGGGCTTATATTTAAGATTGTTTTTATTCTCTCTTTGTCCTTTCTCCAATCTGTTTAAAAGGCATCTAAGGCATCTGGGTGGGTATATGAATAGGAAGAGTTTAGAAGGATATGGGCCAAGAGCTGGCAAATGGGATTAGATTAGGTTAGGTTAGGATATCTAGTCGGCATGGACAAGTTGGACCGAAGGGTCTGTTTCTGTGCTGTACATTTCTGTGACTCTATGTTCCTTATCTTCCTTTACTGAATTACAAATTGCACCCAACCTTTGGGCTGAATGCTGTTCTGGTCATTATTTTGGAAACTATTTTATTATGCCATTCTACTATGCAAGGAACAAGCTCCCACACAGGCTGGAAATAAGTAAGGCAACCAAATTTTTCAAAGCTTTAAATTCTTTTCACATTTTTGCAATCTTAATTAAGAGAATACACAAAGACTGCCAAACACAGCATCTTATTCAGTCAGTCCAAAACAACGAAGGTCCTATTCAAACAATCCTGAAACCACAATGTTCAGATTTCCTGTAAGTATCAGCAGCATTTAATGCTCACTCTCTGGAAAGATACTAAAGTTTGCTTTTAACATACTCATTATTGATCCCATAATATTGCTGCAGAAAAGAAATTCACTAATTAAATCAGGCACGTTTTCCTCAAAGGTTAACGTGTAATCCTGTATTTGCCAGTCGCAGACACAAGCAGGTCATCAATATTTGATAGGCTTTTAATTTGTTGTGAAAATGGAGCCCTAGATTCTGCTATTATCACACAGTAAAAGCACTTCAGTCCAGCAAATCAGGGCAGGATGTACACACTTCACGTTAAGATCCTGGGGAGCATTATCAAACAAAGAGACCTAGGGGTGCAGGTGCATAATTCCTTGAAAGTGGAGTTGCAGGTAAGCATGGTATAAAAGTCTTGTTATTTTCCCCATTAAAACTACATGATATAAAAATGCATGTAATGTAGATTTGTTAATGCATGCTAATCCAAGATGGTGGCAGAGTAGAGCACATCTGCTCTGCCCACGTTTGCCTGACCTTGCGAAGATGACATCAACAGCAAGTTTGAGTTCCTGGCAGCTTCTGAATCGATGCGATGAGCTCAGCACTGACTTATGGTTACTGTAGTGGAGGGGAGTTTGGTTTGCCACGGCATCTGCATCCAGCACAGATTCATGAGAGTTGGGGCCCAATACAATATCTGGTGGCATTGGCGGTGGCTGTATCAGCAAGGTGGGCCCAGAGTGGACTCTTGGTCAGTGGCAGCAGAGTAGAGTCTGTGTCGGTGTGGGACTTGGCAGCATTGATGGTAGCTGCATTGGCAATGTTAGGGAGGATTCATGGTGGCGACAGCATTGGTGAAGGGAAGATGGCACCGAACAATAGCAACTCTTAATCCAGCAGTGCAGTAAGGGGACTCGTGGCCAACTGTTCCAGGCCCCTGACTGAGCACTTCATAAGAAGAACTATGAAACTGAACTTCATTTGTTTATTTCTCTGCCGTTGTATACTGCATTTGGTTTTTTTTTGTGTTTTAAGATGGCATTCAAGAGCGACAATACTGTGCAACACTTTTCACTGTATTTTCAGACAAAATGCATGTGACAATAAATAGATCAAATAAATAAAATAAAATAAAATAAAAATAATAGATAATGTACTGACCTCTGAAGCCAGGGATTGTGGGGGTTTATGAACCATCTGGGGTGCTTTCATTTAATGAGAGTCAGAGTTATACAGTGCAGAAACGGATCCTTCAGTCCAACCAGTCCACACTGATCATAATCCCAAACTAAACTAGCCCCACCAGCCTGCACTTGACCCATATGCCTCCAAACATTTCCTATTCATATACTAATCCAAATGTCTTTTAAACATTGTAACTGTACTCACATCCACCACTTTCTCTGGAAATTCTTTCTACACACAAACCATCCTAGTAAAAAAATGTTACCCCATTCCTTCTTTAAAATCTTTCTCCTCTCACCTTAAAGATATGCGCACCTCCCCCCCCCCCCCACCCCCGCCAACCAAGAGTCGAAAATCCCCATTATAGGGAATATACACCTATCATTAACCCTATCTATGCCCTTCTATAAAAGGTCACCCTCAACCACCTCCATTCCAGTGAAAAAATGTCCCAGCCTATCCTTATAACTCAAACTCTCCATTCCTCGCAACATCCTGACAAATCTTTTTTGAACCCTCTCCAGCTTATTATCCTTCATTTAATAGGGCACCCAGAACTGGACACAGTACTGCAGAAGAGGCCTCACCAACATCTTGTACAACCTCGTCAAAATCCCGAACTCCAATACTCCAAAGGACTGAGCAATGAAAGCAAGTGTGCTGAACCCCTTCCTAACCCCCATATCTATATTTGATGCAAACTTCAAAAGAATTGTGTACCTGCATGCCTAGGTCACACTGTTTATAACACTACCCAAGGCCCTACTCTTGCTTTTCTTTTAAAAAAAAAGACAATTCAGTTTCATTTAGATAAATGAGATATTATCTGCCACTCTTTAGCCCATTGACCTCATTAATCAAGATCTCTGTAATCTTAGATAAACTTTTTCATTGTCCCAATTTTGGCGTAATCTGCAAACTTACTAACCACAACTTCTATATTCTCTTCTAAATCATTTATATAAATGATGAAAGTCGACCCAGCGCAGATCCCTGTGAAATACCACTGGTCACAGGCCTCCAGTGTGAAAAACAACCCGCCGCTATCTATGACTCTAAGACCCTACAAATGTGATATGAGGAGAAAAAAACATTTAATCAGTTGAAATCTGTCTCTTCTCAATTTTGATTCTTTCACAAGAGGAAGAATTTCTCCCCATTAATTCTAAACTGGGCTTTCAAAAACTTCTCCTCTTTGCCATTTTCTCAACACCTTCCCGGTCTACCCTCATAACTGAAGTTTCTCATCTCTGGAAACATCCTTGTAAATCTATTCTCTCTAATGCATTCACATCCTTCCTGTACTGTAGCACCCAGAACTCCAGCTGAGTCCTAACAAGTATCTTCAAGTTCAGCACATCCTCTTTGCTCCAGTATTTAATGTGCATGTTAATAATGCCCAGGATACTGTATGTTCTATTAACTGCTTGTGCTGCCACCTTCAACTTACACACATATATACCCAGGCTCCTCTGTGCCCACATCCTCAAAATATTGTACCCTTATTCTGTATTGTCTGTCCATGCTCTTCCTATCAATATGCATCACCTCACACTGCTCCACATTAATCATGTTAGCTGTTCACTCCACCACTTGTCTGCGTTCTTTTGGAGTTCTACTCTCATCTACTAAAACTGCTCATTTCCAAGGCTTCTTTACTGTACTGCAAACCATCTTGTGCAAACACTGTCCCCAGTCCCTTCCACTCACACTTCCAACAAGTGCCAGGAGCTAATAGTTTCAGAGAGAAACAAGACTGTGTTTATAATTAGCTATGGCTGCTGCATCCCTGTTCCGCTAGCTCACCTGACCAAACATTCTAACGGTTATCCCTCTCTCTTAAGTCTGTTGCTATCACTCCTCTCCTCAAAGATCCAATAATAACTCCTTAGAATGGTAGTTTGCAAGCACTATCTCCTACATCCCCTCGTGAAGCTTTGAGGATATTATCACCTCCAAAAGAACAGCTCTCCA
Organism: Chiloscyllium punctatum; assembly: GCF_047496795.1. Lineage (NCBI taxonomy): Eukaryota > Metazoa > Chordata > Chondrichthyes > Orectolobiformes > Hemiscylliidae > Chiloscyllium > Chiloscyllium punctatum. Next base: position 44,895,437 of record NC_092778.1, read on the forward strand.
TTCTTTGAAAAGCATCTCAGGATCATTCACGTCCACTCAGAGAGCAGGTGAGCTCTAATTTAATGATTTTAATATACTTAGGATCTCCAAAAGTGCAGTATTATCACTGCACTGCGCTGAAGTTTCATTCTAGAATTTTGCATTCAAGTCTCTGGAGTGTGACTTAAATTCAAGTCAAGGCTAACTGACGCACATCTTACATCTAATAACTCTGATGAAATTTGTGCCATTAGTAGCACATCTGCAATCTTGACGATAGACTTGAACTCTTGAATTGGTCAGAATGAACAAAACTATGGTTGCACAGTTAAGTACCTTCTAGAGCCAGCATCAATTTTTTTGAACACCTACAGTTGGATTCTACACAGTCTAAATATCAACACTCATATTCCATTTGAAAGGTCAAATTAAAAGGAAAATTAAGATAATTTGTTGATGAAAAGTTGTAGGAGAATAAAAGCAATTTCACCGCGTCTTCTTGGTGTTTATTTTTTCTGCATATTGCAAAAAGGACATGTTTACAGATAAAGTCTACAGGATAGAAAGTGTACATGTTGCACCAAAATACTGATAGGGGTGGGAGGCATAGAAAGTAGCAATTAAAAAGACAAATATAGCAGGTTTCTGTGCATGTCATAACATAGACAAAGCACTCTGCACCATTACCAGCTTTATGGCAGGTTCAGCAAATTTCATACTGGTGAAACGTATAGAACTGTACATTGTAAGATAGCTATCTTACAAACTAGTAATGCAAGTCAAGGCTAAATGTGCCTCATTCAAATTCCTCCATAGTGTCAGTTACGCTAAATTGTGTTAAATGTTTTAACAAGTGAAATAGATGGTGAGCAGGTAAATGAGCATTTGTATGTACATCATTCTGAGGCACTTCAATTTTGTTTACTGTGGGGGAATATGGTAGTGTATGTTTGTGTTACTGGATCAAACCTTCTGCTTTTCTGCACAAAGAAAATCTGTAATATTTTAGCAAATGTGATCAAGAAGCTGTTGGATTATTGTAAAAACCTAATTTGTTTCTTAAAGGAAAGAAATCCAATATCCAAACTCAGTCCAGTCTACACGATTCCAATTCGCGCACCGATGATGTGTTTTGACTTTCCACTGCCCTCTTAAATGCTCTGGAAAGCCCTTTAGCTGCAGCAACTCAAAGTAAAGTTACTAACTAAAACTTGAATTCACCGAAGTCAGTAGTGACTGTTGTTCGATTCATCAGTTTTTCAAATGATTACTTTATACATTCTGAACTGAGAAATTATACCTGCACTGGTGTTTGTGTTTATGCTCACAGCCTAGCAAATTGCCTTCACCAGATAGAATATAGGGGAGCAAGAAGGTGAGCCAACATCACCAAAGATAGCTACAGATGGGCAATAGTGGTCCTACACCATCCCAAAGAAAGAAACAAGTGAACACCTTTATTGTAATTGGCAATAAAAAGCAGCCAGTTTGTAAAAAAGGTTTGTTTTTTTTGTAAATATATTTATTAGCAAATTATTTTAACTTTACAAAACACATAAAATTATTGAAAAATACTAATCAATAACAAACATCAATATAATAAAGAGAAAAAAAACAAATTACAATACAATTATTGTCTACTAACCTATCCTATAATACAAAACAAACCCTAACTGTATAAAGCAATAAATAAGGAAATAATAAATAGATTAAAAAAAGACAAAAGAACACAAAAAAAATACAAAATACAAAACAGCTATGCTCGGCGCAAAGCTCCCAAACAAAGGAACAGGAACATTGTATATATACCCGTATTAACTCAGGAGACCCCTTCCAGGGCCCAGGGCTTGACAAACCTAACCATCCCGGTTAAACAAACGCCCTAGTTAAGATAGCCGACAAATCTATATCCAAATAACTCAAGTAGGGCTGCCATGTCTTATAAACATTGTCTGTTGTGTGGTGCACCATGTTTGTAAAAAGAATCCAAGGGAATGTGCTCCATAATTAGTTTCAGCAAGTCCGGCGAGTTCTCAGACACCAATTCATCAGAATATTCTTCCGTGCACAGTATGCAAGAATATTGAATAGTTTTTTCCCATGCCAGTCTAAAGATGGTAAATTCAGTAGACCTAAGAGGAGAGATATCGGGTCTACTTTAACTTCAGTCCTCAATACCCTCCCTATCTCTCCCCCCACAGCGCTCCAATAAACACGGAGCCTGTGGCATGTCCAGAAGCAATGGGTAAGAGTACCTGCACTTACTTTACATTTGGGGCACATTGGAGATGCCCTTTTTTAAACTTTACCAAACAGTTCAGTGCCAGATGAACCCTGTGCAGAACTTTTAACTGCATCGCGCATGTCCTATTACAGATTGAGATCTTTCGAGCATTCTCCCATATGTTCTCCCATGTTTCAGAAGAGATCTCCACTCCTAGTTCTTGCTCCCAGACCTCTCATAACCAGTTAATATCCTGCCACCCAGCAGACAATAGAAGGCACTAACTGAAAGGGTGCTTGTGGAATGTAGCAACAACCTCTTTGTATTAGGCTTATAGGGCTTAGTAAAAAGTGTAGTCGTCTTCTGGATGAAATCCCTAACCTGGTGGGAAACCCGTATTTGCGGATAAGTTGCTCAAAAGACATCATAACCTCCCCCTCAAAACAGGTCTCCCAAACTGGACACCCCTCTTGCTGCCCGTAGTTGGAACCCTGAGTCCGTGGTCGGAACCCTGGCATACCAACTATAGGTGTAAGTGGCAAAGTCTTGGATAAGCAACCCTCACTGACACATCGCCCTCGATGCCTTGACTGTACTAATGACAATGGGGTTCTGGCAGTGGTCAATAACTGTCCTCATTTATCTTATCCATGAACAATAGGTTAGAGGTTACTTTGCCTGGGAGGCCATGATATCCAGTCATATTGAATTTGGATCGTTACCAACTCAATCGCACACAAAGGACAGCAGGGAACACAAGTGTTACATCCTGATGTCTGGGAAATCAACTCCTCCCCCTCTTTGAGGCAACTGCAATTTAGAAAAAGGAACCAAAATCACCCCATACGCTTCCGCAGCGTTGACCTGGGAAACACTATAGGGAGCATACGCATGGGATAAAGCAAACAAGGAAGAACATTCATCTTAATGAGAGATATTCGGCCAAACCATGCAATTGGAACAGCCTCCCTCTCTGGAGATCTCGCCTAATATTGGCGAGCAAGTGAGCAAAGTTAGTCCGAAATAACAGATCAAACATAGGGGTAATAAAAATGCCTATGCATCGGAACCCCACCCGTGACCACTTAAAAGGGAACTTAGAGCTACTTTCAACTTCTGGCACATCCTTGTGATTCCCCAAAGGCATAGCCTCCGATTTTGCAAAGTTGATCTTATATCCTGAAATAGCTCCAAGTGAATTGATACAATGTATCAAATGGGGTACGGAGATCATCAGGTTTGATAAAAATAGAAGGACATCATCCGCATACAATGTCATCTCGATCCCACTTCCGGAACAGTTATGTGGATGCTCTGCCAGCGGCTCTATCACCAACGGTGAGAGGGGACAGCCTTGCCGACTACCCGTACCAATCCCAAAATTCCCAGACTTCACCCTGTTGATGATGACTGCGGCCAGAGAATAGCGACATAAAACCTCCATCCACCTAACAAAGACTCCACCCAACCCGAACTGTTCTAAGGCATAAAAAAGATGTGGCCATTCCACCCGGTCAAATGCTTTCTCTGCATCTAAGGAAATCACCAACCCCTGGTCAATCATTGCTGACAAACTTGGATCATATTCAGCAACCTTCTAATATTATTTGAGGACCTACGGCTCCTTATAAAGCCTGTCTGGTCCTCTTTGACAATATGGGACAACACCTTTCCAATCTCAGTGCCAAGATCTTAGATAGAATCTTGAAATCTGAATTTAATAGAGAGAGATGGGCCTGTATGAGGCACAATCATGGATCTTCCCCTTCTTAAGAATTAAAGAAATATTAGCTTCTCTCAGATTGTTGTAGATATTCATGCATATAGGAGTGATTATAGGGATTCTGTTGGAGATGTACAAAGTCCTTATAAAACTCACCCAGGCACTTTCCCACTCTGACGTTGTCTAGCTGCCTCCTGTATTTCCTGTACGGTCGAGGGGGCATTAAAGAAGAGAGCCCTGTTCCAAGGTTACCCCTGGGAGGTCCAGGCTCTTTTAAAAAAAAAGGCCTCCTGTCCTTGCAACCTTCAGACCAATACACTTCAGAATACAAACTCCATAAAATCTCATTAATCCTTTTGGCATCGTATGTAAGGACCCCGGCACTGTCTTTAACTGCAGTAACGGATTCAGTACCACGCTTTTTCCCAGTCAGGTACACTAAATACTTCCCTGGCCTATCTTCATACGCGAAGAGCCTTTGTTTAGCAAAAGTAAGTTCTTTCTTTGTGTTTTGTCTAAGTATTGAATTCAAGGCAGCCCAAAGGGCCATGATCCACTGTAGCTTGGTCACCGAAGGCTGCGCAAAATGCGCTGCCTCAGCAGCTTTCAACCACGTCTCAAGTAGACGCTGCTGTTCCTCCTTCTGTCGTTTCCAGCTAGTCAAATAGGAAACAGCTAATCCCCTAGCAAAGGCCTTAGCAGTCTCCTATAGCATAGACGGACTACTAGCCATGCCTGAGTTGATAGTCAAGAATTCCTGAAACTCCTTCAAAAACGTATTCCACAAATATGGAATCCTTAAAAAGGAAGAAAGGGTCCAAATGCTAGTGCCGCAAACCTAGCCCCTCACTTTTGGCCTTAACTTCCAAATATACTGCCACGTGATCAGAGATAGCTATATTCCCAATTTTAAAACACATAATTGAATCCAAAAGGGCAGAGGGAGCCAGAAAGAGATCAATCCTCGTGTGACATTTATGTGGATTTGAAAAAAAGGTGAAGCCCCTGCAGTAGGTGAAGACATCTCCAAATATCCACCAGCCCCAACTCCTTGCACAAGTCAACCACCTGCTTGGCCTATGAAGAAATAGTTAGGGGCCCACTGGGCATCCTGTTCACTGTTGGATCCAAAAGACAATTAAAATCCCCTCCTCTTATAATATGCCTTGTTCCAAGGGCACTCAGCTTACAGAAAGCACTAATCAAAAATTTGAGGGGATGCACTGGAGGACAGTAGACATTTAAAATGCCATATTCCTCCCCATGTATCAGGCCTTTAAGCATCACAAATCGTCCCTGTTCATCTTTCACCTGCTTTAACAATGTGAATGTAAGATCTTTTTGGATAAGTACTGCCACTCCCCTACTTTTAATAGTAAAGGATGTTGTAGCTTCAGGTGTTCTCCATCAAGATGGGTTTCCTGCAACAAAGCAATACCAAGCCTTTCCCTCTTGAGGCTAGAAAGCACTTTTTTTCCCTTTTAACAGGCAAATTACTTCCCTTGATGTTCCAGGTGCATCATTTAATAAGGCACTTAGCCATATCCCCTTTCAGAGACCCTTGAACCCTTGGAGAACCCTGCTTACAATGCGCCGAGCGCAAGTAAATAAAGAGTCAGAGTCGAAGAATTATGTGTACAAAATCTACTCTATCATAACTACAAACTATTACTACCAAAGAAAACCAACTATAAAACCTTGAACGGAAGACTCCCGCCCCTGCCTATAGGGGGCACTCACCCTACCCATCCCCTCCTTCACAGCTCCTCCAAACCCGGACTGTGCCCCAGTCTTAGGCAAAAAAAAACAAGGAGATGATCCTTAAATCAACAGAAAAAAAGATAAAAGTCAGGATGAGCACTTCACCTATCCCTGGCTACATGTCACCCCTACTTGTGACTAAAAGCGAAAGAGAGCAAACAAAAAAGGGGAGACAAAGAACATCCAGAAAATTTCCCATTATAAAACCGAGTTATTTTAAAAAAAGGAACATATTCCAAGTTTTTTTTCCAGAAAGAGTTATTAGGGAGAATGAAAGGGGAAAAAAAAGGAAGGGAAAACATGGGGAAAGAAGGAATACAGGATGAATATTAACCGTATTCTTCAGGCCAGTCCATCTATTTTAAAGTGTCCACAAAGTTTTTAAACTTTATCTGCTCAGTCAAATGTGTAAACTGAGTCCTCATGGCTGAAACGAAGCACTGCGGGGTGCCTCATGGAGTACTGGGTACCCAGGTTCCTCAGCCTCTTTTTAACTTCATTGAAGGGCTATCTCTTTCGAATTAAAGCTGCCGAGAAATTCTGGAAAAACATGATTTTTGTACTCCTTGTGCAGCAGTGCCTGTGGATCATTTGCCAGTAATTTGGAGGCTTCTATGACTTTTTGCTTGTCCTATATGAGTGGACGTGCACTAGAACTGGGGGGGGGTTGCTGCACCGGCTCCAGAGCTGTGCACTAACCCGATAAGCCCTTTCAATCTGCATCTGACTAGACTGGAACTGAAGACCCAAAAAACTTTGGCAGCCAGCTTTCAAAAATCTGACTGGCTACTCACCTTCTGGGAGCCCAACAATTTTCAGAGATTTATCCTCCGGCCTTGATTTTCGAGGTCGTCGATATGGTCTCGCAAGGCCTGCACCTCTCGCTCCAGCACCTGGATCCAACTGCATGAGAGGACTCCGTCGCTGCTTCTAAGGCCTTGGTTTACCCTCCACCTCTTCCAGCCACTCCCAAAGGACCCGGATCTCCCGCTCATGCTTCTGCAGCATGGCTGTGGTGGATTGGACCTGGGCACGAATCTCCCCACGGATCTCCTTAACTGCAGCTCAAACCTTCAAGATAAGTCTCTCCATTGCCACAGCCAATTCCTAAGAGTCTCTCAGGTCCCTGTGGGTGGGGGGACAGGAGAGGCTGCTGCTGTAGCCTCTGGTGTGCTAGGTGCTGTAGGAGTGTCCTCCCTGCTGTTGCTTGCTTGCTCCTTTTCCCTTTGGCATCCTTCCCTTTCCTAAATATTTACAAATGTAAGGTTTTAAGCTAATAATTCCTCCACCTAAGTTTGCCAGGGATGACAAAAAACACCAGTACACCTTGGCTGTTAGGCAGAGCTGTCCACAGCAGTTCTACAGAATCGCCGTCATCTTGCAGAGTCCCAAAAGGTTTGATTTTAATGCAAGAGTCAGAACTTTGAGTCTGTTGAAGAGAGTGTCCCTGAAGTTTTTACAAGCAGCATTTGGGATTACCAAACATATGGAGAATAGCTCCCGAACAGCTGGAATACTGCAGCTGAAGAGATTTTGGATGCAAGCAAGGATGAATGTCAGAACAGAATGTTTCATTAAAAGGAGCTCTTTCTAGGTATTGAAGAGCTTTATGAAAATTGCTTGCATTCCCTTCACTGTCTAAACAAAATTTAAAAACATTTTAAAAAAAAAACCACTGTTGGTAAAAATGTGACCATGACTTCAGGCAGCGTCTAAACAAAGTACAAACATTTTTGATACAACATTATTGAAATGTACCAAATCAGAGTTTATCCCATTTTTCTGTAGGAATCTTCAGCAAAGACCTCCTATAAACATTGATCCTCTCCTGAGGATCCTGCATCTTAACTTTTGGACAGACTGGTCAGCTGCCCAAAGCACAACAGTGCCACCACTGTAGATTCTTTTTAAACAAAGGAAATATTTCCTTAATAAAAGCAGACCATAATCTGCTACAGGAACTTGACGATCTCTGGATGAGTTGATCCAGGAGAAGAACTTACATGTTAATTCAACGCAAACAACATTGCAAAATGACGCAAACAAGGAAAAATCAACTGTTTGACAAAGGGTCAGTTAGACTCGAAACATCAGCTCTTTTCTCTCCTTACAGATGCTGCCAGACCTGCTGAAATTTTCAGGCATTTTCTCTTTTGGTTTCAGATTCCAACATCCACAGTAATTTGTTTTTATTAATGAAAAAATCAATTCCAATGCTAAGGCTTCAGCAATCAAGTAGTTAAACTACAATGACCATGGAAACAAATGGCAATTCCATCCAAATACAGCCCTCCATGATATCATAATGATTATAGCTGACATTCCTGCATATACAGATACCACTGAGTTCATTGTATACAGCCCTAGGAAATGTTCAAACTTGCTGCACTATTTACTTATTATCACCTTTAAAACACCAGGCTAAGATCAGAAAGGCTGTTATCTCTTGAGGCTACATACAATTCACAGCTTTGAGGTCTGGACAATGTCACAGGAAGAAAAAGAAAACTCAAAATCTAAAAAGCATCTTCCCTCCCACCTTGAGCATTTTTGCAGAGGATTTATATTTGGATCCCCTTTCTAATCTCCCCAAATCCAACATACACTATCAACACTGTCAGAAATATTATTCAACAATTGGATCATAACATGAAGGTGAATGTTTAAAGGCAACAATGATTACGATTTATTCTTAATCCACACAGAATGAATGTTAAAATATAAAAGACAGGGTAATTCTTATCCAATATTTGTGTTTGAACAGATGGCCATTTACAAAAGTTGTTAAAGCAAGGCTCCATTAGATTTCAATACAAAAAGTTTTAAAGTGGGAGAATGCAAGTGATAACTGGTGCTGGGAAGTACAATAATTTACATTTGCGCACAATTGCTGAATGGAGCGACAACATCAATTCACAATAAAACAAACCAATCTTCAACCCCTAAAGCTGCTTTAATGCAGGGTTTCAGGTGTTATTCCACTAACATAAAACTTGAATTCGCTGATATCAGCAGTAACTATTAGACTTCTTGCTTTCAAATGCTCACGGTACATATTCTGAGCTAAAGATATACCTGCACTGCTGGTGCTTGTGAACTTTACATTCACAGCCTAGTATCATGCTTCAACTGAAATCCTGGTAAATAGAAATCAGATAATATCATATTGCTCATCATTCTGCTCCTTTTAAAACCGAACAACTGAGGAGAGGAAAGGGGACACTAAAAAAAAGTGTATTAAAAAAGTCTAAATTGTTAATTGTTCTTGTTACAAGCAATTTCACGATTGGTACATTTCAGAAGTTACATTAAAAAATCCTCAAACTGAAAGTTTTATAAAAATGAACTCATGACAAATGACAGCAGCCAATTTGAGAAGCACACAGACCTAAAGTAATGGCAATTCAAAGGGTCATCTATACATATTGAATACAGTCAGAATGGGAACCAGGAAAACATAAATGATGGGGGAGGCTTGTCCTAGCAAGGGGTTTACATTATTCATGTAATTCTCCCAGGTCAAAGAAGAGTTTGAAAGCATGCGGCAAACGTGGAAAGGTCTTAAAATGTATCCACATACTTTACAGGTCAGGTAACAGAATTAAAGTTGGGGATACTTAGTTTAAATCTTTATCTGGAACATCACAGATGTGCCATGAAGTGACAATAGAGTGTAGGGAGGTTTACAGCTCCTGTGGTGCAGTGGTAATGTCCCTACCTCTGAGCCAGGAGGATCAGGTTCAAGTCCCACCTGCTCCTGAGGTATGTGATACCATCTCTGAACAGGTTGATTAGGAAAATAAATCTAAATTGTCAGTGAGTTTTGTTCCTCTGGTTTTGATCATTGTGGTTTCTCACAGAAAGGCAGTTCAAGTCAGCCTGGAAGCAGCTGTGAGACAAGCAAAGAAAAAAATTCTAGCAAGAGCTGTGGACCAATAGAAGTGGTTATCAGAATCAAAAAAAAGTGTTTTTTTTCAAACATGCAGTGAGGCCCATGCTATAGCTGGGCACAATTGCAATGTGAGTAAAGAGAATTGAAGAGTCATCAAGCCATATGCAAGTGAAATATAGCCAAAAAATTCCATACCTCAGAAGATATTCAGAAGACCAAGATTCAATGAGAGTTCCTAAAACACTCTCTTTGACGGAGTCATAATTTGTTTATTTAAGGGCGTTACACAGGATCTAGTTCTTCACAACTACATTTGGATGATTCTTACAACCAACAGGTAACTACAAAATGCATTAGCACTAGTGAACAGCATTATACAAATGATGTGCTTAGTATCTACTAGATTACCTCATATAGACTGGGACTGGAACAGTGTCAATGAAAAAGACAGAGAAGCGTTCCTGATCTATGTTCAGGAGAATTTAGTATGGCTCAAGTCCATTGAGGAATGAGGTAGGCAAAGCAGATCAACTGTTATAGAATCACGGGAAGTCTACAGCACAGAAAAAAGCTCTTTGGTTCATCAACTTTGTACCGGTCAAAAACAACCTAACTGTGCCGATCCAATTATCCAGCACTTGGCCCATTGCCAGAACATCTGACTGGCATTGAAACATTAACTCTGTTTTTCTCTCAGCAGAGACTGCCAGACCTGCTGTGTTTCTCCATCACACTTTGACTCAAAAACAGTCAATTTGACAACCTTTCTTTAGAACGAGTGGTTAAAGTATCACCTTTCCTGTAAATGGACTGTCAGGCAAAGGAAACGCATCACAAGATAAATAAATTAGGTTGAAACAATGTGAGAAGGAAAAAAGAATGAAAATCATACAAAAAGCAAACTATTAAAATCAGACCTTCCCAAAGTGAGGGTTGCAAACACAAAGTAAGAGTTTTACGGGTTTTTATTATTCACTCATGGGACATTTATTGTCGATCAGCAGTTGCCTTTGAGAAAGTAGTGGTAAGTTGCTTTCTGGAACCATTGCAGTCCATGTGCTGTAGATCATCACAAAAAGCCATTAGGAGGCAATTCCAGGATTTTGACCCAGACGTGCCCAGTCGCGAGTTGCTAGCTATGTCCAAAGTCTGCCCTATTTAGCACAGTGATAATACCAAACAATATGATGTGACGAAGATGTTTCTTTAACAAGGTTATGATCTCCTTATTTCTTCCCCCCCCCCCCCCCCCCCCCCCCACACCCTCCCAGAGAGGTCATAAAAGACAGACTCAGAAGTTTAAATTGAAGGGTTTTAGGGGCAGCTTGATTATAGCTAACAGACTGCCTTGGGAAACAGGCTTTCAAGTTTTTTTGAAAAAAAAAGCAATTGTACAATGAAAGGGGAGTGGCCAGCTCTCCCAGCTCAGCTTTTCTCTGTTTGGTTTTTAGCAGTAGGTTGAAAAAGCTGCTGGACTCAAAGAAGCAGGTCCATGCTGACCTCTCTCTGACTTCTCTCTTGTAAGAACCTGTGTTTGACTTTAGCTTTTGTGCCAAGGGGTGTTTAGAGGGATTGTTGCAAGTATTGGGAACAGCATCATTAAATTAGGATAATCTGTTGGGTTTCCCGATAAATTAAGTTATTCTGTTCTCTTTTGTTTGTGTTTCATTTGGTAATCTTGTAAATAAATTGTTTTTATTTAAAACCAGCAGGATCTTTCCTGGAATATCCACTTTATACGTGCTGAAAACAACTAACAAAAGTTAGGATCTGGGTTACCCTCACAAAACGTTTTAAAGGGTCTGGCCTGGTCCACAACAGTGGCTTAACGCTGCAACAAAGGGAACTGTGTGGGGATCATTCCTACTGATACTGTCATGGACAAACATATCTGCAGCAGGCAGGTTAATGAGGATGAGTTCAAGTATGCCCCTTATTGGTTCCCTCACCATCTAGCACAGACTGGGTCTCACAGCATTGTCCTTTAGGATTCAATCAGCTCAAACAGTACTGCTGCTACTGAATCACTGATGGTGGACATTGAAATCCCTTATCCAGAGTACACTCTGCACCCTTGTCATCCTTAGTGCTTCCTCAAAGTGTTGTTCAACATGGAGTAGTACTGATTCGTCAGCCAAAGAAGGACAGTACATGGTGATCAGTAAGGTAAAAACAATGACTGCAGATGCTTAAAATCAAATACTGGATTAGTGGTGCTGGAAGAGCACAGCAGTTCAGGCAGCATCCAACGAGCAGCGAAATCAACGTTTCGGGCAAAAGCCCTTCATCAGGAATAAAGGCAGTGAGCCTGAAGCATGGAGAGATAAGCTAGAGGAGGGTGGGGGTGGGGAGAGAGTAGCATAGAGTACAATGGGTGAGTGGGGGAGGAGATGAAGGTGATAGGTCAAGGAGGAGAGGGTGGAGTGGATAGGTGGAAAAGAAGATAGGCAGGTCGGACAAGTCAAGGAGGCAGTAACTGAGCTGGAAGTTTGAAACTAGGATGAGGTGGGGGAAGGGGAAATGAGGAAGCTGTTGAAGTCCACATTGATGCCCTGGGGTTGAAGTGTTCCGAGGCGGAAGATGAGGCGTTCTTCCTCCAGGCGTCTGGTGGTGAGGGAGCGGCGGTGAAGGAGGCCCAGGACCTCCATGTCCTCGGCAGAGTGGGAGGGGGAGTTGAAATGTTGGGCCACGGGGCGGTTTGGTTGATTGGTGCGGGTGTCTCGGAGATGTTCCCTAAAGCGCTCTGCTAGGAGGCGCCCAGTCTCCCCAATGTAGAGGAGACCGCATCGGGAGCAACGGATACAATAAATGATATTGGTGGATGTGCAGGTGAAACTTTGATGGATGTGGAAGGCTCCTTTAGGGCCTTGGATAGAGGTGAGGGAGGAGGTGTAGGCACAGGTTTTACAGTTCCTGCGGTGGCAGGGGAAAGTGCCAGAATGGGAGGGTGGGTCGTAGGGGGGTGTGGACCTGACCAGGTAGTCACGGAGGGAACGGTCTTTGCGGAAGGCGGAAAGGGGTGGGGAGGGAAATATATCCCTGGTGGTGGGGTCTGTTTGGAGGTGGCGGAAATGTCGGTGGATGATTTGGTTGATGCGAAGGTTTGTAGGGTGGAAGGTGAGCACCAGGGGCGTTCTGTCCTTGTTACGGTTGGAGGGGTGGGGTCTGAGGGCGGAGGTGCGGGATGTGGACGAGATGCGTTGGAGGGCATCTTTAACCACGTGGGAAGGGAAGTTGCGGTCTCTAAAGAAGGAGGCCATCTGGTGTGTCCTATGGTGGAACTGGTCCTCCTGGGAGCAGATACGGCGGAGGCGGAGAAATTGGGAATACGGGATGGCATTTTTGCAAGAGATAGGGTGGGAAGAGATGTAATCCAGGTAGCTATGGGAGTCAGTGGGTTTGTAAAAAATGTCAGTGTCAAGTCGGTCGTCACTAATGGAGATGGAGAGGTCCAAGAAGGGGAGCGAGGTGTCAGAGATAGTCCAGGTAAATTTAAGGTCAGGGTGGAATGTGTTGGTGAAGTTGATGAATTGCTCAACCTCCTCGCGGGAGCACGAGGTGGCGCCAATGCAGTCATCAATGTAGCAGAGGAAGAGGTGGGGAGTGGTGCCGGTGTAATTACGGAAGATCAACTGTTCTACATAGCCAACAAAGAGACAGGCATAGCTGGGGCCCATACGTGTGCCCATGGCTACGCCTTTGGTCTGGAGAAAGTGGGAGGATTCAAAGGAGAAATTGTTAAGGGTGAGGACCAGTTCGGCCAAACGAATGAGTGTGTCAGTGGAAGGGTACTGGTGGGGACGTCTGGAGAGGAAAAAACGGAGGGCTTGGAGGCCCTGGTCATGGCGAATGGAGGTGTAGAGGGATTGGGATACTCCATGGTGATCAGTAGGCAGTTTCCTTGCACTGGACTGCACTTGTAATCGCTCAAATTTAGAAGAAAGTGGAGGGGGAAGGTGAATCCTGATGAGACTGAACTACAGGCTAGATGCAGAAAGAAAGAATGCACCCAATTTTTGGGAAGTCCAGAAAGGGGTCACAGTCTAAGAATAAGGAGTAAGGCATTCAGGACTGAACTGAGGAAGCATTTCTTCACTCAGACAGTTGCGAGCCTGTGGAATTCTCTCTGACAGCAAGTTGTTGGAGCCAGTTCATTAGATTGGCGCAGCACGGTGGCTCAATGGTTAGCAATGCTACCTCACAGCATCAGGGACCCGGGTTCGATTCCAGCCTCGGGTGACTGTGTGGAGTTTGCACATTCTCTTCCTATGTCTGTGTGGGTTTCCTCCAGGAGCTCCGGTTTCCCCCCCACAATCCAAAGATGTGCAAGTCAGGTGAATTGGCCATGCTAAATTCCCAGAGTGTTGGATGCATTAGTCAGGAGTAAATATAAAGATGGGAAATGGGTCTGGGTGTGTTACTCTTCAGAGGATTGGTGTTGATTTGTTGGGCCGAAGGGCCTGCTCCATACTGTAGGGAATCTAATCCACATTAAGAGGGAGCTGGACATGGCCCTTGTGGCTAAAGGCATCAGGGTGTTTGGGGAGAGAGTGGGAAAGGGGAAATTGCATGATCATATTGAATGGTGGTGCAGGCTCGAAGGGCCAAATGGCTTACTCCTACACCTCTTTTCTTAGTTTCTACATTTCATGAGATCCAGAGTCAATGTTGAGGACTCCCAGGGCAATTCCCTCCTGACTGTACACCCCTGGATCACCACCTCTGTGGGCCTGTCCAGCCAGTGGGATAGAACATATCCAGAGATCGTGATAGTGGTGCCTTGATCATTCAATTTAGGGTATTCTTCCATGCGTGTGACTGTTAGGCTGTTATTTGACAAGCCTAAGTGACCGCTCTCCCAATTTTGTCATAAGCCCCCAGATGTTAGTAAGGAGGAGTTTTCCAACAATTGACAATGTTTCATGGTTATAGCTAGACTCTTAATTCCAGATTTTTATGGCATTCAAGTTCCATCACCTATCCTGGTGGGATTCGAACCAGAATCTCCAAAACACTACCTAGGTTGCTGGGTTAACAAATTAGTTGTAGTACCACTAGGCCATCAGTGAGAAATACTATGTTGCTCACAGGCACAGCAAAGGGAAAACCAAGTAAGTACATGCAACATACCTTAGTATGTGCTTCTTAGCACTTGTTTTATTTACTAGTTCATATCGGAGCCACAAAATCAAGACTCCAATCCTTCCCCTTAACCATGGCATGATGCAAAGCTTAAAGAACATAAAGCGTATTGAAAGGAAAAACACAACAAGCATGACATAGTGCTTCAATATATTGCAATGTTACTCTTGCACACAGTTTTTTCAACATAGGATATTGGAAATTGGAATTCAGGCACATTGTTGAGGTAAAAATAGTGAGTCTTCTTCTGTACCTGCGGATGGTAGACCTAGATTTCTAAACCTGAAAAGAGCCAGCATACACACAATAGGCCGAATGGCTTCTTTTGGTGTTGTACTGTTCCATGACTATCAATAATCCACTTTCCCCTCATCTTGGTAAACTAAAAACTTTCGTCAGGAATAAGTACAAATATGGAGACAGTCCAAAAGGGAACATTTTAGTGTCAAATTGTCCTGTACTTGTCAACATTTAAATGCTTTATTTATAAATTGTATTCATTTGTATCTAAAATTGAAATGAAAGCAATGTTTGTACGTGCTAACAGTGCCTGCTTATAACTGGAAGTATCCTAGCTGCTCTACCATTCTCTTGCCTCTTAATGATAGGCTAGAGATGGTACTAAACATTTCACCTTTTGAAAACATGCGTTTGAGATTGTCCAGATTGATTGCTGGAATGAGCAGGTTGTCTTGTAAGAATAGGTTGGACTACCTAGGCTTTTTTCCATTCGAGTTAGAATTTTTTTTCCCAGGGTGAGTGGGTGGTGATGGCGGTGGTGTTGGTGTGGGGCATGTGAGTGAATGTTGAAGTGTTTATGTTGATCAAATGTGGAGCTGGAAAAAGCACAACAGGTCAAGCAGCAGAGGAGCAGGCGAGTCGACATTTCGGGCAGGACCCTTCATCAGGATCCTGTTCAAAACATCGACTCTCCTGCTCCTCTGGTGCTGCTTGACCTGCTGTGCTTTCTCAAGTTCCACATTTTATTGATTCTGACTTACCATTATCTGCAGTCCTCACTATCTCCAAGTTGAAGTGTATAAGATCCTGAACAGTCTTTACCAAGTAGAAAGAATGTTTCCTCTTGTGGGTCAATCTAGAATTAGATGTCACACTTTCAGAACAAAGGACAAGAACTTTTTCTCAGAGGGTTGTGAAACTTTGCAACAGTCTGCCTCAGAAAGCAGTGGACACACAGTCATTGAATATTTTTAAGACAGATGGACAGATTCTTGTTAAGCAAAGGAAATAGAGGGTCATCACCAGGAAATATAGGAACATGTTTAGAATTAGAATTAGAATTAGAATCTTTACGGTATGGAAACAGGCCCTTTGGCCAAACAAGTCCACACCGACCACCTGGAGAGTAACCCATCCAGACCCCTATCCTGGATTAGTGGTGCTGGAAGAGCACAGCAGTTCAGGCAGCATCCAAGGAGCAGCGAAATCGACGTTTCAGGCAAAAGCCCTTCATCAGGAATAAAGGCAGTGAGCCTGAAGCATGGAGAGATAAGGCACCTAATACTATGCGCAATTTAGTATGACCAATTCACCTGACCTGCACATCTTTGGATTGTGGGAGGAAACCAGAGCACCCAGAAGAAACCCACGCAGACACGGGGAGAACGTGCTAACTCCACACAGACAGACAGTCACCCGAGGCAGGAATCAAACACAGGTTCCTGACGCTGTGAGGCAGCAGTGCTAACCATTGAGCCACCGTGAGCCCATGAAAATTTGAAAAACAAACAGGTCAGCCACGATCTTGTAAAATGCAGAGCAACTTGAGTGGTTAAACAGTCAACTTCTGCTATTTTGTAAATTCATGTTTTCAATATCTAAAAAGTCACTCACTCTGCAACAGAAGTGCATTATAAAGCAAGGCACGAAGGGAATGTAATTAAGAAGAAAAAAGGAGACTGAGGCATCATTAGAAGGGAAAGAAACTAGAACTGTATAAAAACAGTGAATAATTAAGCACAAACAGCTCAGTCCAATAGTCTTAGTGCGGTTGTAACAGAATTATTTCTACCTTGGCAAGCCACAGGCTTTGCTGCATGTCCTACAGTTAATGTAGATCAGTTGGGTACATTGATGTAAAACTTTATGACATTGAACTGGTTCAACTATGATATGAAACTATGAATTATATATACAGCAATGAAAAATGTTTTATGTTTCGATATTCCAAAATAATGAATGCTCCAAGGTAAGTAGAAAACCCTTTAAGCATTGTTGCATTTTTAATTGCATGTAAAGACAAACAGCTATTCTTCTTTTGTAATTACTGGAACCATTTTATTAACGGTGCACTGAACACTGCATTCTGTGTGTTCATTATGTAAGCTGAGATTTCTAGCATGTTCTCATTACTCTTCCACTTACCTACTCCACCCACTCAGTCTTCCTCTCTCTCACTCCTGGACTGATGTGACAAATTAATGATTGTGATCTCGATTACAATTGGATTACTTCCATGTGAATTTAACCCCATACTGTAGTAGTTTGTTGGCTATTTACAAACAATATCAGTAATTCCAAATTATCTGCAGAAAATGTCACTTATTTTTCTCTCTAGGTGACATTACTAGCAAACCGATAAAAGCCTGATTTCTCTTTCCAATTCCATCCAAGGTATATTTTAAGATTCATTTTTATGGGCACAGGAACACTAGCATTGATGAAATTAATGCTCCATCCCTAGTTATCCTAGGAAGGTGGTGAAGGGTTTTTCTTGTAATAGTTTAATACAACTGAGTATTTTCTAAGCCTCTTCAGAAAGCAGTTAAGAGTAACCGCATTGGTGTAGTGTGGAACCACATGTAGGCCAGGTAAGAATGGCAGGTTTCCTTCCTAAACGAATGAGTGAATTAGTCCATTTTTCCAAAAACAAACATCAATCCAATACTATTACGACCATTTTACAGAGGGCAGTTTCTTAATTTCCATAATATTTAAAACTGAACTCAAATTCTCAAACTGCCAGGGTGGGATGTGAACTCATGGTTTCTGGATTATCAGTCCAGTAACATAATCACTATAGTATTAGAGGCATTTCTTTACTCTTTTTGAAGTTGAGCATGTAGCTGTCTTCACTACTTTATCCATCATTATGTTTTTAACAATGATGACTAACTTGTTACACCACGGATAGTAGGAGCATCACACAAACGTAGATACGTGAACAAGATCACATTTTTAACTCTCTTAGGATAAGGGTGATGATTTGGTTTATTATTGTTGATTCAAGAGCAGGATAGTGCAGAAAGCACAAACCTTCAATCTCAGGCCTGAATTCTTCCTGTAGGGAGACTTCAATCTTAGTAACAGTCACTTCTAGGAGGAACAGAAGAGACACAAATGCCATTTGCAATTAATTGACCTCAAAGCGTTGCACAATAAAAAGGTGCTGTGAAGAATTACGCCATCTTTTCTCTCGGTTTATTGCTCAGTGGTTTTTGCATTTTTTTTAAAAATGGAAAATATCTACAGTTACAAGGTGATTAGAGAGCATATTCACAAACTGAATAACATTTGCTTCCAGAGAAAACATTCAGCTCAGCAGCAGACTGCTTCGGCTGTTATGTCCATTTCTGTATAAGGGAAATGCAGGCTGTACAGTGGTGACAACAGTCACAACTTGCAATGTTGTATCAACTGTCTTTCATGTAAACTTTGTTTCTTCTTAGGGGAGTATTAGTTATGTTACAATAGAATGCTTCTTATACCAGCTTAATTGCTACCTGCAACTGCCTTTTTCACATTTCCCTGTCACTTGTTAACCCTGACAGAACATCAAACATCAATCTTATCCTCACCAGACACCTATCTACATGCACACAGTCAGCAGATGTTGTATGACCAGGAGCTACATAGTCCCCTCAGACATTGCAGATTCTGCTCATATTAACAGGACTCAAACCTGATGTGTCTAGCTCAAAAGAGTCATTTAGCTCAGTTGGTTAGACAGCTGCTGTGCAATGCAGAGTGATGCCAACAGCATGAGTTCAATTCCCACACAAGCTGAGGTTATTATAAAGGATTGTCCTTCTCAACCTCTTCCCCCAGCCAGAGGCATGGTGACCCTCAGATTAAACCACTACAAGTTGTCTCTCTAATGAAACAGCAGCCCTATGGTCTGATAATCTATAGCAACTTTATTTACCAGAGGTTGCATTTACCCATAACTCCAACTCTCAACCAATGAAGACCTAGAAACAAAGTGAGTGTCCAGTAGCTTTTTTATTTTCTAGAGTTTTCCCTTATTTCATCTGTTTTCAAATGCAATAATGTAAACGGGTCACAGTTTCATGGTTACAGGTCATTCAGCTCAGTGCACCCAAGTCAGCATTCTTACTTGATAAGCAGCCTCCTACCTTTCATTGAACCTCATCAACTTATCACTCCATTCTTCTCACTGATTACCCACCCTCCCATAAATGCATTTAATCTTTATTTCAATGCTCAATGCTATAACAAACTCCACACAAACTACTCTAGGTAGAGGTTTGTCCTGAATTCCCAATTGGATTTATTAATGGGCATCTTATATTTATGGGTGCTAGTTCTGGTCTCAAAGAAGTCAACGTGCTCTGTGTCCTTTTCCAGAGAAAAGTACCCCAGCCTGATAAATATCCCTGATAGATATAACCTCTTAGCTCTGATACCATCGGAGAATGTTTTTTTAAAAAGCTACTTATAGTTTGTAATCAATGTGCCTGTAGTGTTAGGTGAAGGGGTAAATGTAGTGGAATGGGTCTGGGTGGGTTGCACTTCGGCGGTTCAGTGTGGACTTGTCGGGCCGAAGGGCCTGTTTCCACACTAAGTAATCTAATCTAAACTGGTCACTGTATTCCAAGTACATTTCCCTGGTACACATATTCATTCATTCCTAATTTAAACAGATTTTTTTTTCCTGACTCGTCATTTATATTCTCATCCAAATCATTCATATAGAAGGCATTGTTAGTCAGTTTGCAGACAACACCAAAATTGGCAGCATTGTAGACAGTGAAAAAGGATTACAAAGGGATCTTGATCAAATGAGTCAATGGGATGAAAAAATGGCAATTGAAGTTCAATCTGGATAAATGTAAGGTATTGCATTTTGGTACAACAAACAAGGATAGGGCTTGTACAATTAATGGTAGAGCCTTTGGTAAAACAGAGGGACCTGGGAGTACAGGGACACAATTCTTTGAAGTTTGCACCACACATGGACAGGGTGGTTAAAAAAGGTGTTTGGCACACTTGCCTTCATTGTTCAGTCCTTTGGAGTATAGGGGTTGGGAAGTCATGTTGAGGTTGTACAGGACATTGGTGAGGCCCCTTCTGGAATAGTGTCTTGTTCTGGTCGCACAGTTATAGGAAGGATATTATCAACCTGGAGAAGGTTCAGATTTACCAGGATGTTGCCAGGTATAGAAAGTTTGAGTTATAAAGAAAGGCTGGGACTTTTTCCACTGGAATATAGGAGGTAGAGAAGCAATCTGATTGAACTTTATAAAATAATGAGAGTTAATGGTAGTTGTCTTTTCCCTTGGATAGGGGATTTCAAGATTAGAGGGCACAGTTTTAAGATGAGAGGAGAGAGAGATTTTTTTTTTAAAAAGTGGCAATTTTTTTTTACGCAGGGTGGTTCACATGTGAAATGAACATCCTAAAGAAAGTGGTGGATGCGGGTACAATTATAACGTTTAAAAGACATTTGGTTAGATACATGAATAGGAGAGATCTGGAGGGATGTGTACCAGGAACAGGCAGGTGGGACTCATTTAGTTTGGGATTATGTTCAGCATGGACTAGTTGGACCTAAGGATCTGTTTCCCTGCTGTATGACTATGACTCATACTAAGAAATCTCACTTTCTGCAATACAGAAATGCATGTTTTCTGTCTCATCTAACCATTAGGTGGCAGGCTCCTTCACGACTGATCAAAACCATGCAATTGTTCTCGAGTAGGAGCGGTAGAAGGGACCGATTGTACAGATCAATTTACCAACCAGTCACCATTCAATCCCATTAGCGTTGTCAGTCACGCAAACAGGTTCTCATTGTGACAAAATAGTCAGTTCGTGTATAGCAAATGGACTTCTTTTCATAAAGTCTGTTATATCAGCAACTCACAGTAAAGCAAAAATGTGGATCTTCTGTGGCACAATTTCTGGCATTTTTAAAAAAAGATAAATCATTTCTTAAAATGCAGCTTTAGACAGTATTAAATTTGGCCACCGACAGCAATCACAAAATCATATCTTACAACACAACACAGAATATGTATATGTGAAATGCTGAGCTGGGAAACAGCAAAAAATACCTCAGGAAACATTTTCCCTTATAATTAAAACTCAACACCCTTAAGATCCAGATAGTATACAATAATTAAATGAAAACAAATCGCAAGGAGCTTCACTTTCCATTCACTCGGGCAGGGCTTCCCAAAGTGGGGCCACGAGCTGAATCTTGGGATTGCAAATTCTAAGGGAACAACAGTCATCGGGGAACTCTGATAGTTGTACAGCTGTTCTCTGGCTCTAACAGACCCTGCTGCCACATAAGGGTTACAACAATCTTTAATTTCGAAATGGAATCACAGCATGGAAAGGTTTGGAAAGCACTGTTTTTAGGGCGAAATGAGCTATATTTGTAATCGTAATCACATTTTTAAAGCCTTGTACAATTACAGGACGCAATCTAATTGTTGAGACGCAGTCATAGAATCATAGAGATGTACAACACAGAAACAGACCCTTTGGTCCAACTCATACATACCGATCTGACAGCCAAACCCAATCTAGTCCCACCTGCCAGTACTGGGCCCATAGCCCTCCAAACCCTTCCTATTCATATACCCATCCAGATGCCTTTTAAACGTTGCAGCTATGGTATCAACCTCTTGAATTTACTAAACATTTCTCCCACTTCATGGGTCAAACCTAGCTCAGTTGAGATTTCAATTACACACCTTGGGATAAGAACTCGTGAGATGCTCTAAAGTGCAACATTAGACAACTGTTTCTAGACTTCTTGTTTAAGTGAGGACAAAGGAGCTGGATGTTTAAATATGTTTAAATCCTTCAAACCTGCCCTATTCATGTATCTATCCAAATGTCTTTTAAACGCTGTAATTGTACCCAAATCCACCACTTTTTTAAAGGAAGTTCATTCCACATGTGAACCACCCTCCAAAAGAAAAATTGCCTCGTGTCTTTTTTAAATCTCCCTCCCTTCATCTTCAAACCTTGCCCTCTAGTCTAGATGTGGAAAAATAATGTTTTTTTTAAACCAGCAAACAGGAACTAGTGCACTGACAACATAAAATTCAATGCCAGCAGATTTAATAGTATTTCTTCATATTCCATCGTGGAAAAAACTATACCAACGTCAATAACATGGTTGTAAGATTCTACAACGCAATTAGCCCAGTTAACCCCTCACTCATCCAGATAACACCAAAATAAAATTGCGATGATTTCAGCATAAACCGTGATTTAAAGAACAGTGATGGGACAGGTAAGCTGGAAGAAATCTGCTCCGGCTCTTCGTAATCAAACCTACACAACCATTACTGTCCATCCCACAACCTAGATTAATTGCTTCTGTTTTCCAACCACTTTTGCTGCTGCTCTTCTTTTCCAGGATTTGGCTTATTAGCTTTCTAATCTTACAGCTCAGACTTCTGATAACTGTTCTGTGCTGTAAAATAATTTGCTTCGCCAACATTCTCGAGTACTGTAATTTTACGGTTTTTATTCTTCCTGCACTCGTGATTGGTATACATAATTTTTTTTTTAAAAATGTTTCTCACCTTGCATCTGTTCAATCCTATTTTATCATATTTCCCTTGAAGCGACTTTGAAAAAGTGTAGTCTGATCTAGAACCTCCAGCTCTGACATTGCAGGGTTACACCTCCTCACTTTACTTTCTGCTGTCCCACTATACCTCAGAGTCGTACTGGTTACTGCTTTATAATTTAAATTCACACTCCTGATCTCTCCCCAACATATCAATTTGAGTGGAGTGTCTGCAATGATGTTGCTGTTAAACTCGGTTTGACTGACTTTATTCCAGTGGTTGTAACCCGCTTCCCCCCCTCCCCAGTGTCTGGTTACCTGCTGCGACTCCTCGGGACTTGCTGCTGGCGACTTCGGGCGCTCTCCACCCGAGCGGCGGCCAGTGTCCCGCTCACCCAGAGCGGACTCCCAGGGCCATTCCAGCCTGGCGGGGAAGCGGCGGTGGTGGCTGGGAGGCCGGCATCTGTCTCCGTGGCGATAGATGAAGCAGAGGTTCCCATAGCGAGAGCTCCGGGTCCCGGGTCAGAGCACAGGATCCATCCGGGGGGTTCGGGAGCGGCCTCCCCCGGTCTCAGCCCCAGGACTGCTCCCCGGCCAGGGCTGGCCGCCGCCTCTCGCTGCCTTGTCCACGGCTACACGGAGAAGATCCCCAAGCAGCCAGAGCCCGCTCCACAGCCGCTCACAGTCAGTTCCCTGCAGCTGACTGACAGCAGCAGCAGCATCAACAGGAGCAGGCGCAGCACCGAGACAGAGGGGGCAGGGATGGAGAGAGAGCACAGCTTGAGGCGAGAGGGGAAGGAAAGAGAGTGTGTGGAAACGTTTTAGGGAGCACGGCAATGGATTAGGAGGGATTTCGGATAATGTGGGATCTGGGTGAGGGGTGAAGAAGGTGTGGGTTGAGGGAGAAGGGAGTGGTGATATGGTGTGGATTGGGGGAGGCGGTGGTGGAGAGGATGTGTGGTTGAGGGGAGCGGGAGAGGGGTGGGGGCAAATGAAATGTGCGTGGGAGAAAACGTGTAGGTGGGAAGGGGTGGGGAAAACGGGCGGGTGAGGGTAAGTGGTGGGGGGTTGCCCAGACCACTTGGGGAAAGACAATTTGCCAAGGCCACACAGGGTTGGGGGTGAGAAGTTGCCGATTCAATGTGGGGTTTAGGGGTGAGAAGTTTGAGGCCATGCGGGGTTGGGGGTGAGAAGCTGCTGAGGCTGAGGCTATTTGGGATTGGGAGTGAGAAGTTGCTGAGGCCATTTGGGTTTGGGTTGGTGGTGAGAATTGCCGAGGCCATGCGGGGTTGGGGGGTGAGAAGTTGCAGAGGCTATGAGGGGTTGGGGGGTGAGAATTGCCAAGGCCATGCGGGGTGGGGGGTAAGAATTGCCGAGGTCATTCGGGTTTGGGGGGTTAGGGTTGAGAAGTTGCCAAGGCCTTGTGGGGTTGGGATGAGAGGTTGCCGAGGCCACGTGGGGGGGGTTGAGAAGTTGCCAAGGCCTTGTGGGGTTGGGATGAGAGGTTGCCGAGGCCGGGTGGGGGGGTGGGGGTTAGGGTTGAGAAGTTGCTGAGGCTATGCGGGGTTGAGAGAGAGAGAGAGAAAGAGAGAGAGAGAGAGAGAACAAAACAAAAAGAGTTGGAGCTGAAGGAATGTGTGGTGGGGCTGTCAGCAGTGATGAATATTGTGGGTGTGAAGTCTGAGGGATGTTATGAAGTGGTCTAGGCATCAGTTGAGAGGAGGGCGTGTGACTGGAGTGAGGAGCTGGAATGAGAGGATGGATGGAGGAGCATTGATAGTGTGAGGGGAGGGGCTGTAGGATAGGGTGTGTGGGAAAGGAGTGTAGAGAAGAGGCTCAACAGGATTACATTAGATTCCCTACAGTGTGGAAACAAGCCATTTGGCCCTAGTCCACATTAGAAGCTGGTCAGGAGGAGAAAAGACAGATGGACAACAGGGTGAAAGGGGTAGAGTAGCACAATATTGAGATATAGCATGTAACAAGATCATAAGGAAAAAAATTAGAGGGTTGAAAGGGGATAGGTAAGAGAGTAACTGTGAATGATGAAAAGCAGGAGGGGAGAGCAATAGAAGATGTGGAGATCCTACCTTAGGTATTATATTCAGTCTTAATTTCCATGGCTTAAGTCAGCTTTTATCACAAAAACCATGGCTGCCATGTTGTAACAATTGAATATCCTTACTTGAAGGGCATGTGTAGACAAATTTGGTTCAGCTGTGAAGTGTCCCTTAGGTGCTGATCCCATGAAAGCCCACTGACCAGGTTCACAATCAAAGAATATCAGATCATTTGGAACTAAACCCCTGACTTATTCCTCAGCAGAGCAGAGAAAAATCCTTAGTTGTCACACCCATATTTCCTTTTAATTGAACATTTTTTCCTGAACACAGAATCTTGTCCATTCTTTTCCACAAAGAACAATATTCTGAAACAATCACTGCAGATTTCACAATTTCAACTACTCAAGTGAACCAGCTTTAAGAGGAAAGTATTTTACATTTCTGGATCCAGACTATTAAAGAGGCTGATTAAAATTAAGGTTATTGAAAGAAATCAGTATACTTTAAAAAAAAATTGTGAGATACAAAGCTAACAAAATTAATTAAAGATTTCAACATGGTTAATCACAAATGTTTGTGTTCAAAATTGTGCCAACTCATTACATGAGACAGATACATTTTAGCAATTTTCCGATGATTGAACTCTTTGACTGTGTGGTCAGCATCTGGCAATAATGGATCAGTTTTTTCATTATGTTTCTTTCCAAGACAACATGTTTGCTAGCTAACCAGCTGGTAAATTATATTTTAAAAAGGCAGTGTATGATTAGTTAGTGTAGCAATGCACCCAGTCTTCTGCTAAACAGCCAAGCACCCATATCAAGTGTGAGCGAAGCAAGACATTCAACAGCTGGATCCTCAAACATATAAATGTAGTTTTTAATTAATGTTGTATATGAATGACAAATTAAATAAAGCACCATACATAAAACTACAATGTGCTGTGATGTAATTTTACGTGACCAGTATCCTATTTAACCCTGTAGCTATGGTGGTGTAGACAACAAGACGGGCCCTTTCATACAACAAAAAAAAATGCACCTGTGAAACATGTTTTGGAATACATGCCCTCTTTACAGGTAATGGAGTACATTGAAGTGTAGTCACAGCCAACTTGTGCACAGAAAAATCACAAAATTGCAAAATTGAATAGTGACCTTTTAATCTGTTTCTGCAATGCTGGTTCAGGGATAAAATATCAGCCAGAACAGAAAGATCTCTCATTTGTCCTCAAAACATTGTCAAGACCTTTTATATCCTCTTGAGAGAGTAAAGTCTCAGTTTAATGCCTCATCTGAAATATGGCACCTCCACATCAAAGAATTGCTAAAACAATTGGGTCAGTGAGGGGGAGAGAGAGAGAGTGTGTGAATTCAAGAGTCGTGAGGTGATGTTGCAGCTGTACAGGACTTTGGTTAGGCCACATTTGGAGTACTGTGTGCAGTTCTGGTCGCCTCACTTTAGGAAAGATGTGGAAGCTTTGGAGAGGGTGCAGAGAAGATTTACCAGGATGTTGCCTGGAATGGAGAGCAGGTCGTACGAGGATAGGTTGAGAGTTCTCGGCCTTTTCTCGTTGGAACGGCGAAGGATGAGGGGTGACTTGATAGAGGTTTATAAGATGATCAGCGGAATAGATAGAGTAGACAGTCAGAAACTTTTTCCCCGGGTACAACAGAGTGTTACAAGGGGACATAAATTTAAGGTGAAGGGTGGAAGGTATAGGGGAGATGTCAGGGGTGGGTTCTTTACCCAGAGAGTGGTGGGGGCATGGAATGCGCTGCCCGAGGGAGTGGTAGAGTCAGATTCATTGGCGACCTTTAAGCGGCATTTGGATAGGTACATGGATGGGTGCTTAATCTAGGATAGAAGTTCGGCACAACATCGTGGGCCGAAGGGCCTGTTCTGTGCTGTATTGTTCTATCTATGTTCTAAAGGAGGTGATCATTTGGACCAATGGATGCATCGGTTTTCCAAATGAGCAATCCTCCTAGTATCATTCTCCTGTAATTCTTCACATTCTGCCTTTTCATATAATGTCAAAGATCACATGATACCAGGTTATAGTCCAATGGGTTTATTTGAAATCACAAGCTTTTGAAGAGCTGCCCCTTCAACAGATGACTTTTGAAATTGTCTACCCCAGTCCAACACTTCCACCTCCACATCATTTTCAAGTAAATCAACTTCCCCCTTGAATCCTTCAATTTAACCTGCCTCCACCATGCTTTCAGGGAGCACTACCATTTGTTGTATGAAATGTATTTTCTCACACCACCTTCACTCCTGTCAATTAACTTAAACCTATACCCGCTCTGCTTTTTAGCCAGTAATAACCCACAGGATGTTGATGGTGGGAATTCAGCAATAGTGAGATAGAGTGACCATCTCTTGTTGGAGATGGTCATTGCCTGACACTCATGTGGGGCAAATGTTCCTTGTCAATCATTAGGCCAAGCCTGACTGTTGTCCAGATCTTACTGTGTATAGGCACAGACTTCTTCGATGCCTCAGAAGTTGTGAAATGGTACTAAACATTGCAATCAATGGTCACTGAACATTCCCAGTTCTGACACTGCAAATGAGTGAAACCAAAGATGGTTGGACTCAGGGACTCTACCCTGAAAAATTCCTATAAGCTATGTTTTATGTTCTGAAATGATTATCTCCAACAACCACAGCATCAACCATCAAGAGTAACGACGTTCATGAAAACATATAACAAAAAGACAGCATGTTCAATTGTAAAGATTCTTGTGACTCATTTCTATGCCTAAACATGAAGAATGGCAATTTGTGTTTAAAGATCAGTATAGACATCTACCATGCCTTGGGAAAACAGAAACATTAAAAAAAAACGAGTAGGCCACTTGGCCCTTCGAACCTGCTCCACCATTCAAGATAATTATGACTTTTCATTCAATAATACTCTGTTCCTGTTCTCAGATGAAGAGAATGAAGATAGAGAAAACAGCACATTTTTAAAAAATTTATCTTCTGGATATACGTAATACACACACACACCCAGATTCGACAAAGCTATTTTCAAAAAAAAAGGAAAGTAATTTCAGTCACTACTCCAAAGACAGACTGATACTTCAGTTTCCTTTAAGTCCATGCCAATC
The DNA here is from genome assembly GCF_047496795.1 of Chiloscyllium punctatum. NCBI lineage: Eukaryota > Metazoa > Chordata > Chondrichthyes > Orectolobiformes > Hemiscylliidae > Chiloscyllium > Chiloscyllium punctatum. Next base: position 44,923,138 of record NC_092778.1, read on the forward strand.
ACCAGTTCAGCAATCTACATGCAATGTGTTAGAGAGTTGTGCATTCAAATCCCACACAAATAATTGAGCATTTAATCGGAATTTTTCATTTAGAGATGTTAATGAAGATTGTGCACTTGAAAATGGGTGTAAGCGTTCTATGGCACTAATTTCAAAAAGAAAAGAGCATATTCCTTGACCAATATTCATCCCCCAAACAACATCACAGAAACAGATTACCTCATTTCTTAACATTACAGCGTTCCAAATTGCTTAATTGGTTATAAAATGCTTTGGAATATCCTGAGGCAGTGAAAGGTGTTTTAAAAAATGTACAACTTCTTTTTAGGTGTACAATTAATCAACAGCAACCACATAGAACAATGTTTCCTCCTCCAATTAATACAGCAGTCACTATAAATAATTTAACTGTTTACAGAATCATAACAGGTCACTTAGACTGCAACAAACCACCAACTGGCTACAAAGTACTAAAACCATACTGCAACTTAAAACTTGACTGTTAACAAAAATATATTCAATTACCTATCAGTCACATCAGCATATTTTGCTTTAGCATCAGAATAGTCTCAGATTAAGATGATGAAAGCCACACAAGAAATTTTCATGTCCCCTTCCTTTCGAGTAGTACTAATTACAGTGAAATATCCAGATGGGACCTTGAGAGTTAGCACAAGCATTGTACTGTAATGAACAAAATGCTACAAATATCAAATTATTAGTTGAAGTATGCCCTCATGTACTCTAATGTTTTTGATTGGAAGTTACTGAATTCTTTCCATCTGTTTAAAGTCTGAATGCTGATCAAGGAAGATGCTAATCAGCTGTCTGGAGGCACACTCGAAAGTATTGGATTTCCCTTCTTGTTTCTCCTTTTCACCCTGTAAACATAGTACAGCTGACAATTGACAACTCATCATTGAATGAATCACATCTAAACTACAACATTTCTGAAAGCTCCAGCCTTAATTCTACATCTGCTAATATTCTTGCCCTTGGTGAGTATTCCCACATCAGCTCCACCTCGGAAGCTATACCAGGAAATTAGATTTATTCTTTCATATTTAACATTTCTCTTTTTTTTCCAATTATTCTTTAAACCTTGGACTTGAATTGGTTGAAATAGCTGAGAAAGTCTCCCATGTAGAAAGATTTGGGTAACCTGGGATTATTCTCTTTATAGCAGCAAAGGTTAAGATTTGATGAAAACAAGCAAAATCATGAATGTTTTGATAGAGTAAATAAACGGTAACTGTTTCCAGTGGCAGAAGGGTCGGTAATCATTAAAGAACCTGAGGAGAAGTGAGGATTTATTTTTAAAACAACACAGCAGATGATGATGATCAGGAATACACATCTTGAAAGGGTGAGAGAAATAGATTCTATAAATGTCATTAGCACTTAATGAAAAATGGATAGAGTTATAGAGACATACAGCACAGAAACAGACCCTTCGGTCCAACTCATCCATGCCGACCAGATATCCCAACCCAGTCTAGTCCTACCTGCCAGCACCCGGCCCATATCCCTCCAAACCCTTCCTATTTATCCATCCATCCAGATGCCTTTTAAATGTTGCAATTGTACTAGCCTCCACCACTTTCTATGGCAGCTCATTCCTTACATGTACCACCCTCTGCGTGAAAAGGTTGCCCCTTAGGTCTTTTATATCTTTCCCCTCTCCCCCCCAAACCTATGTTCAAGAGTTCTGGAATCCCCCACCCCAGGAAAATGACTTTGTCTATTTACCCTATCCATGCCCCTCATGATTTTATAAACCTCTATAAGGTCACCCCTCAGCCTCCAACACTCCAGGGAAAACAGCCCCAGTCAATTCAGCCTCTCCCTGTACCTCAAATCCTCCAACCTTGGCAACATCTTTGTAAACCTTTTCTGAACCCTTTCAAGTTTCACAACATCCTTCCAATAGGAAGAAAACCAGAATTGCATGCAATATTCCAACAGTGGCCTAACCAATGTCCTGTACAGCTGCAACATGATCTCCCAACTCCTGTACTCAATACTCTGACCGATAAAGGAAAGCATACCAAATGCCTTCTTCACTATCCTACCTACCTGCAACTCTACTTTCATGGAGCTACGAACCTGCACTCCAAGGTTTCTTTATTCTGCAACACTCCCTAGGACTTTACCTTTAAGTGTATAAGATTTGCTTTCCCAAAATGCAGCACCCCACATTTATCTGAATTAAACTCCATCTGCCACTCCTCAGCCCATTGGCCCATCTGATCAAGATCCCGTAGTAATCTGAGGTAACCTTCTTCACTGTCCACTACACCTCCAATTCTGGTGTCATCTGCAACCTTACTAACTATACCTCTTATGCTCACATCCAAATCATTTACAGAGGAACCTCCATTTTCCAAACGAGGGCACTATTTCATTCAGATAATTGATTATTCGGTAAATTGTTTCAATAACTCTCCTCTGGGGCTTGGAGTTTTCTGAAGTTTCCTTTTTCCTCACTCTGCCTGCCTTGCTCCCTCTCTCTGACTCAGGGTTTGTTTCTGAGCAGACACATACTTGTGTGTAAGGGTCATGCAACATTGCTGAAGCCTCTGCACCCCTCTCCCTGCCCCCATCAGTTCAATGAGATTGACACAGTGAGCACTTACTAAGTTCACTCCCCATTCAGGAGACTAGGCAGCAGCACACTGTGTGCAAGCTCCTGCACCCCGTCTGCCACCCCAACCCAATCCAACACCCTTCCCCCTCCTCCCCCCAGCCCACCACCATGCACCCCCACCACCATCCGCCCCACCCGTCCATGCCTGTGCCCCCGTACGACCCGACCACCCTGCTCCCGCAACCTCCCCACCACATCTGCCCTGCACCCGTGTCCGTCCCCCCACTCCAGGGCAGCCATACTGGACACCAACAGCAATACTGCTGCTGCCTTTAGGGGTGAGTCTCAAAATAGCACACACGCAGCGAGACACACACAACGTTTTAGACAAGTTCCACCTTTGCCCTGTACAGGACAAATGTTGGAAAGATTGTCTGGGGAAGGGGGTTCAGGGTACACCCCAGTGTAGAACTCCAGAGAAAGAGTGAGGCGAGAGAGCGTGAGAGGTCAGTCATTTCAGGATTGTGCTTGGACTCCCATTGATGTCCAGCACTCACTGAGTTCATATTTAATCATTGTAAACAAAAGACACGATCAGTGCTGAAAACACCTCTATGATGCAATGTTTCTATCGGGACCTTGAGACATTCTTAGGATAATCAAGGTTCCTCTGTATATAAATGACGAAAAGTAGTGGACCCAGCACCAATCCTTGTGGCACTCCACTGGTCACAGACCTCCAGCCTGAATAACAACCTTCCACCACCACCCTTTGTCTTCTACCTCTGAGCCAGTTCTGTATCCAGATAACTAGTTCTCCCTGTATTCCATGATTTCAAACCTTGCTAACCAGTCTCCCATGGGGTCCTCGTCAAACGCCTTACTGAAGTCCATATAGATCACGTCTGCCCTCATCAATCCTCTTTGTTACTTCTTCAAAAAGCTCAGTCAGGTTTGTGAGACATGATTTCCCACACACAAAGTCATGTTGACTATCTCTAATCAGTTCTTGCCTTTCCAAATACATGTAAATCTTGTTCCTCAGGATTCCCTCCAACAACTTGCCACCATTTATGTCAGGCTCACCAGTCTATAGTTTTCTGGCTTTTCCTTACCGCCCTTTTTAAATAGTGGCACCACATTAGTTAACCTCCAGTCTTCCAGCACCTCACCTATGACTATCGATGAAAGAAGTATCTCTGCAGGGGCCCAGCAATAATTTCTCAAACTTCCCACAGAGTTCTAGGGTACACCTGATCAGGTCCTGGGGATTTATCCACTTTTATGCATTTCAAGACATCCAGCACTTCCTTCTCTGTAATGTGGACATTTTAAGATGTCACCATCTATTTGCCTACATTATATAATCTTCCATGTCCTTTTCCAAGTAAACACTGACTCAAAATACTCAGTTAGTATCTTCCCCCATCTCCTGTGCCTCCACACAAAGGCCGCCTTGCTGATCTTTGAGGGGCCCTATACTCTCCCTACTTACCCTTTTGTCCTTAATGTATTTGTAAAAACCCTTTGTATTATCCTTAACTCTATTTGCCAAACCTATCTCATGTCCCCTTTTTGCCCTCCTGATGTCCCCCTTAGGTATACTTCTACTGCCCTACTGCCTTTATCCTCTAAGGATTCACTCAATCTATCCTGTCTATGACTGACATATGCTTTCTTCTTACCCAAACCCTCAATTTCTTTAGTCATCCAGCATTCCCCATACCTACCAGCCTTCCCTTTCACCCTAACAGGAATTCACTATCTCTAGACTCTCGTTACCTCATTTTTTAAGGCTTCCAATTTTCCAGCTGTCCCTTTACCTGCAAACATCTGCCTCCAATCAGCTTTTGAAAGTTCTTGCATAATTCTGTCAAAATTGGCCGTTCTCCAATTTAGAAGTTCAACTTTTAGATCTGGTCTATTCTTTTCCATCACTATTTTAAAACTAACAGATTTATGGTCGCTAGTCCCAAAGTGCTCCCCACTGACACTTCAGTCACCTGCCCTGCCTTATTTCCCAAGAGTAGGTCAAGGTTTGCACCTTCTCTAGTAGGTACATCCACATACTGAATCAGAAAATTGTCTTGTACACACTTAACAAATTCCTCTCCATCTAAACCCTTCACACTATGGCAGTCTCAGTCTATAAGGTAAAAACAATAACTGCAGATGCTGGAAACCAAATTCTGGATTAGTGGTGCTGGAAGAGCACAGCAGTTCAGGCAGCATCCAACGAGCAGTGAAATCGACGTTTTGGGCAAAAGCCCTTCAACAGGAATAAAGGCAGTGAGCCTGAAGCGTGGAGAGATAAGCTAGAGGAGGGTGGGGGTGGGGAGAGAGTAGCATAGAGTACAATGGGTGAGTGGGGGAGGAGATGAAGGTGATAGGTCAAGGAGGGGAGGGTGGTGTGGATAGGTGGAAAAGGAGCTAGGCAGGTCGGACAAATCAAGGGGACAGTGCTGAACTGGAAGTTTGAAACTAGGATGAGGTGGGGGGAAGGGGAAATGAGGAAGCTGTTGAAGTCCACATTGATGCCCTGGGGTTGAAGTGTTCCGAGGCGGAAGATGAGGCGTTCTTCCTCCAGGCGTCTGGTGGTGAGGGAGCGGCGGTGAAGGAGGCCCAGGGCCTCCATGTCCTTGGCAGAGTGGGAGGGGGAGTTGAAATGTTGGGCCACGGGGCAGTTTGAATGATTGGTGCGGGTGTCTCGGAACATTTCAACTCCCCCTCCCACTCTGCCGAGGACATGGAGGTCCTGGGCCTCCTTCACCGCCACTCCCTCACCACCAGACGCCTGGAGGAAGAACACCTCATCTTCCGCCTCGGAACACTTCAACCCCAGGGCATCAATGTGGACTTCAACAGCTTCCTCATTTCCCCTTCCCCCACCTCATCCTAGTTTCAAACTTCCAGCTCAGTAACTGTCTCCTTGATTTGTCCGGACTTGTCCGACCTGCCTAGCTCCTTTTCCACCTATCCACTCCACCCTCTCCTCCTTGACCTATCACCTTCATCCCCTCCCCCACTCACCCATTGTACTCTATGCTACTCTCTCCCCACCCCCACCCTCCTCTAGCTTATTTCTCCATGCTTCAGGCTCACTGCCTTTATTCCTGATGAAGGGCTTTTGCCCGAAACGTCGATTTCGCTGCTCGCTGGATGCTGCCTGAACTGCTGTGCTCTTCCAGCACCACTAATCCAGTCCCAGTCTATAGTCTATGTCTGGAAAGCTAAAATCCCCCATCATAACCACTATTATTTTTACAGATAACCAAAATCTTCTTATAAATTTGTTTCTTAATTTCCCTCTGACTGTTAGGGGGTCTATAATAAAATCCCAGTAAGGTGATCATCCCTTTCTTATTTCTCAATTTCACCAAAATAGCTTCCCTGGATGTATTTCCAGAAACATCCTCCCTCAGTACAGCTATAATGCTATCCCTTATCAAAAATGCCACTCCCCCCTCCTCTCTTGCCTCCCTTTCTGCCCTTTCTGTTGTATTTGTGTCCTAGAACATGAAACTGCCAGTCCTGCCCATCCCTGAGCCATGTTTCTGTAATTGCTATGATATTCCAGTCCCATGTTCCTAACCATGCCCTGACTTCATCTGCCTTCCCTGTAAGGCCTCTTGCATTCAGATGAATGCAGTTTAATTTATCAGAGCTGAAAATGTGTTGCTGGAAAAGCGCAGTAGGTCAGGCAGCATCCAAGGAGCAGAAGAATCGACGTTTTGGGCATGAGCCCTTCTTTAGCCCTTTCTGCCTGACCTGCTGCGCTTTTCCAGCAACACATTTTCAGCTCTGATCTCCAGCATCTGCAGTCCTCACTTTCTCCTAGTTTATCAGTCCTACCTTGTTCTCTGCTTTGTCCCTGCCTGCCTGGACTGTTTGACTCGCTTCTTTTATCAACTGTACCAGTCTCAGATTGACCTCTTTCCTCACTATCTCCCTGGGTCCCACCCTCCTCCTTAAATCCTCTCGAGCAGCTCTAGCAAATTTCCCTGCCAGAATATTAGTCCTCTTCCAATTCAGGTGTAATCCATCCTTCTTGTACAAGTCACTTCTACTCCAGAAGAGATTCCACTGATCCAAAAACGTGAATCCTTCTCCCATACACCAGCTCCTCAGCCACTCATTTATCTGCTCTATCTTCCTATTTCTACCCTCACTAGTTCATAGCACCAGATATTACAATAATAGAAAATAGACAATAGGTGCAGGAATAGGCCATTCTGCCCTCAAGCCTGCACCACCATTCAATATGATAATGGCTGATCATCCCTAATCAGTATCCTGTTCCTGCCTTATCTCCATACCCTTGATTCCACTATCCTTGAGAGCTCTATCCAACCCTTTCTTAAATGAATCCAGAGACTGGGCCTCCACTGCCCTCTGGGGCAGAGCATTCCACACAGCCACCACTCTCTGGGTGAAGAAGTTTCTCCTCATCTCTGTCCTAAATGGTCTGCCCCGTATTAGTACTCTCAAGGAACTCTTTTTTAAAAAATTCCTGCCTAACTCTCTATATTCTCCCTTCAGAATCTCATCCTTTCCCCTTCCTATGTCGTTGGTTCCAATGTTAAAATGACCTCCTGCTGGCCCCTCTCCCCCTTGAGAACATTCTGCAACCTCTGAGGCATCCTTGATCCTGGCACCAGGAAGGCAACACACCATTCTGATTTTTCGCTCAGCCAAAGAAACATTTGTCTGTGCCTCGGAGTCCCCTAACACAAATATTTGAAGAGAAAAAAATTGCAAGATTTTAAGAACTGAAAAGGAGAGTATGACTCTATCAAAGAACAAACACAGACAAGATGGGCTCCTTCTATATATCAAGATATTCAAACATTTCTGTCACACACTCCTTGACAGAATATAGGAAGAAGTGCATTAGAAATAAAATGCCCTCTGTGACAGCAAGTATCCTCCACCCCTCATTTCAAAGATTCAATTGAAAACTGAAGCATTCAACTGAGTTCAGTTAATGGGTTTGAAAACTTCTCAGTAATTATGGGCTCCTTACAAATTATATAAGTTAACACAATGTCCTGTACTATAACACAAAATGTTCATCTATTCTATCTGAATACATACAAAAACACACACACACACACACACACACACAGAGTCAGGAAGGGCTTATGCCCAAAATGTTGATTCTCCCGCTTCTCGGATGCTTCCTGACCTGCCGTGCTTTTCCAGCACCATGGTCTCGAGTCTGATCTCCAGTACCTGCAGTCCTCACTTTCTTCTGTATACATACAAACTCTAGAGTTTTGGGAAGTTTTGAGAACCAACATAATGGTTACTTGTCATCTTTTTAATGATTGCATTGCAATAAGCTTAAAATTAGGGCAGTGACAACTAAAATAGCGATTAATAAAAATTGTGAAGGATCAGCAGAAAGAGGCTTGCACATCAGTAATCATTAGACTTAGTGCTTTCCTGATGACTCATGAGGATTATCTGGTTGAATAATGCAGAACAGCTATACAATGTTAGATATTTTAACCTGCAACAACATATAGGGCATTTTTATTGATCTTAGCAGCCCAGGTTTTGAAGGCAAATAGGATAAAGAAATTGTTCAGAGATCATACAGTCCACCAAAATGCTAGACCGTATTTACTGTCAAGGATCACACAAGATTAATGGACATCGGACAGATGAGTCAAGGTTGGGCTACATCTAGTAAACACCATCAGGGTAAGACAGGAATTAGTCACGACATTTTTAAAGAAAACCTCTAGCACTCAATTTAACAAAGCAAATTTAATACTGATTTAATACTCCGTCCAGTCGTCTATTGTCATTCAACGACTAGATTTCCTCTTCCGTACGCAAGACGTCAGTAAAAAAAAGACTTGCATGTAGAGGCTACATCTTTCTATTATCACTATATTCTGGTCTAACAGACAGTCAAGGATCAAGAATTTGTATATTAAATACCAAACAAAGAATATCCTCATTTCACCAAACTGTGGACCACTCCACATTTAACTCTACATTAGTTCATGTCTCAATGAACTGATAACCATTAGTTTCAAGTCAGAACTGGATTCCCCGAATAAAGAGCAATTCGTTAATTGGTTATACTTCCATTTTCAACATCAAAAACCACTGGTCATGAAACAAATGGTACAAATGGCATGCTTCAACCTTTTCTTGTTAATCCACGTCCGAGGTACTGCTAAAAAGGAAAAGAATACCCACATGAAAGGTTTTATGTTGCTTTCGCCAGACAGCAGTGTTCCACTATTTAAGAAAGGCAATAGGGAAAAGCCAGGGAACAATAGATTGGTGAGCCTGACATTGGTGGTGGGCAAGTTGTTGGACGGAATCCTGAGGGACAGGACTTACGTGCATTTGGTAAGCCAAGGACTGATTAGGGATAGTCAACATGGCTTTGTGCGTGGGAAATCATGTCTCACAAACTTGATTGCGTTTGTTGAAGAAGCAATGAAGGGGATTGACAAGGGCAGAGTGGTAGATGTGATCGATATGGCCTTCAATAAGGTGTTCGACAAAGTTCTTTGTGGCAGACTGGTTAGCAAGGTTAGATCTCATGGAATACAGGGAGAACTAGCCATTTGAATACAGATCTGGCTTGAAGGTAGAAGAGGGTGGTGGTGGAGGGATGTTTTTCAGACTGGAGGCCTGTTACCAGTCATGTGCCACAAGGATCGGTGCTGGGTCCACTACGATTTGTCATTTGGATGTGAACATAGGAGGTATAGATAGTAAGTTTGCAAATGACACCAAAATTGGAGGTGTAATGGACAGCAAAGAAGGTTACCTCAGAGTACAAGATGGACCAATGGACTGAAGAGTGGCAGATGGAACTTAACTTAGTTAAACGGGAGGTGCTGCACTTTGGAAAGGCAAATCAGAGCAGGACTTATACACTTAATGGTAAGGTCCTGAGGAGTGTTGCTGAACAAAGAGACCTTGGAGTGCAGGTTCATAGCTCCTTGAAAGTGGAGTCACAGGTAGATAGGATAGTGAAGGCATTTGGTATGCTTTCCTTTATTGGCCAGAGTATTGAGTACAGGAGTTGGGAGGTTGTGTTGTGGCTGTACAAAACATTGGTTAAGCCACTTTTGGAATATTGCATGCAATTCTGGTCTCCTTCCTATCGGAATGATGTTGTGAAACTTGAAAGGGTTCAGAAAACATTTACAAGGATGCTGCCAGGGTTGGAGGATTTGAGCTACAGGGAGAGGCTGTTTTCCCTGCAGCATCGGAGGCTGAGGGGTGACCTTATAGAGGTTTATAAAATCATGAGGGGCATGGATAGGGTAAATAGACAAAGTATTTTTCTGGGGTGGGGAATTCCAGAACTCTAGGACATAGGTTTAGGGTGAGAGGGGAAAGATATAAAAGAGACCCAAGGGGCAACCTTTTCACGCAGAGGGTGGTATGTGTATGGAATGAGCTGCCAGAGAAAGTGATGAAGGGTAGTACAATTGGGTTGTAGGTTTTGGGCTATAGAGAGAGGTTGAATAGGGTGGGGCTGTTTCCCCTGGAGCATCAGAGACTGAGAGGTGACCTCATAGAGGTTTATAAGATCAGGAGGGGCATGAATAGGGTAATTAGACAAGGTCTTTTCACTGGGGTGGGGAAAAGTCCAGAACTAGACAGCACAGGTCTCGGGTGAGAGGGGCAAGTTTTAAAAGGAATTTAAGGGGCAACCTTTTCACGCAGAGGATGGTGCATGTATGGAATGCGCTGCCACAGCAAGTAATGGAGGCTGGTACAATTACAGCATTTAAAAGGCATTTGGATGTGTATATTAAAAGGAAGGGTTTAGAGGAATATGGGCAAAGTGCTGTAAAATGGGACTAGATAAGGGTAGGATAACTGGTCTGCATTGATGATTTGGACCAAAGGGTCTGCTTCCATGCTCTACATCTCTATGGCTCTTTGACTCACATACCAAATTACAAATGGAAAATCACAACTTAAACTGCATGGGAAGAAAGTGAGGGCTGCAAATGCTCAAGATTGGAGTCAAAAAGTGTGGCACTGGAATGTTTCTGATGAAGGGCTTATGCCCAAAATGTCAATTCTCCTGCTCCTCGGATGCTGCCTGACCTGCTGTGCTTTACCAGCGCCACATGTTTCGAATCTGCATGGGAAGAGTTTGCTTTTTGGTTTACAAGTTTATCCTGATTGATGCATTCTCTGTGGCAATGCATTAACCAATCAGGATAAACTTGTAAACCAAAAAGCAAACTCTTCCCATGCAGATTCGAAACATGTGGCGCTGGTAAAGCACAGCAGGTCAGGCAGCATCCGAGGAGCAGGAGAATTGACATTTTGGGCATAAGCCCTTCATCAGAAACATTCCAGTGCCACACTTTTTGACTCCAATCTTGAGCATTTGCAGCCCTCACTTTCTTCCCATGCAGTTTAAGTTGTGATTTTCCATTTGTAATTTGGTATGTGAGTCAAAGAGCCATAGAGATGTAGAGCATGGAAGCAGACCCTTTGGTCCAAATCATCAATGCAGACCAGTTATCCTACCCTTATCTAGTCCCATTTTACAGCACTTTGCCCATATTCCTCTAAACCCTTCCTTTTAATATACACATCCAAATGCCTTTTAAATGCTGTAATTGTACCAGCCTCCACTACTTGCTGTGGCAGCGCATTCCATACATGCACCATCCTCTGCGTGAAAATCTCCCACTGCAACTCCCAGGTCATTTCCTCTGCTCCTCCTTGACCTATCACCTTCATCTCCTCTCCCACTCACCCATTGTACTCTATGCTACTCTCTCCCCACCCCCACCCTCCTCTAGCTTATCTCTCCATGCTTCAGGCTCACTACCTTTATTCCTGATGAAGGGCTTTTGCCCGAAATGTTGATTTCGCTGCTCGTTGGATGCTGCCTGAACTGCTGTGCTCTTCCAGCACCACTAATCCAGTATTTGGTTTTCAGCATCTGCAGTCATTGTTTTTACACTGCTTAGCAAGTACAGGCTAGTTGACTATGGTCAGTACTGTGCTTGCTGCAAATATCTTAAAACAAAAGTACTGTTTGGTACAATCTACTAGTCACTGGAATGGATGGCCGACTTACTTGCCATTACACTAGCCCTAAAATTCATACTGATACCAAATTACTCACTTATTTAGGCAGCTGGACCTTTTTTTCTACCCCATGATGATTCTCTTGTTGGAAGGAGAATACCATTCACTATTACTGCATATTAGCAGCATGAAAAGGCTAATTTCACCTGATAGAAGTTTTTGAGACACATTAGTTTTCCAGGGGCTCTTGAGGCACAGTTGTGGGATCCCTTTATCTGAGCCAGGAGGCCTGGGGTGAAATCCCATCTGCTACAGAGCTCTTTCAGGGTAACCTGAGGTACATTTGGCACTTTTCAGGACTGAACATGAGCACCTTATTTCTCTATTCATGAGTTGTGCAATAGCCAGTAAGCAGTGATATGATCGGGGTATCCTTTTTGTCTTAGGACAATTGTGATGTATTCTGTCAGGATTGCGTGATGAGCAAACGGGATGGGCCCTATTTAAGGGATTGTTAATAAAGCTAATCTTCCAGGCCTGTGTAAGACAGTGGTAGAGAACTCACTAGGAGATTTTTCAGCGAGTACATTGATGAAAATACATTGTTCGACTGCTCTATTTCTAACTGAGCCCAAGATATAGCCCATTCGGATAGGAAAGAAAATGTTCAAATGCAGCTGCAAATTCAAATGTAGTAAATAAATGATTTACAGATTAGAAATACTGTATACAAGGAGTAGAAGGTTAGACTTCATTCCATTGAGGATGCATTTCTCAACAAAACCAATGAAATGTCATGAGAGTTGGGCCTGAATGGGATCCAATGTTAACACCCTCTGCTGCAAATGCACAAGTTCAATGAATGTATATGACTTCCTTGAGCAATACATTAGTGAATAGGCTAGCAGTGTCACACAAAAATAAAACATGGAAACGCCATTGTGGGTGACAGGCAAATTCTGTATGGTCTTCACAAAGGTAAAGAAAACACTCACTGTATTTGGAAAAACACACTGAGAAGGACTAGCAACTTACTCAACCATTTGGCCAATTTATGTTCTGCAGAACCAATCATGGAAAAGGTAAGAAATCTCAAAAGTCTGACTAACAGGTGAACCAAGCGGTTTCACTCTGGTTCTATGCAGGAGGAACAGGAGTGATTTCTGTATGAACAGAGTTCTGCCATCAAGATGTTTCACTTGCCACAAAAATGAGTAATGTGATATATGAATTTCAGTAGCCAAGTAATGACAATTAATGTAGGCCAAGTAATGTAGGCCAAACATCCCAATGACTGGCATAGTACACCAAACTTAGAGACAAAAAAAACTGTGGATGCTGCAATCCAAGATAGACAAGTAGGAAGCTGGAAGAACACAGCAAGCCAGGCAGCATCAGGAAATGGAGGAGTCAACGTTTCGGTTGTAACCCTTCTTCAAGGTTACGCCCAAAATGTTGACTTCTCCACCTCCTGATGCTGCATGGCTTGCTATACTCTCCCAGCCTCATGCTTGTCTACCATACTACATTAAACAGCACATTCCTTACACTACTCACAACAGGCTGCATACTGTGTGCTACCTACACGTATTTGCAAAACTGAGAACATAGCAATCAATGTTGATGTGATTCTACAATTAGATAATGATTGCTAAACAATCCTGATGTGCTGAAAATTATTCTCACTGACATTCAATTTAGTTCGGTTTGCAATATTACTCACTTGTAGAAGTTACATATATTCACATTCAGGACCCTGCTCTTTGTGAACAGAAAGAACACGACTGTGCGTTATGCCTTTTTCAGCTTGGACATCCATCCTCTGGTCCTTTACCTGTGACAATGCATTGACTAATACGAATTTACTTTAGTTTGAGTTTAAATAAAAACTTTGTGGTTAACTGTCCTGAGTGCATTTTCTATGGCAACACCTCTACCAGAGTTTACTTGTCAAACATGTTGCACTCCCTTCTCCTGCAGTATAAATGATTATTATGCTTTGAGAATTTTTTTAAAATTTTGTCCTGGTAAATTTTAGACAGAAACCTCAATAGTTTGTCTCTTTTTTCAGCAATAGTCGAAGTTCTGTAACACAAAGCAACTATTAACTACATATTGTGCCCTTATCTCTCACGTGGACATGACTACTCAGAACCAATCTGGTTTATTTTACCTAAGAACTAATCATTCGGCTTTTGAAAATGTATCTGCAAGCTATTGCAATGCATCTTTTTGATAGTACACAGCACTGCCACTGTGCACTAATGGTGGAGCAAGTGAATGTTTAAGATGGGATGGCCATCAAGTGGGATACTTTGTTAAGGAAACATCAGGCTTATAGATTATTGTCTGAAATGCACACACCTAAACAAATGACTTGTAGATAATGAAATGGATTTGTTGAATGGTAATTATCATGGGATTCCCAGCCTCTGACCTACCCTTCAACAGCAATATTTACATAACTGGTCCAGTTAAGATTATAGTCAATTGTGACTTTCAGGATATGAGTCAAGAGTGTTGTGCTGGAAAAGCACAGCTGGTCAGGCAGCATCAGAGGAGCAGGAAAATCGACATTTTGGGCAAAAGCCCTTCATCAGGAGCCCTAATGAAGAGCTTTTGCCCGAAACATTGATTTTCCTGCTCCTCGGATGCTGCCTGACCTGCTGTGCTTTTCCAACACTGTAATCTGCAGTACTCACTTTCGCCTACCTTCAGGATCTGGTTGGTGGAGAAGTTCAGTGATGGTAAATGCTGCTGAATGTTAAGGGGACATTATTAGATGTTCCAGAGTTGGATATGATTATTATCCCACATACGTGACGCACAAATATTACCTGTCACTTTTAGCCAAAGCCTGAATCTTCTCCAGGTCTTTGCTAAATGCTGCCAAGGACTGCTGCTATTCCTGAAGAATCGCAAATGATATTAAACACAGTGAAATCATCAGCAAACATCCTTACTTTGTGCCTTACAAATTAGTGCAGGTTATTGATGAAACAGCTGAAAAACTGAGAGATTTGGATTCAAGTCCTGCCTGCTCCAGAGGAGTGTAATAATGTGTTGGGATTGAGACAATTTGCCTCAAATGATCACAACTATCTTCCTTTGTGCTAGGTACACCTCTAGCCAGCAGTGAATTTCATTTGATCCTTATTTATATTAAATTACTCAGGTTCTTGCTAGGTTCCTCTCATTTTGCGTGGATTGCGGTGCACCTTAGAGGGGACGGTGGCTCTTTGATATCACATTGTCAAATCTGCCATGATAGAGGAGGAAAAAGCGAAGATTGCAGGTGTTGGAGATCAGAGTCGAGAGGGTGGTGCTGGAGAAGCACAGCATATCAGGCAGCATCCGAGGAGTAGGATGCTCTGCTCCTCAGCTGCCGCCTGACTTGCTGTGCAAATCTGCCAGGATGTCAAGGCCGGCCTATCCTACCTCTTGTCTGCAATTCAGCTCTTTTTGATGGAGTCTATAATTGAGGTCTGAAGCTTGAATAGTTCTGGTGGAACCCAAACTGACAAACAGTGACCATCACATTGTGAATATCATTAACACAAGCCAGATCTTTAAAAAATATCTGTCCCCGTTTAGATTTCACTTTTGAAATTCAATTGGTAACCATTTGCATACATCCGGATAGATTTTTTAAAAACGCTGAAGTCACAACAGGCAGCATATTGTCAACTTTAGCAACTGATAACTCCTCCATTCTTTGCCTTTTACTTAATTCTCAACATTTATCTGTACTTAAGTCTCGGACAACTTTCTCCCCAGTAATTCACTCCGGTGATATAATTGGGTACCAAATGCGTAGTAACCCCGGAACATCAGTTGTCATTCAATACACTTATGCTGCTGGTCCCCTAACCTCATATCTCCTGTGTGGCCCGGTATCATACTTTGTTATGCAGCATCTTATCAATAAGATGGAGAAAATAAGTAACAGAGAAGCAAGCATAAAGGAAAAAAAAGAGACGTAAGGCGAAAAAAGGAAGAGGAGAGATCGAAATATAAAGGAAAAGTGAGATGGGGAAGATATGAGGGAAAAGAATATTCGGGCGGCACTACCCTCACTACAGCGAGCTTTCAGACCCCTTGCTTTGTTGAACCATCACCAGACACTAAACCACTAATTGCTGATTGACTTGTTTGATCCTTACCCGGAAGCGGGGGAAGAAAGTGAGAATCCGTCACGTGTAGACTATTAACCGTTGTGGTGTCGGGCTCAGTCCCGCCCAGAATCTGGCGGTGAAATTGATGCCGGTCACCGGGCTCTTTGCCCCTCTATGAGCGGGGAGTTTTCAAATGCGGCGCGCACCTCGGATATGAACTACATTTCCCAGCATGTGCTGCGGGAGACGGAACCGTGGCTCAACCCGGCATGTCGGCTTGCAATGTCTCATGGGAAATGTAGTTTCCGCGTCAACCGTGATACCGTCCCAGAGGAGAATATAAAAATAAAATTTATCCATAGTTACCTATTTTAAAATATATAGGTGGACAATTAACTCTTTCCGCCTGAAAACAAAAAACTGATTTTTTTTAAAGACGTGGAAAATCCGTTGCTTTGAAAACGCATGGACCGGAAACGGCCGAGTAAGAAGGCATTCGCGGATTCCGCCAGCTTGTCGGTTTCTGTTTTGTGATTGGACTATTATTGTAATTAGTCGGATGCAAACATCTAAGGTGTTTAGTTAGTAAGGTCGTCTGGCTGTAACCAGTACAGATGATACTATTGCAATTCATCCCATGGACTTTGTGTATTGTTTTGTTACAAGAATATAGATCCAAATTGTGATTAGACCTGGGTTATTAAGGAGAATACGAGCTGACTTAAGCCATTAACTCTGTTTCTCTTTCTAGGTGCTGCTGGGCCTGTTGAGTCTTTTTCTTCCTCTCATCACTTTGTTTTCATGTCATTTATATATGCCTGCTTGTTTCGTCTCCGTGGTTACAGTAAGAGATGATAGTAGGAAACAGGCCCTTCGGTCCAATTCATCCATACCGACCATAGAGGTGTACAGCATGGAAACAGACCCTTCAGTCCAACCTGTCCACACAGACCAGATATCTCAACCCAATCTGGTTTCACCTGCCAGCACCCGGCCCATATCCCTCCAAACCCTTCCTATTTATATACCCATCCAAATGCCTCTTAAATGTTGCAATTGTACCAGATGTCCTAAATTAATCTAATCCCATTTGCCAGCATTTGGCCCATGTTCCTCTAAGGCCTTCCCATTCATATACAAGTACCCATCCAGATACTTTTTAAATGTTGTAATTGTACCAGTCTCTGCCACTTCCTCTGGCGTTCATTCCATACGTGCATCACCCTCTGTGTGAAAATGTTGCCCCTTAGGTCTCTTTTATATTTTTCCGTTCTCACCTTAAACCTATGATGTGGAGATACTAGTGTTGGACTGGGATGGATAAAATTAAACAATCTCACAATGCCAAATTATAATCCAGCTATGAACCTGCACTCCAAGGTCTCTTTGTTCAGCAACACTCCCTAGGACCCTACCATTAAGTGTATAAGTCCGGCTAAGATTTGCTTTCCCAAAATACAGCATCTCGCATTTTATCTGAATTAAACTCCTTCTGCCACTTCTCAGCCCATTGGCCCATCTGATCAAGATCTCGTTTTAATCCGAGGTAATCTTCGCTGTCCACAACACCTCCAATTTTGGTGTCATCTGCAAACTTGCTAACTATACCTTTTTTATGCTCATATCCAAATCATTTATATAAATGACAAAAAGTTGTGGACCCAGCACCGATCCTTGTGGTACTCCACTGATAACAGGCCTCCAGTCTGAAAAACAGCCTTCCACCACCACCCTCTGTCTTCCAACTTTGAGCCAGTTCTGTATCCAAATGGCTAGTTCTCCCTGTATTCCGTGAGATCTAAATTTGCTAATCTGTCTCCCATGGGGAACCTTGCCGAACGCCTTACTGAAATCCATATAGATCATGTCAACCACTTTGGAAGGTTCATTATTCTCACTCAAGTTTGAAAAGTGCATGTTTAAAGGATAGTATTTTGTTGGGTAGAAAATAATTGTCTTGTACCGTCTTCCTGATGGTCTTGAACTGTATTTCTTTCTGAACCTGAGGACCGTTATTCTTTTCAATTCATTTCAGAGACTATCATCCCTTCTAATATAGACCATATATTCTTAAAAGTATCATGAGTATTTTAACACCATTGGTCTCTGTTTAATGGTAATTTCCTTGGAATTCAATGCATCTTATCTTCATTCTTAGAATCATCGAATCCCTGCAGTGTGGCAACCAGGTCATTTTAGATAGAGTTCACACTAACCCTCTGAAGAGCATTCCAACCAGGCCCATTCTCTCTCCCCCGCCCGCATCCTTTCCTGTAACCCCATGTTTACTATGGTTAATCCACTTAGCCTGCACACCCCTGGACACTGGGCAATTTAAATGGCCAGATCACCTAACCTGCACCTCTTTGGATTGTGGAAAGAAACTAGAGCACTCAGAAGAAATGCATGCAGACTTTGGGAGAAAACGCAAACTCGTAGACAGTCGTCTGAGGGTCGAATCGAACTCCAGTCCCTGGCACTGGGCAACCGTACTAACCACTGAGCCACTGTACCACCCCTTATCAATCATCTGTACATCTGTGCTGATGTTGATTTTAAGTTGGACTTAGCATTAACTCTCAGCAATTAAACTATTGGTAAAACCAACTTGTTCACATCCTGAATTATACTATTTTAAAATTCATTCATGCTCAGTGTGATCACTGTTGCTGTTACTGGGGATTCCCTTGTGGAAGATGCAGAGGTCAGATATTCTACTTGAACCTGAGTCACCCAGATATCTCATTCAGACTTGAATTTGACTCTTTGCTTTTCTTTCCTTGCAAATCTTGGTTCCTCGTGTTGTATTTCCACAAAAGTGATGAGGGTAAACCAATGCACTGGATAGAAGAGACACTACGTTAAAAGACTTCACAAATGATGTGGAAAAAAGAAACCTCATCCAGTTATTAAAACCAAGTGCTTTTATTGTAAGACAATAGTCATTTGAACCAATGAATGAAAATATATCCACTAAATAGGTATTGTCACAGCTTTCTATCTTATTAACAGTATAAAGTTTATTTATTATTCCAACAAACTAACCCTCAGGAATTTTTTTTTTGTTTAGATTCCACTGAGTTTACAGAGCTCTGTACAATTTTCTACCAGGTGTGCCTTTACTTTTTGTCATTTAACCTATTCTGCCTTTTGAATGACATCAAAATAAAATACACACCTTTCTACTCAGGTGTGAGTATTCCTGGATTTGAAGTTTAAAAAAAAATAACTTTTTTTTTAGTGCTTGGTGTCCCTTATTTTGGAGAGTTGCCTGTAGCCTAACCTTCATCATGCTATTTAATTGCACTTTTGGCTGTAACAAGTTTGCTCTCAAGCAAGATTCGCTACCTGATCATATTGTGCTCTCCAGTGTCTAACCTGAAATTCATAGTTTGTCCGTTGCCACAAATATCAGTAAGATAAAACATCATCTATTACCGTGCCAATTGTGTACAGAAGTGTATTTGTTCAGCTTTGGACTTGGTATCCTGTGCCGAAGCTATTCTCTACCTCAATTTTCTTTCTTTCCAGAGCATTTAATTTTATTTCCCCCAGCTTTGAAATTAAATTTCCTTGGTATTACTACTTCAGATGCTACTGCTTCCTAACATGTTTTATATACTTCCAATTTTTTTCTTTGCAGCATTGCCATTTTCGTTGGCCCTGCTGATTAATGGGTGTTTTCCCACATTTTGTGGCTGAATGAATGATTCTGACTTTTCACAACTTTGGATGATTTTGCTATTCTTTTCAGCTTTACTGGATGGTTTCTAATTTTCTTGCAGTTTTACTGGGTGATTACTGCATTTTTTAAAACAATTTTACTGTCAATTGTTGCCACAAGGCTTTCTTCTGTAAGATTCAGATCTTCAGATCTCTGCCAGTGATCTTCACTGTGCTGATCACATTGTTGTCTAAGTTGCAGATCAGCGTTTGGATCAAATTCACAGTATCACTGCTGCATACCATGTGGAATGATGAAGCTAAAGCTAATTTTCTGATAACAAAATCACAAGGGCAGAAGGAAGCCACTTAGTCAATTGTGTCTGCACTGATTCACCAACAGAGTATGTTGTTTCTATTAAATAAACATCTAATCCCCAAGATCCTGTTAAATGCCTCAGTTGAACCTGCCTCCACCACATGTCCAAGTAGTGCATTTGAGAGCTGAACACATGGTTGTATGAAAAGGTTTTTCTTTCCTCCCATCACATTGGCTTCTTTTGCAAATCACTTCAGATCTGAACCCATTTGATCCTTTGGTGGACGGGAATTGCCCCGTTCTATCTAGACTCCCCTCAGGTTTTTGAAAACTTCCATCAGATGGAAGGGATGGGCAATAAATGCTGGCCAGGTAAAAACAATGACTGCAGATGCTGGAAACCAGATTCTGGATTAGTGGTGCTGGAAGAGCACAGCAGTTCAGGCAGCATCCAAGTAGCTTCGAAATCGACGTTTCAGGCAAAAGCCTGATGAAGGGCTTTTGCCCAAAACGTCGATTTCGAAGCTACTTGGATGCTGCCTGAACTGCTGTGCTCTTCCAGCACCATTAATCAATAAATGCTGGCCAGTCATGTCCCACAAGTGAATTAAAAAATCTCTTAGTCACCTTCACTCCAAGGAGATCAGTCCCAACCTGTCCAATCTATTCTCATGACTGAAGTTTCTCATCCTTAGAACCATTCCTATAAATGCATTTTTCACTCTCCCTAAAACATTCCCATCCCTTGTATGGCATGGTGCCCAGGACTGTACAGTGTGCTCCAGCTGAAAACAATTGTGCAAGTTCAGCATTACCTTCTCACTCTTGTATTCTTACTAATAAACCCCAGGATACTATATGCCTTATTGTTTGCTCTTGCATCTGTCCTTTCACCATCAGTGATCTTTGCACATTTGCGCTGAGGCCCATCTACTCCTGCATTCCCATTAGAATTGTACCACTTATTTTGTTTGTCCATGTTTTTTTTACCAAAATGCATCACCTTATACTTCTCTGCATTGAACTTCATCTGCCATCTATCCACCCACCCTAGCAACTTGTAATTCCACACTGTCCTCACAGTTTACAATGCTTCCAAACTTAATTTCACCCACAAAATTTGATTTAGCTCTCCATGCACCAAGATCTAGATCATTTACATGTTTATCTGGAAAAGCAATGCTCATAACACCAACTGGGAATTCAACTGCAAACATTCCTCCAGCTTGAAAAATATCTATTGACCATTTCTTTCTTTCACATCACTCAGCCAATTTTGTATCTGTATTATTACTACCCTGTACTGCTGCTTACAAAGTTATATAGTGAAGCTAAAGCAAATATTCAGTTCCGAACTGCTTCTCACCACGTTATATAGCGAGGCTAAACACTAGCCATCAATACCTTCTTGGTATGCACATCTTAAAGGCCCAAATACTGTGGATGAAGATAAACACCTTGTGGTCTACCTAGAAAAGTATTTCTAGTTAGGCCATAAGGTGTTTATTTATTAAAGAAGATATGTATTTTATTGCATCTCTGCAACAATTTAGATGATACAAGGATATGGTTTATTTTATTATAGAGCCTGTTAAAGGGACATGATACTTTATTATCGCTTAAAAATGTGTTGCTGGAAAAGCGCAACAGGTCAGTCAGCATCAAAGGAACAGGAGAATCGACATTTCAGGCATAAGCCCTTCTTCAGGAGTGATACTTTAATATGTCTGACACTTTGAAGATCTTTATTTACTTACCTCGACAGTCCTCTTGTCATCATCAGTGTGGATGTTTATGGCACTGTATTAGTATTAGCCCTTTCATACCCATAGACATCTAAACCCATGCCTGGATGGCCTTAGAAAAGGAGCACATGATTTCCATGCTTGACACCTTCCATGACTGAATGGTTCCCAGGACCTGGAGTGCATTATCTCCCCACTAAATTGTATTATTTTGTCAAATTGGCTCGGCCCTCAAACAAATCAAGTGATATTCTGAAATGCTATGGCCTGAGGTAGGAACCCAGTGAGCCTCTTGACAATTTCATGACATTATAGAAAAATGCAGGTAGAAAATATAAATTTAAGGACAGATGAAAGCTTGGTAAATAAGCACTTTTGAGGCTGGGCACACCTTTAAGTACAAATATAATTAATTGGAAAGTACAGCTCATAACATTGTGGGCTATAGACACTGTCAGAGGATACGAAGCCACGTGTAGATAGATTTAAACACTGACTAGCCAAATGGCTATTTTTAAGTTAGGAGAAGGACAATAAGACAGCGAGAAAAGCCTGCACACTAAGCAGAAACAAAGATGTACAAGAGTTGTAGATGACCACATGAGTTCACTAACAGAAGAAAAGCTGTGTCTCCTGACACCCCCAAAAGGTTTGCATTGTGCATGCAGAAATTTCTGTGCATGCAGGCTGTGTGGAATGCTATTCCAGTAAAAATATGGTGTCACTCAAAGAACTGCAATGAATATGAATAAATGGGACAGGACTGTCAGATATACTGTGCATGTACATTGCACATGTGTACTGAGATCATTTTAGAGATGTCAGCTGACATACTTCAGAAGAAAATACCCTTCATATGAATCAAATTAAGTACTTGTGGATGGTATAATTTCTGGAAAAAGATGTGCAGTAGAAAGGAATTAATAAGTGAGTTATCAGCTATTGATCAATGGCAAGGGAAAATCATACAATATCCGTATTTTGGAAGATGATGAGTTTGAGGACACCACAGGAACCACACAACTGTGTAAAGTGGCTAGATGTGACCAGACCAGAAAAAAAAGTAAATTCACAGTCTTGTTCAGATCAGAAAGGGTCTGAAAAATAAACCCTACAATCGTAAATCTAAACTTGCAACTTGATGTCGGAACACAGAGTAACATTATCCTGCTCATATTACACAGAAGATTTTCACTGAAAATGTAAAAGAAAATTGTCATCCCCAAGGAAGGATGCTACAAAACTGATCAGCATTATGCCAACAGCATATGGGGGAACTGCAACATCTGAGGAACAATCCACCATAGAGGGTCACACAAAGGATGAAGCTGAAATTGACTGTATGTTCCACATTACTGAAATAGGTGGTCTTGCTCTGATAAGCAGTTATGAAGAGCTTCAGTCAATCAGTAAACTATGGGATGTGTGTTGATTGTGTGTTGACAAACATTATACCTGTTTTCCAATCTGAAGCAAGTAAGATCTACCATAAATGTACCCATGATGTTTTTGTCAAATAATTAGATCCTTCAAACAAGTTGAGCATCATATCATTATTGACCCAGTGATTAAACCAATGATAAATAATAACCACATGAAGTGCCAATAGAATTAAAAGAAAGCTTGGAAAAGAGTTCCAAGAAATAAAAGATCAGGTTACTATCAGTCACAAAGCCAAATGGCTGATAAATTCCATCATGTGTAGAGAGAACAGCAAGTACTTCTTAAGATATTGATCAATTAAATAAAATCACTGTCATATTCTAACAGTGGACCAGATGGTACTAGTACTGGCAGGGTTGAAAACCTTCAACAGGTTTGATGCTAGAACTGGCTGCAGAAGCATGCTCTCGATGATTGACTTCAATTTTGGCAACATTCGACACATTTTGGCTGGTACAAATTCCTGCAACTACTTTTGGCTTTATAATGAA
Source organism: Chiloscyllium punctatum (assembly GCF_047496795.1). Classification (NCBI taxonomy): domain Eukaryota; kingdom Metazoa; phylum Chordata; class Chondrichthyes; order Orectolobiformes; family Hemiscylliidae; genus Chiloscyllium; species Chiloscyllium punctatum. The sequence goes on from NC_092778.1 coordinate 44,946,537, forward strand.
CCAAGGTGTGTTCCAGCAGAAAGTAGATGAAGTATTGATTGAATATGGTCTAGAAGATATCAATTAAACCCCTAATATTTGTTTTGTGAGTGGGAATTCTAAATTTCAGCTTCATCTGAAAATCTAAATAATGCTTGAAAAGAAATGAGATAATCACTTCAGTTATTTAACTTTCACCTCTGGAGTCCAAATTTAACACTAAGCAGAGTGACATAACTCTTGTGTATGTGTATAATACCATAAGGATTCCAAACTTACTTTGTGACTCAATAGGTAACGCACTTGTCTCGTGAGTCACAAAGTTATGAATTAGAGCACAAAATCAAAGCTGATACACCCATATCAATGCTAAGGGAGTGCTGCACTTCAGAGGTACGAACTGTAAAATAGGTTAGTTGAATTGGCCATACTAATTGTCTATAGTGTTCAAGGATGCCCAGGCTAGTTCGGTTAGCCATGAGAAATGCAGGGTTACAGGTAAGAATAGGTGGTGGGTCTGGGTTGGATTCTGTTTGGAGGGTTAGTGTGAACTTAATGGACTGAACAGCCTGATTCTGCATTGCAGGGATTCTGTGGATTCTAGATAAATGAACGGAGACTCAATTCACTTTCTCAGATGGACGTAAAAGTTCCCGTGATACTTTTTTGAAGAAAAGCAGGGGAGGTGGTCTGTAGTGACATGAACCAATGTTTATCCCTCAAGCAATATCACAGAAACAAAATTATTCACTAAATATCATTATTGTGGAATCTTGTATTTATAAATTAGCTGTTACATTTCCTCCATTACAACAGTGACTATATTTCAAGTCCTTCATTAGCTGTAAAGTGCTTAAGAATATTTGGAGATTGTGAAGGGTACTATACAAGTTAATTCTGTTTATTATGCCATGGAGAAAAATACTGCTCTTTATCAAGCTTGCAGATTGAGTTTGACAGGATGTACAAAGCAACCAATGGCATACAAAGGGATATGAACCAATCAGGTTGAGATGTCATAGAACGTCAATTGGATAATAATATAACTAAATGTGTGGTTATGCATATTGCATGAGGAGACACAAATGCAGGAAATGATAACTACAACACAATACAAATGATACAAGAAGATGGTTTCTATGTAATTTATGGGAAATCATTGAAAATATCAGGTCAATATAAGCAGGTCCAGTCCAGTATTAGGGCGCAGACTTTCTATCAAGTTTCTCCTCTGTTTTATAGCCCTTTCTTTCTACTGTTCATACCCAACTGCTAACCACTGATCATGTAAGATATTCTGCCAGAGATCGCATTTGTTGCTGCAGTAACAGCATATATGCAAAAAACAGATAATGCTGAAGACACTGAGCATATCTGGCAACATGTTTGCAAAGAATTAGAGTTAACATCTGAAGTCTGGTCTGACTGTTCTTCAAGATTCCCTGTGTTTGTTTCAGATTTAAAGTATCACGAGTATGTTGCTTTTATTTGAGCATAAATGCAACACTCAATTCAACTTCCCCATTCCTAGAATAGTTCTGCAAAATATACAATCAAACCAAACTTGAAAATCTGTCCTAGAGAAAGTCTCCACAGCCTGAGTATCCTCGCTAACCCAGTATTAATTTGGAATTGTACATTTCCAAATTGGACCTTCAACAGAATCAAACATTTAAAACACTTAGGACAATAACCACAACAGATATGTCAGTTCAACTATAACAATAAACATTTCTAAGTGAAAAACATTTCTAGGGTGGCACAGTGGTTAGCACTGCTGCCTCACAGCAACAGAGTCCAAGGTTCGATTCTGGCCTCAGGCGACTGTCTGTGTGGAGTTTGTACATTCTGTGTGTGTGTGTGTGTGTGTGTGTGTGTGTGTGTGTGTGTGTGTGTGTGTGGGTTTCCTCTGGGTGCTCCAGTTTGCTTCCACAATCCAAAGATGTGCAGGTCAGTTGGATTGGCAATGTTAAATTGTCCATAGTGTGAGATACATTAGTTGGAGGCAAATGGGTCTGGGTGGGTTATTCTTCAGAAAGTTGGTGTGGACTTATTGGGCTGAAGGGCCTGTTTTCACACTGTAGGGAATCTAATCTAAAATAATATCTCAGGATGCAAGAAATGTCTTGAATATACAATAAATGAAAGCAGAAGACTATCTGCAACTAGATTCAGTTTTTCTGGGTTCCTCTCCTGAAAGTACATTGCTTTGCTGATGAATAGGCACCTTGGATAGAACCTTGTTTTATTAAATCTAAATGTAACATTAGGCCTAAAAACAGGAGATGCTTTTGTCAGGTGGGCAGTATCAGTTGTCATGCATAATTAAGTTCTTAAGTTCTTACCAATTAATTGCATCTATATATGTGAGTAGAATGCCAAATTTTATGGACAGGTGGACAGGAATTCTGAAGGCCACTGGAACCTCTCAGGTTTCCAACTTCCAGGCACCACATTTAAAAGGCAACTGGACAGTACTTTACATTATAAGTCAGGAGCAGTACTCAGTCGTTACCAGTCAGCCATCCCCCTCAAATCTCCATCCCAGAGATGTTGACACCAGACAGAAATATCTCTCTGTGTCTGCAGGAAAAGGATATGCACAATAAATACAAATATGCCCAGACATGAGGGTATGCCTGACACAAGGCTCCTGTTTCCCTTCAAAGAGCAGACACCACACCTGGAAAGAGAGCAAAGGGGACCAAACCAATACTGAGGGAGAGATTGGATATATACAACCAGCTAGTGAGAAAGCCCCACATCCTCTAGTATAATCCCATGCAATGCTCTCATGCTGTGGCCCAGAAACTAAGTAAGGGATCATTGCAACAAAACTAGCAAAATACTTTTAATTGAACACCAAACAAAACAACACAAAGGCTAAATGTTACAAATCAAACACGCCCTTTAGGTTAAGAACACTTTTCAGCCACAGTTGGTGCTCTTCCAGCACCACTAATCCAGAATCTGGTTTCCAGCATCTGCAGTCATTGTTTTTACCTCGTTGATTTTAACCCTACTGTGAATCCTCTTGCAAGGATGCCTGCCTTGAAAAAGTTTTCCTCCTCTCTCTACAAGAATCTCAGGGAGTCCCTCTCTCACTGCAACTCCCAGGTCATTTCCTCTTCAACCATGTCCTGAAACAAACTCGGTAAAAACAATGACTGGAAACCAGATTCTGGATTAGTGGTGCTGGAAGAGCACAGCAGTTCAGGCAGCATCCGAGGAGCAGTAAAATCAACATTTCGGACAAAAGCCCTTCATCAGGAATAAAGGGCTTTATTCCTGATGAAAGGCTTTTGCCTGAAACATCGATTTTACTGCTCCTTGGATGCTGCCTGAACTGCTGTGCTCTTCTAGCGCCACTAATCCAGAACTTGAAAAAAACTCGCCTACCTGCCCACCTTCTTTTCCACCTATCCACTCCACCCTTCCCCGCCCCCGATCTATCACCTTCATCCCCTCCCCCACTCACCTATTGTACTCTATGCTACTTTCTCCCCACCCCCACCCTCCTCTAGCTTATCTCTTCACGCTTCAGGCTCTCTGCCTTTATTCCTGATGAAGGGCTTTTGCCTGAAACGTCGATTTTACTGCTCCTTGGATGCTGCCTGAACTGTTGTGCTCTTCCAGCACCACTAATCCAGAATCCTAGCTTTGAATGTCCATACAAGTTGGTCTTAAATCTGGAAACTACTAGGTTTGTTCAGGTCTTTGAGCCATGTCCTTCCACTGCCTTGGTTTCTTCTGCTGGAGCATCATCAGCTTTCATCCCTCAACATCTCCACCACACTCTCCTTCCTCACGTGTCTAGCCCATCCCCTCTTCTGATAAATTGTCTGTTATTGACCTAGGATGTGCAGGGGACAGAAATAATCACTATCCATTAGGCACTTTCCAGTGAGTACTGGTGTGCTCCTCCTAAATGGTCCAGACAACAAAAGTGCATCTTCAGTATTCTAATAGTTTGTTCAATGCTGGCCCTGGCGGATGTATGGCTTGCACTGTATTGCTGTTCAGCAGTCTGGGATTTCACACCAGGGTGACTAGCAGTTGTCACCTTGTCATCCCTGAGCCAACCTTGCACATGATGTAGAGACAGTGAACATTGCTGACCGAGGAATTTTGCAGAATGTAAGCACCATGGCAGCTCCATCTAATAGTGTTTGCAGACCATCAAATATTGTTACTTGTGGTCATAAATGATTTGGATATTGACAGGGTGAAATCCCTTCCTGTTGAGCAATCTGGCTCGATGATGTCAGGGAGCTCAGAGCCTCACATATGTGTACATTGTAGCCCCTTGAACGTGAGGGGATCTAGCAATAGAATCAAATTCAATAACTCAGGCAGAATAGATCTCTGGGCCTACGGTGAACTGGACAAACAGCTTTGCCTTCTTGAGAACTTGAATGGTTCCAATAATGTATTGCCTGATTATTAAATGTTGAATATGCAAAGGACCAACACTCAGCAACGGCGATAATCAGCATAAGTAACAGGGAAACAGTTTTGTCTGATGTAGTATTCACTGTTTCACTTTATGTATCTAAGCTAGCCTTGATAAAGATATTCTGAACTTCACTACAGTAAATTGTTAAGTTATTTCATAATACAGAACTTAAGTTTTGCTGAAAAAGCTTGTTAAAAAGGAATTGAGTATCATAGAGTGGCTCACTACTGTGTGCTGGATGTATATTGCAAACAGAAAAACCATGTATACACACAGTGTGACTGTTTAAACTCAACCAGTAGGTAACAACCATTCTGTGGCTAATTCCTCAGGGCAATGTCTTGATCTATCAGAGTCAACCTGCCTGGTTTTAAATTTAGCCAAAGCACAGCAGTTAACTGTTAAGTTATCATTAACTGAGACATTCTCTATTGCAATATCTCTGTCAATCAGAATCCACTCTGCTGTGTAGCATGTTACAGAGGAACCCCACGTACAGGCTTCACCTATTCAGGTCAAATTCATCCGTATATGGTGATGCTCATAAGCACAGTTGCCCTCCTGTAGTCAGATGCTGCATTCATTTCTGGCAAGGGAGTCTGTCTTATCCTGCATTTGACAAATTCCATGAAGTTCTTCCAACAGAAAAATCAGAAACACAATCTCCACCTTCATTGCTTCGAATTAGTTCAGTCACAGAGAAAAAAAAAGGAGAAACAACATGACAACTGAGGAGAAACAGGAAGATCCCTCGGGCTGTTCAAATATTTTAGCAACTGAAGATGATTCAGCCTGTGACAGGTTATGGGAACAGATGGAATTAATGATGGTCCCATGTTGTATGCATCAGCCAGGGACAGTATGAAGATATTATGAAAAATTCAGAGACTCTGCCTTTTAACTGGTGAGCAATAGGAGAGTTCAGATCAAATAAGATGTGATGGGTTGTCAGACACTTCACCTAGATCTCCAGTTAACAAATCTGCTGCTATTGAGGTGACAGTGTCTGACCTCATTACTATATAATTTAAGTCAGTGAAAAGCACTGTTGGTGGGTTGTGCACAGACTCAGAAATATCTTCAGAGCTGAGATTGATTGGACTTGTGTTGTATCGTTTAATGGTGTTGTTATAATCACCAACTTTATTAAATTCAACCACAGTGATTGATTTTTTCCCTGAACCTGCCTTATGTGCATGTGTGAATATTTTATGCCTGTATTTGTGACATGCAAGAATGCACATCAAACAAAGACAGTTTGGACTGGATTGTAATGACTCCAGTTTCTTTTTGACAGAATACACAAGTCACTCTTATTTTAGAGGTTTGTTTTACAAATTGATCTTTTATTACATTTAGACTGAAATTGTGTGTACATTGACTGTAACTCTGCAAACTGGAAAAGGAACAGGAATAAAAAGTTATTTAAAAAATATATAGATCCTAATAGACAAGTATACTGAGATACAAGTTACTTGACAAAAGTGTTCTATCTTGTGTGACAAGTCTCACGGGCTCTTCTCCATGACAGAAGTTGACATGGGGTTCAAGCCCAATCTCCGCAGGTACTCGGGTTGAGGGATCAGTGAGAAAGCCTTGGGGCAGGATTGCGGTGAAGAGTAGCTGCTGAGTTAGGATGTCCCAGGCATGTTCAAAGTCTCGAATTTCAACAATGTTATGAACCAGACCAAACCCCCTTCAAAATGTATTATAAAGGTAATCTAGACCCTAACTTTTTCTTACTTTTAAAGGCGTTGTGTTCTGGCTGAACTTAATTCTATTGGAAAACTTGACAGAATAATACATTAGTTAGCTACCAAACAGCAACGATTCCACAATAGTAACATCCCATAAACACGTCCTTGGCAAAGGCAAATTTAATAAAATAGGTTGTCTCACATGCGATTCTCCAGTCCAGGAGAAAAAGATGTATAGCAGTTTCCAAACCCCAACAGCTACTGAAAGCTAAACTAAAATCCTAGTTCTGTGGGAACTTGACCTCACCCATCCATGCTACCTCTATTATTCCAATTCAAAAAAAACAAAACTAGCTACATTGCTGAGCCCAGAACAGTTGGCTCAGGTTCAAGTTTACAACACTTGCTTTCAAAAGAAACATGACAGAACAAGCCCTTCTTAAAGGCGTGATTTGGAGGTGCCAGTGTCTGTGCCCTAATGTTCAGACTGGTTCTAATCTACAAAAGGGATTTACAGAATCTTACATGGATTCATACACAGTTTTTGAGCACTCATATGCTCACTCATACACTCCAACTTTCACATACACACCCTCTCACAGACTTATACCCCTTTACATTCATATACATACGTATACACACACTCTCTCACAGACACTCATACCACACACACACACACACACACACACACATTAGTTTGTGGGGTGAATTTGTACTTGCAGAATTGTATTTTATTTTGCTGAGAAACTGCATGTATCCATGTAAGATTCTGTAAATCCCTTTTGTAGATTAGAATCAGTCTGAACATTAGGGCACAGACAGCCTAACAAAGGGCACCTCTCACCTTCAATGCATTATCTGAGCCAACATGGCGCCTATTGTTAAAGTTCAATTGAGAATGTAACTTTAAGAAGCTTCTGGAATTTACATATGAAAGAACTGAAACCAACATGCCCATTCTAAACAATGGGAGACTTAACAAACAATCCAGGTCTTTTTCAATATATAATTTCAGTTACATCACACTGTAAACTTTTGCTATAAATTGTGTCCTAGGATCTTATACTCCATAACCACCTGATGAAGGAGCAGCGTTCCAAAAGTTAGTGCTTCCACATAAATCTGTTGGACTATAACCTGGTGTTGTGTGATTTTTAATTTCTTAAAGGCATATCTCATAACAAGAAGTAGAATAGTTCACGACTGACATGGTCCAAAATACCCTTCCATTGTCAAAGACACATTACTGATTCGACCAATATTTAATGGCCATCCTCAATTGTCCTGGAGAAGGTGGTGGAGCCACCTTATTGAAATGCTGCAATCCATGTGGTGCAGGCACACAGCAACTCCTTTGGGAATGGAATTCCAAAATTTTGATCCAGGAACAGTGAAACAATGGCTGATGTGTGGCCTAAAGGACACACCCATTTATCTGCCAGCCTTGAGCTTCTAGATCATAGATTTGAAAGGTACTGTTGAAAGAGCCTTGGTGCATCTGGTAGTTGGTATACACTGCTGTCAGTGTATGTAGGGTAGTAGCGGAATGAATGTTGAAGGTGATGGTGGTTTGCCAGTCAAGTGGGTTGTTTTGTCCTAGGCTTTGTGAGTGTTGTTAGAGCTGCACCCATTCAAGTAAATGGGGAGTATTCCATCACACTCCTGATTTATGCCTTGTAGATGGTGGACAAAGAAATAGGTGAGGAACTGAATAGGTGTTTTCATCGGTTTTCACAGTGGAAGACACCAGCAGCATACCAGAACTTCAAGACAGTCAGGGGACAGAGATGAATATATAGTGGCCATCTTTAAGGAGGTGCTGGCGAAACTGAAAAGTTGGAAGGTAGATAAATCATCGAGACCGAATGGACTACACCCCAGAGTTCTGAAGGAGATAGCTGAGGAGATTATAAAGGCATTGGTCATGATTTTTCAGGAATGATTGGGGTTAGGGAGGGTCCTGAGAACAGGAAAATGGCTAATCTCACACCCTACTTAAGAACACAGGGAGGTAGAAAACAGGAAACTAGAATCTGGCTAGTCTGACCTCGGTCATTAGTAAGATTTTAGAGTCCATTATTAAAGACGGGATTGCAGACTACTTGGAAGTGCATGGCAAAATAGTGTGGAGTCATCACAGCTTTGTCAAAGGGAGGTCATACCAGACAAATGTGTTAGAATTTGAGGAGATAATGAGCAAATTAGACAAAGGAGAGCCAATAAATATGGTCAATTTGGATTTCCAGAAAGCCTTTGACAAGGTGCCACATAGGAAGCTGCTAAATAAAACAAGAGCCCAGGGCAAAATGGGCAAAGTATTGGCATGGAAAGAGGATTGGCAGAAGGCAGAGAAAGGGATAAAGGGGACTTTTTCAGGATGGCAGCTGGTGACTAATGGAGTTTCACAGAGGTCTATAGTCGCATCACAACTTTTCACATTATACATTAGCAAGCTGGATGAAGGAGATGAAACATTGTTAAGTTTATAGATGGCACAAAGATAATTGGAGAAACAGGTAATGTTGAGGAAGATAGGATGCTACAGAAATACTAGGACTGGCCTTGAGAGTAGGCAAAGAAGTGGTAGATGAAATACAATGTGAGAAAGTGTGAGGTTATGCACTCTGATAGCATGAATAGAGGTGTAGACCATGTTCCTTTATGTAGGTATAACTGAGTCACTCTTACCCCACCTCAATAAAAACAAATAAATTAACAATTGCATATTGGTTGAGGGCAAACTTCAGTTTTTAAAATGCAGTGTGTGTAGGATGCAGACAAGACTGAGGAATGAAATATTTTTGATGTTTGATAAATCATTAATCTAAAACAGTGTAATGAATGACAAGGATGAGTGTGTGCCCAGTTCTTGCAGTGACTCCCTCCCACTTGAGAATCTAATAACCATGGAGTGACTTTTGATGTCATTGCTTGTGAATTAAGTCTCTGTTATAAACCAGGGAGAGTTTTGTGCTGAGTCTTCCAGAGCCAGTTGAAACGAGAAACTCTTAAAACCCTAAGGAGATATTAGTTTCCATCAGACTGAATTTGAGCAGAGGTGAGGGGCTGGCATTTGCTCTCTGCCTCCCACTCATCGGCACAGCGACCTTTCAGATGTCAGTTAACAAACTGCACACTCCCTTCCTGATGATCTCCCAAATGTTTTGGTTGTTGATTTGCTGAGTTGGCTGCGTGCTGGGTTCAGTACTGACACTTTAATGGAAATGCGATCAAAATATAATTACAGCCTTGTCAGCCAGACCCTATGCAATACACATTTTCAACGTTTCGGGTTACATGTGAATAAATATAGGAATGATTTTTATGGGGGAAAAAACTATAAATTCAGAATCGGAATACCGTCATAAACAGAATGTGTAGATTGCTAAGGACAACTGATACTGTGACTATGTAAAGCATTGGGTCTGGTGTGTGATCCACAGTTATAATGATAGTACCCAACAGTATTGGAGCAGAAATCCTGACCTCAGAAATAACGTCTGTACCTCTGATTCACTGTCCTGATTACCACAATCTAACATGTTTCTGCTTCAGTGAACTAGCTTACAATCTTTCCCCTCAGTCCTATTTAAGTGTGAGCGTGTAGCATGCCATCGCTTCTCTTCTGCTTGACTTGGCGTGACTCTGTGACAAGGACCACAGCTCCTGGCTTGTTCTTATTTACCGGGTTGAAAAGTGCGAGTCACTGATCTGTAAAAGTCAGTAATAAGACGGAAGCAGAGACTTGCATTGTCACACCAACAAAGATCTCACATTTTCTCAGTGGGGATTGCAGATTGGAGAATTGTCTCTGACCTTCACTCTCTGTGAACATCTCCTCCTCTGAGATCGCGGAATCACCCCTAGCAACCACTTTTATAAGTACCTCAGAATGCTTTGAAGGGCGAAGGTTTTTTTTTAAAAAAGGTTGAATAAGGTTTTTAAAAAGCCCCTCGCATTTTTATAGCGCTTTTCCAACCTACGCAATGATTTTTGAAGTGTAGGTGCTGATGTAATGGCGGGAATACAGGCCAGAAAATCTATGACTCTTTAGGAACTCAAAACACACTGGGATGTTCCAAGCGAGTAACAAACAAGGCCATTGCTTAAAGAAAATAGATGATGCAGATACTTATTATGTTAATATGCTAATAACGGTCTGTGCAGCTGTATCCTGACCAATGTATGTTTCGTAGTCTTGGAAGTTTAAGCACTGTATTTTCTACTTGCAGTAATTTGGAAAATATCTATTTGCAATTAAGCCGAATTACAAGAGCGAATAAAAGCTACACAGAGAGGTCTATGTGCTCCACAGCAGTCTGAGCGCAGTAAATATTGAGCACTTGGCTGCATTTTCAGAGGAAGGAGATTATTGTTAGAAATAATTTATAACCAAGCTCTGTGATATGCAGACGATTGTGAGAGCTCATTATGGTTTATTAGTTTGATTGGATCAACATTCTCAATGCTCGTGCCCCACAGACTGCTGCCCACAATGTCGTTTTGACTCTCAACTGGAAAATGGCAATTGGTTTCATTGCTCTTGGGCTAGGGAAGAGAAATCAGTGTGTACGTGCGCGCTTGTGTATGTGTGTGAACATGTATAATGTGAGTAAAAGAGCATGTATGTGTGTGCTGCATATAAATGCATTGCCTGGTAACTACGCAATATGTCTGTGTATGTACATGTACGTACGTACAATGTAAACGTGTGTATTCATGCGTACGTGATAAACCTATGATCCAATATTCACAGCTGAGTTAAGAAGATGTGTATTCTAGTCTATTTCACCATTTGAAATCCAGTCCACCTCCATTGTCCACAGAACAGCTTCTAGTGGGGAATCCCTGAATAGCAACTAGAAAAGGATGTCCTCTCCCTCATTATCCTCATTGCTTCGCCAGACAAGATCAATGCAGCCACAGGAATTGCAACTAGGAAGTTCCTGACCTGAATGAC